>NW_028186590.1:658565-681136 GCF_003343005.1 Rhea americana | reverse complement strand
GGCCGCAGCCCCGCGCGCTGTCACAGCTCCTCTGACACCCGGCTGCACGGGTTGAACCGTACGGTGCTGGCCGCCCCAGCGAAACGAAAATTGGAAGTTCTGGACAAGGACCAAAGCGATCATTCTGTAAAGCAAACAGTCTTCTCCCCTCTACTCCCACCTTAGCCCCTAAAAGGCTCGAATTCCAGTAATAAGTGGGTTTTATGATTACAATTACACGCTGCACAAATTCTGATCAGAGGTATTACTGGCCACAAACCACTTTTGACCAAAGTAAATGCAAGTATGATTATATCTTTTTACTGTATTTTCCATAGGTACAAGCTGTAAACCACRTCCATGCTAGCAAACATAAATAGTTTATGCCCCTGCTGTCAAAATAAACCCCCAAATATCCACCCAAACCAAGGAAACTGAGAGATGTGCATGATTTTTGCCTAGCAAATACAATACAGTGAAAGTTGAATTGTTACTGGCTTAGAGATAACCATATTCTTTCATGCTTAATGACACTCCATATTATCTGTAAAAGATGACCACCATGTTCGAATACTTCAAGTGTAGCTTGGTTCATTGACAGGCTGACAAATCAAATAGGATCCAGCATTTAAATACCCCTTTTGACCCCATTTATATTTAGGAATAAGGGGAGGGTAAGTTGTAGAAAAAAATTTCCCTCAATGCACTCCTCCACCTGTTTCCTGTGGCCCTGGCAAATTGTTGTTTTTTTTTAAATTGGGAGTGGAAATGAGAAGCAATAAATACATAGTGTAGGATAAAATATTGTGTTTGGCAGCTTCCAACATATCCCAACCCTGCAATTAACTTCCRCTTCTCAGTTTCTCGGTTTTGCGAAGAGGTGGCGATGCTAGAGAGGAACCTGGGAGGGAAAACTCCTTGGCCCCCTGTCTGCAAATGGAGGGAAAGGAGGAAAGTTGCACAGATAATACTTCCRTTAACTAGTGGTGTTGGAAAGCAGTCGGATGAGATGGCAGCAYATAACATGCTGCAGGCTTCTTCACAAGATCCATTGCAGTCAGGCTTGGACAGTCCATTTTTAATTACTACCACTAACTAAAACATTGTTTTGTAAGCGCACAGATATCCATGATCCACTTGCGTATGAACTGAGGCCAGCTTCAGAAAGAGTTTGTTTGCCAGGTGTCGGGCAGCTGCATCCGAGGTAACAAAACTCTCAATATTTGATAGACTATAACTGATGGAGTATATTCAATACTGTAAAATATAAATTTAAAAATGTATTTGTTTAAGCTAGGCATGCAGATCATCTGTGTCAGGAATGGTGTTATTTCATATATACAGTTAGCAATACTCTACAGTCTGAAGGTCAGGTGTAGTATGCGCCTGAAGCCATCATCCAGAAATACCGAGCAGATCCAACTTGTTTGAGTACCTCCATTAAAACCTAGGAATAAGTTATTAATGCAACGCCAGAGCGTCTCACAGAAGTGCCGCGAGAACTGCGTGGTGCTTGCGGTGCCGTCTGTGCTCCGAAGAACGCGCCGCGGCACCGGAGGAAGCGCTGCGTACCTTGGCAGCGGAGCGGGGCGGATAGGCACGGCCGAGCCAGCGCTAACTCTGCAGTGCTGCTTTTGAGGCTGGGTAGGGGCGTTTCGGCAGAGATGGGCTTGGTGAAAACTGAAGAAGATGGAGGAGGAAAATATTTTTAAATAACTCCTGTAGCGATGAGAAAAAAATGCACCTACCAAATTGAATATGTTAGACAGAATACGTRAGAGGGTTTGTTTAGCTACTTGTTTCTGGTTTTGGTTTGGTTCTTCCCCCCACCCTTTCCAATTTATAGTAGCACTTGAAGATCTTTGATATCTTTGTTACGGTAGCRAAGTGATTTCAGTCCGGTGTTTAGTGAACACGGCACAAAATTCAGCACAATTATAACTGATATTCTTTGGTAGTTTGGGTGCAAATTATTAAWGGGAGTCTGAAGTTTAAAGCAAACAGCTTTAGAAAACGGGCTATTCTCTCACTCAATCAACCTGTCACCCTTAAGGGGAACATTTTCAAGTCAAGGTTGCTGCCACAGCCTGCAGGGGCTCTCGTTTGGGCAAATAAAAGAGTGTCTTCATGATTACCTAACTGTAGCACTGAGGGCACACATTAAAAAAAAAAAAAAATCAACAAGGACTTTCTTTTACACTTCCTTTACACTTGTAGTTTAATTCTGTATTATTATCAGCATTATTATGTTTAACTTAATTGCAGATTTACAGACACCCAGCTATGTCACCTTATTATGTGCAATAATGAAAACAAGGGTGATTACATGTAAAAGTGCTGTTTTTACTGAACCACTTAGCCCATGAAGAAGTGGTACTGCTTTGCGTTCCCCCTATCCATCCTATTTTCTCAGACCTCCAAGGACCTTCAGAATCCTGTTTGTCAAGTGTAGAGTGTCCTGTCTGCATCACCAATTCTGCTGAATAMTACCACTTTTCTATAAGGGCAGTATTCCCTTTCTGTAAGTCAGGGAAAATTTTAAATCCAAAGCTGGACTACCTGAAGAGAAATGTTATTTAGTTTGGTTTGAGCTAAAGGAATAAAATAGAAGATGCTGGCCATATTATGGCTATCATAAAATTAAACGTGTAAAATTTTTTTTGAAACTGCCTTTGGTGTTCAAACAGCTTGAGAGAAAATGTAAATTGGAAATCATTTCATTGAATCACATCTTTTCTGGTCCAGTACGTTACAAACCATTAAAAAATATTACATTTCCCTACTGAGTTCAAATTCCAAGCAAATTTCACCAGTTAACTTTCAGTCATCAAGAGGAATATGAATTTAATAAATAATAGGCTATATGCTGCCATCTCAATTTTAAATATCTTTTGAAAGAACAAGATTTATGATTATATATGGAATATATAGCAGAAGTGATTTGTATTTGTATAAATAGTTAATTAATAGTACAGCACCAGTAGATGGTGCTGAAGAATATACAGCATAGGTCCTGGCAGGGGTGGTTAAAAAGTTTCTATTTAAAAATTGAAAAAAAATCAGAGAAAGTATTGGTTTTCCTTTGAAAAGTTGATTTTTTTATCAGAAAACTGTCTCCCCTTCCAAACTTCAAACAAACTCTGGTTGATAATTTTCAGTTGAAAATGTCAATGATTTGTTTGCCTTTTTTGTTCATTTTCATCAAACTTTTCAGCAGAAAAAACTGTTTTGTGCCACCTCTTTTCTTGCTGATTTTTGAATTCTTTGTATGACATCTTCAATGTGGATTTCTGCAAGAATTTTTAATTCTGCTACACCTCTAGTTCAAATATTTTGATACTTTCATTCAGTCACAATTATTGGGCCAGAAGCAGTGAAAGTTGTGCAATAGGTGGTATTAGTCCTGAGGAAGGTGCAGAAAACCCCAAATATGAATATTTTTAACAATCTGATTTCATAAACTCTCATGCCATCCTTGCCTCCTGAAGAGATCTGTTTAAGTCTCCAGACAGGTCCTGGTTCCCCTGCAATACTCTTTTAACTGGTGTGATTAAAGWCATTCTTGTTATCCAACTAGTATCTGCTTCTTCTTAGTCTTGTATTTTTCTAGCTCAATGATACAGAGTAACCATGAGTCCCACAGCATAAATATATATTATGTGAAAAAAAGATACATATCACTTCTGTTAAATTTGCTGCCTTTCAATTTAATTGACTGTCACCATGTTCTTGTACTAAGACAGGAAGAAATGAGATTCTGGCATACTTCTAGTAATTATTTTATGCATTTTTATCACACTTCTTTTTAATTTCCTTTTTAAAATAATTACAGTTATCCCAATCCATCTCCACAGCACAGAGCTTTTTTAAGGACTTCTATCACTCACCACTTTCAACTTCTCAACTCCCTCAAGTTTTCTGATCTCTTTTTGAGATGTAGAAACTAGTACTGCACACAGCAGTTCGGATGAAGCTGCAGCACTGATTTATATAACATTGTTTTTCCTTATTATGCTTAGTTCTGTTCTTGATGCATTTTAATATCTAGTTTCCTTCTTCTGATAGCTGCTATACACTGAACAGAGGTCTTCAGTTTGCTCTCTTTGTCTCTTCTTTTCAGCAGTCTCTTGTGAGAAGCTTTGTTAAGGCCTTTGCAARTTTAAATGAATGATGTCAGTTGGTTCTCCTTCGACCACCACRGTACTTTATTGATATACTGAAAATATTCTAAAAGCTTAGTGAGACATCATCTGCCTTTGCAGAGGCCTATCATCTCATGATCTTCTGAGTGTTTTATTTTCTTATTTTTAATTTGCCAGGTACAGACGTAAGATTTATGAATCTTTAATTCCCTAAATCATCATAAAGCCTCTTTATAATACATGTGAAATATTTACTACCCTCTAACTTTCTRGTATAGGAGTTGTTTTTTAATTAGAGATTGCACAGCTCAACTACTTCTTGTTCGGAGTTCTTGGTCCTGGTGGTTTCCTGCCTTTTAAGTGATTGATTTTTTCCAGCACCTCTTCATCTGATAGTACCTCATTTTTATTACCCAAGAGTAGATATCTCCCTCACATCCTCTACTGTGAAGACTGATGCAAATAAATCATTTGTCTTCCTAGCATAGTCTTTCTCTTCCTTAATTGCTGTCTTTGTTTTCTGATGTTCCCAGCAGACCCAGTGACTCTTTATAAGCTTCTTGCTTTTGACRTATTTAAAAGGTTTCTTTTCATTTGTTTTTATACTTTTAATGGTTTGATTTTTAGCCATTACCTTTGCTATCCAGCTCTCCCTCTTATGTGTTGACTGTTACAGCTTATGGTGATTTTCCTTRTTTCATGAAAGCTGCCTTTACAGGTATTGACAGTTCCCTGCTTAGCTCAAGTAATGGCTCAAACCCTTTCATTTCACTCTGCTGGTCTTCAGCTTGCCTTCTTTGTTTTTCTCACCCCCTGACTCCCTGGTATATTTATCAGTGGAAGTATTCCTGGTTTTGGAAGCAACATGAAAGCCACGCCTAAGGACTCAAYGGCCTTTAATTTTGATACCAGTGATTTTTTGACTAATATCATTTTATTGAAATACCTCTGTCCAAAATTCAGTGTCACTGCATTACTAATAATATATTACCTCTTGCTAGATATATTTAACCTCATATTATGATTACTTTACATATCAGCTCAGATACTGTTAATCCTTGAATTCTTTCTGCCTATTGTGTTTGAAGTCTAAAGCTCTGTCTAAACTATGCTTGCATATGTGTCTACAGCTTATCAAGCTGAGCTGGTTGATTTAAGGCTATCTTGTGTCTTCCAAGGAAGTAGTGATTTCTCAAAATAGTCTCTTCTCAAGCTTGTGCAGCTTTGAGARGCAACTGTAGATTGTTCTGAGAAATGACTTCTTTAAGTTTGGTCATTTGCAAATTTGATTTGTTTCTKCTTGGATTATAWAARATCTATGATTATCTGATTATCCTATTTTGTCTTTTTTTTTTCTTTTTTCATTTCAGCACTGCACATTTAATATCCTAGTCCTGGTCTGCTGTATTTAGCACATGTGCTCTTATGGCATTGGAGTCTTTTACTGTAATGACTCGGATGTATGGTCCTCTTCACGTAGTTTTTTTGCACTGAAATTTATCAAACTTTTTAGATACAAAACAGAATTCCTCATAGGGCTCACATAATCTGCCCTTCTAGAACAGTTTACAGTAAGCCACTGCCCTGTTGTTTATTAATATATCAAATTATTTATTCAATAATTTTCTTTTGTTGCTATACTTCCATTATGACTGTATTATAAACCCATTTTCTACTGGAATGTGTTCTATTTAATTTATTTTGMTTTTAAATTGTAACTGCATATATATATTTACAGTTCTTAATTTTGACCAGATGCCATGATATGGCATCTTTCCTGAGTTTGTGCTTCTTCAGTTGCATTTTTCGTGGGTAGTTGGAAGTCTTTGCATTACCAACAACCTTGATAGATGACTTTGTGTTCTTTGGCTCCYGTTTATTTGATGATCAGACTAATTCCGTGTAGTCTTTAAATCTATGAAATCTATGTTTTCAGCACTTTGTATCTTGCAAATTTAATGATTGTCATTAGAAAACAAACATTACTAGTTCATGGCTGCACGTAGTCTGGTAGTGAGATTTTTAACTAGTTGTTCTGTCATATAGAY
The DNA here is from genome assembly GCF_003343005.1 of Rhea americana. NCBI lineage: Eukaryota > Metazoa > Chordata > Aves > Rheiformes > Rheidae > Rhea > Rhea americana. The sequence goes on along the minus strand of NW_028186590.1, from coordinate 674,967 downwards.
TGTAAAGCTAAGAACTATTTACAATCCTTGCATACGAACTATATCCTAAGCTTTATCAAACTAACCAGAGAATATTTATGCAAAGATCAAAAATAAAAACAAGGCCACTATTTTCATGTTAATTATCTAAGTGCATTGAAATCCTCTTTATATTAGGAGGAGGACAAATATTTTTCAAATGCCCTTTCATCTCTGATGCTATTAATCTACTCTAAAATATTGCCTAGTCATTAATCAAATTGAACTGTGATAAATATGAAAAACCTGTGTTATTTTGGCTCATTCTACTAAAAAGTAAGAAATTCAGTGTTGAATCCATCTTTAATGTCCTTAATTTTGCTTATATAGTCTGGAGGAGAGAGATTTTATGTACTCTGTGTGTCATTGAGATCACTAACCACAAGCAGCAGTGTTAAAGATGGATAGTCCTCTGTTGAGCTTAGTTTTCTGCTGTTAGTAAGGGCTTGGTGGTTAAAATGCAGAATTGCCTCATGATTAGTTCGCTACCTAATACAGCTGGGATCTCTGTTTTAAGATGTTGGCCAAGGTATCAGGACAGAATTTTGCTTAAGTAATACCTTAAGTGATTAAGTAAGAGCTTAAGAATTCTTAAGTAAGAGCTGAAATGGGAGACTTGGGATCAAATTCCTTCTTTGGGAGTTTGAAATACACAGTTTTTACTTCTCATAATTTTTAAGCCATCCAATGTGTCGTAGCTTTTAGTTATGGCTAACAGGGCTATCCTAGATTTTGGTTATTTGCCTGAGGCCTGTTTCTGGGTGACTTAATTCCCAATGCCTATCCAACACAATATGCAGAAAAAAAAATCCAAAACTAGTGCCAGAATCAAGGTGTCACACTAGGACCCTAATCACTTTGATTCTGAAGACTGGAAAAACAGGAATGTGGTGGCACTGTTGCTGTCATTGCTGTCTCTTCTGGCAAAACCCCCCCCACAAAAAACAGGGGGCATCAAATAAAGCTAGAAGGGCTTAAAACAGAAGAGGTGATTCTTCATGCAGCAGGTGATAGGCCTTTGAAACTCATTGCCAAAGGATGTTGCAGATAATTAAATGGACTCAAGAGGAGAATGGGCCAGCACATGAAAGAGAAATCTACTGGATGTGTCAGCAAATATATAAAATCATATCCAGTTCAGGAATTTCCCTGAGCTGAAAATAACTGGAGATTCGGAGAGTGTTAGGAGAGAACTTTGCCCTGTTCTTACTCTTCTGCCAGCATTTACTTAGAGCCATCACCAAGACAGAATCTGAGGTAGATAAACCTTTCGTTTGGTCTAACACGGCTGTTTGCATCTTCACTCGCATTTGATGTTTTAATACTGAGAAATTGAGAGGCAGATTTTTAGATATGCCTGAAGATCTTGGAATCAACTGTAAATTGGAGCAGTTGGGATTTCAGGATGTCAGTCAGTCAGTATTTCAGTATGAAAACATTGGCTGAGTGCCTGTAATTGCTGAAAGTGAGTGGAAGTATTTCAAAATTTAAGGATTTAATCAAGATTCAGATCAAAGCAACACCAAGAAGGCAATTCTCAAGGTCTTTTTCCTCAATATGAATATTTTGTTGATTTTGTACATGTGAAAATGAAGTGTAAACACAACATATATTTAACATTGCTATATTTCCCCTAGTATTTTATAAAAGGAAGGAGTTGTTTCCTTTCCTATAACTATTATCTGAACTTTAGTTGAACATGGCAAAGGTCATCTTTAGGTAAAGGAATGTTTTGTAATTGAGGATAAATGCATATAGATGAGAATGTAATACTTTATGACTTTGGAAGAAGATATTTTTGTATATTGGAAAAATATTATATCTTTAAGGTATACTGTTTTGACCAAATCCCTCTCTTGGGTGCAGTGGTGGAAAGCCAGAGTAAGCTGTTTCATTGAAATGATTTGTTTGTACAATTACTTATACTTCAGATACACTTTTGACATCTGTGACAATTATAAATATATCTGAAAAGAGAAAACATCACTTACTTATAGGTGTGGGCATGAATATGAAATGCTACTAAATGAAATGAATAGGACTTCTCAAATGACCATAAGTAGTTCGCATTACACAGTTCTGCAAGTTGGTGCTCTGAAGTTCAAGTAATTGTTAGAAATAGATATGAATGTATCATTCAAAGTTTAATTTTCAGGCTGTTGGAATGAGCATTTGACTGTGCTAGTTATTAAGCAATATGACTCTGGAATGTGTTGGCATATATGTTGCAGGTGGTCATTGTATTAGTCTTCTGAAATACTCTTGGCATGCAATTTTTGTGAAATAGCAGAATTTACTTAATATTCTCAAGAAATATAAATCCTGAATCAGAGAGGTATATCTTGGCAGTAATTCAGCTCATATCAAAGGCCTTATTACCAGTGTAAAACCTATGTGAGAATATGATCATGCTCTTGCTTTGTGTGCTCAAGCTGCACTGTGAGAGGAGGGGAACACGCTTATATTACTGATTGGCAGACTGCTTGGTGAAAATGTGGTGTGTTACTGGAAAGGGATGAGGGTGGATGTCATTGTTTGAGGGACATATTCTGATTCCACTATCCAAAATATGATACAGTACAAGAAAGAGAATTCCCAGATTATCAGGAACAAGAAAAGAATGTTAACAATTGAAAAAAGAAAAGATGAAAAATAAAATGTTTAGATGGGCGAGAGGATTGAAATGACAGAGATGCACTAGTTTATATAGCTATCTATTGCTTGACCAGGCATGGACAACAAAAAAAGGGAATTAAACCCCAATGCAATATGTGTCATTTGCCCTATATGTGTTGTATCTACTGCTAAGAGCTATAAGGTTTTTTCTTTCTTAAATTCTGGCAGTTCTCCTGATAGTTATGCCTGATTGCACTTGGCCAGATCTTCAGGCCACCTGAAATCTTTTTTTTTTCTTTTTCATTCTTTGAGATATGTACACTTGAATCTATCATTTCACTGTGGCTAATCACTGAATTCTAGACCTTTTACTGAAATGATGACTGAAAACTAAAAATTAGTAGTGAATAATTTATTAGTATTGCAGAGACTCCTGTTCTCTATAAACATTGCTGACTGTAGTCCCAGTAAATTTAAGTAGTGTCATTGAAGTCGGTAGATCTATGCTGATTTAATCAGTATGGAATCTGGCCCTGAGAGTCACTAATGCTAAAGTCAAGGGGACTTATGCTCGCAACAGATGCAGAATGGACGGCTCAATATAGGTTCCTTCAAACTGGCCTCACTGCATATTTTGTTTATTTTAAAGGGTGTCACCTTCACACAGAGTAGTTCAGCTTCAATTTTACTCAGTCTTGGTCTCTCTGATGAGATAGCTAATCAGGGTACAAATCAATATTAGACACCACACGAAATTTCCAGTCTCTAATGTGTAGATATCAGAAGGATTATCTACTCTGATCTCCCATCAATTTAACATATTCTCAGATATTACAGTTGTATATCTGTAAAAAATAAGACCAGAACTTGGTTCCTTTCACTGGGAACAGAATCTATGCCCCCTCCCTTATTGGTTTAAACACCTGTGTGCCAACATACAATTTTCTAATATAGGTGGGTCTAAAGGGATAGTATGGCATGTTTGAACTGACATGAAAAAATTTAGTTTTTACAAATTCAGATTTTAACACTCATGAATATACTGGTATTTGTGCTAATTGAAGTAAATAATCATATATTTATGAATGTATGTAGTATCTCTGCATGATGTATATAGATAAATATACATAGGCAAGGAAAAACTGGTTGAATGCTTGTAGTGTCAAGAAAAATTTAGGTTATGAATATCTGTATCACATAAGAACATAATCTTTGTCAAACTAGAAGCTATACAGTGATATCAAAATTAGAAGTCCCATGCCTATTTTTAAATCATATATAAAATTTTGGCATTTATAATCCCAAACTTCATAAACTTTATTTTATATCTTTATGCATTAGAATTAACTTTTTGTCTATCCTTTATTTTTTTTGTGTATCATACAAGACCTCAAAGTATGTAGGCCACTGTGTGTAAAAAAGGCCATCAAATGCAAATGGTTTCAAACACTTGCATCCTACTGTATGTTCAGTGTTGCAGGGTTGAAAAAAAAATCAGTAGCCTGATTTAAGTTAAATACTTAGATGTGATCATATTTCTATGTTATATCCTTTTTAAACATGCAGATACATAAGAGAAAAAGACTGAGGAATATTTCACGACGACATTGCTAAAAYGTGATATTCAAACAGACTGACAAGAAGTTGTTCTAATCTTCTCTTCCTCTTTTTTATATCCCTCCGCTGGCTTCTTTTCTCTTAGTATATCTAGTAACAATCCCATCCCATTTACAGAGCCTTACCTAATCTTTTTCTCTTATATAGCTCTTGCACTCATTTCACCCTCTCAATCACCTATTTCCACTGCTCAGTATTTCTCCTCGTCATCTCTTTACTTCTCTTATTCCTGTGTTACGGCTTTCTCATAAGCTGTTCATAAAATAACATTTTCCATACTCTAATTTTCCAGTCTATTAATCACTCTTTGAGTTCTACCTACACAGTATAGTTCCAGCTATGTAGAAAAATAAATAGCAGTAAAGTATGTAGTTTATTTAGATAACAACTTTATTAACTTATCTGGATTGACAGTTCAGGTTTCTTCCTTGTTTTTGCATGATGAAGGTGGTTTCTCAGTTCCTTTCTTCCCTCCGTTCCTCAGAAAACTGTGGCCCATCAGTGAGATGTGGGGTGGAAGTAATCTCTCCAGTTTGGACAGATGGCTAAAATGGAGACAGATGGAARATGTCTTAAATGTAGATGTCTATATCCTAGCTGTTTAGTCTCCTTTTATAGTCAACAAGTAGAAACAGGGGCTTCTAGAATTTTACTCATTTAATCCTACTATAGATCTCGGAAGTGAGTCAGATGACTCATATGCTGGTAGTTGCCATTTTCTTCTGTTCAGATGTAAATGTCTAAAGTTTTGTGGGATGAACTTTATTTCTGCTGTCTCCTATAATAGAGAACGGGCTGGTAGAAATGATTTTGCATTTGACTTCTCAGTTTCTTTAGGGATTATTCTTACCTCAGCCTGGTCCTGTCTCTAATTTGAACAGGAGCCAGACGTTTTATAAAGTTTCTGTGCTGGAGACCTGATTTTACTAACACTCAGCGTTTAATTGATGCCTTTGACCCTACGCGGGATGGTCTCTTACCTGTTCTGAGATTCCTGCTCCCAGGAAGCGGCTGGACCGTGGGGCCAGGCCACGGGGCCGGGCTGTGGGGCGGTGAGGCCCTGGCTCCCCTGCAGCGGGGAGAGGTGCCAGCTGCATCTTACAGAAACCCAGGGGGCTCTCAGGGCTCAGGAGGTATATCTGAGGTCAGGAGATCCACGGCCAGTGTGCCAGCTCAGGTGAAGCCTTCTGACAACTACTCTCCCAGCTCATAAAGTAGAAGGACCTACAAGAGTCAACGCCCTTTTTTCTCTGCTGGTCCAGACAAAGCCTTGAGGACGTACTGGGTGCACTCTCTTCTCTCTGCTTGTCTTCATTAATGCACTACRCTTTGGCCTTCCTCTCCTTTCCTGAGGTGCTGTCTTCTAACGTGTCCCAACAAGTTTCTTTTAAGCTGTGAACCCTTTGGGGCCAGCGACATATCTTGTTAAAATCTGAGAAGTGCTGTAGAAGTGATTTTTGCTATGCTAGAATATAAATTTAAAAATATTCATGAGATGCAATAAAASTTGCTCTCATACATGGTCAGAGCTGCAAATGTCCAGTTGAGAGCAGAATAGACTGATACTTGCAGAACAAGCTGCAATTGCTGCAAAGGTCTTGCCAAATAACTACACATTTTATTATCTGTAATAATCTTCACACTGTAAAAGTAACTGATAGAAGGGAGAAACTTTGCTATAATTTCATATTTTTGTAGTTTAAAGTTTTGGCTTGTGCTAGATACTAACCCAAATTGTTTAATGATTCATTAACTCTTTATATTTCACGATTCTGAATTTGCACATTTTTATTGAATTCAAACTTTATTATTTAAGCAATTAGCTTTAATTGCTCTTAGGCACTTAGAAATAAGAATATGTATGCCATGTCTTGTGTGGTACTTGCTGGCATTAATTATCAGGTTGAACTTTTGCACTGAAGTCCTGCCTCTGTGGTTTTAATATAGAAGCCACATCACATATGAAAACACATTTTTTAAATGTTCATATAGATTTTTCTTCCTGTTGTATTTTTGGACACAAGGTGTTAATTAAAAAACTTTAAAATTTTGTTTTGTGCAAAGAAAGGTGAATAAAAGGGAAGTTTAGTAAGTAAGAAATTTCAAGCCTTTCATCTTGAAAATTATTTTCAAGCTCTTTTCTTTAGAAAGCAGTTATGAATCATATACGTTTATTTACAATAAAATTGGTAATACTTCTACCATTAAGCCATTTAATAAACCAGATGAGAGATAACACATTCATGCATTTTATCCTTTCTGCAATATGTCATAGCATGCCCCACTGCATTTCCTTTCAATTTTTCTTGAAGTATTTATTTTTTCCAGATGACATTTTAATTTATTTGTTTTGTCATATTAGAGAAAAACATTTTTCACATTTTTGTCTTGACTTATCATTTGATAAGTTAAAATAGTTGCTCACTTGCTTTTTATTCCAGCTGGTTGGCAGTAAGGTAAATACAAACATATGAGCAAAATCTGGGAATTTGGAATAAAGAGGCATCTGTGGAATATATCCACTTTCTGTATGTTGCCAGCTAAATCAGATGGAGAAAAAGGGATATAATCATTTGGAAYATGAAGAAAAAAAAAGTAGCTCAAAACTATTTCACCTAAGTAGATATGTTAGATTTTTGCATTTTTTTTCAAAAGCATTCTGCAATTGAAGAGTGGACTTTACACATTCAGCACATGTCAAAAAATTCTTGTACACTGGTTGTTTTGACAGTTGTTACAGTGGAGAAATAAACTGATGACTGTTGGATTCATAGAGTTTCTGTGCTGAAGACACAAGGCTAAATAGCATAGGTCTCTTTGGAAAGTGAAGGAAAGTACTCTAGTGTATTTTCCTGTAACATTCTATAAAGCATCRCTGAAGAAAAAGATATTTTTGAAGGATTGGGTATATTTATGTACAGTGAAAGCATCTGGAAGGCACATGGATTAGCAATATTAACACCTACCTAAGATCCAGGCAGTTCACATCTACTCTTTTACCTTTGATCACACCAAACAGTGTCTGACKCCATAAATATTCCCACCAGCTGCATCTACACTGTCATATTACAGCATTTCACTCATGAGCATTTTCAARTGTGGTGCCAAAGTTGCTAGTGCAGGGTTTGCCTATGCGAAAAAGAGGACCCTATGGACATCCATGCAATAGCAAGATTGTGGCTACTGGCCACTTTTTGCTGTAGGACTCTGCTCTTTCCCTTCCMTCTTGACAAATCAGCTGGGCCATCTTCCAAGATAGCAGCTAGATTCCTGTTCCTAACTCATCTGCCCTGGTGTTTCTATTAAATATGTTCCCACAGCAGGGAGGGAAAAAAAAAAGATTAAAAGATTCTTACTTCTGCCTCAGCTCTGTGCATCTTCCAAGCAAAAAGGAATAGAGATTGACAATCTTAGGAATTGTCTTTGGCCTAAGAATACCACCTTTGGTCTTCAACTGGTTGTATTCAGAAAGTCTGTAGTAACTGAGATGAGTAAGATGAGTGTTTGTTGCATTCTGCTTTAGGTACACACTTAAGGCACACATTTTTGCAGATTTGTCTTGGACCAGTTCTATAGTGAACTCTCCAGAGATTCTGTTCAGTGATGGATGAGGARCTAAACTGCAGGACACACTTGGGGGTCAGAACCAGGAAACAAGGATAAAGAACATTAGGCCAGGAAAAAGATTGGTTTTCCCTGAGGAAAATATGTTGCTCTGTGCTTTATGGTTGTTGTGTAAGTATCTGAGTGGACCAGTCTGGTTTTGATTTGCAGCCCAACCTGGAGGAACAAGTTGGATTATGACTTTCCTAGGTGGATCTTCTGTAGCTTAGGGCCATATACTGTTGCTACAAATTAATTCAAGGGACAGAAATCCTGTTTCGCAGCTAGAAATCATTCTCTTGATGCTGCTGGCCTTTTTCTGGTCTTCATCTTCCTTGCTGACTCAACAGTCAATGCTCATTCCAGGGCTGAAGGTGGGTAGTCGATAGAGTCCTCTCAGAGCTATGCCTTGAGCAGTTGCTGCGGAGAACCAGAGGGTACTGAGATCCTGGGCACTGGGTCAAAGTCATGCTGTGCCTATCATCTCAGGCCTATTCTTTGGCCATGAGCTCTATGAGTGAAGACAGCAAAGGTATTTTGTCCTATACTGTATTTCAAATCCTGTCAGAAATAAAATGTACATGACATTTTCTCCTAAAGGCTCCTTGTTCGATATGCTGTGCAGATGTGCCTGGGATATGYTATAGTGAGCATGAAGGGCTGAAGAGAGCAAACTCCTCTTATGGGACTGATTTTTGGAAGTGTCTTAAAGTATGTTATAGAGATCATCATAGACAATCCTGGTGATGTACTATTCTATTTAAAAAATCTAATCTGATGTCAGGATAGTACAGAATGGGTTAGACTGTCCCAGTAATGAATGTATACACATTCTTTCTCTGAGAGAACTACCAGATAGTTTGAACAAAGAGCTCTTTTTCTTTACTTTTTTTCAGTATTTGGTATTTTTGTACTGTTGCCAACAAAAATGTCACTTCATGCTAATTGTTGTAGCTTTTTGCTATGATCATCTCTTCCAAAGGAGTGAGGGATGGGGAATGGAAGCAGTTCCCTACAGTTGGATTTTCGTTCCTGAGAGAACCTCTAAGTGCAGTGGATAAAGCAAACTTGCATTATTTTATTTTTTTTTCTCATTGTTTTATTGTAACTGCTCATTTTTAAATATGACCTTAATTTTTCCTCTTTTGGCAGTTTCATTCTTCACTCATAGTAATGCATTTATGATCCTACATTGAATAATAATATCTCTCTCAGCTATAAATTGTAAATGCTTTAAAAGATGTCACTGCCACTATCCTTATTCTCTAGACACAGAGAGGTTAAGATACTTTGCCAAGGTGCCTAGGCAGGGGATAATGATAAAAATGGGAACAGAACCTTTTTCTTTCTCTGTCCTTCAACTATAAGCTGTGGCWCTGCTAGTACAGAACTATGGCACTGGAAGCGAAAAAAGACTGGGATGTGTTCATAGAAGACACTTTGGAAAGCTAAAATGTTCCAAAATGGAAAGGAAATGAATGCACTGACCTCCACGCACATTTGTGCACAAGTTTAATTTTATTCATGGGAGTAATTTCTCAGAACTCAGTGGGATTATTCATTTGATGTATAAAGTGAAAYGCAGACTTAAGCGCCTTTGGGATAGAGAACTTACTGTGGATGGTATTAACATTATCAGAGTTGCTTTCTGTTTTCTTTCTGTGTTCATACTCTCAACATTTGATTGCAYTTCTTAGTTTACTGTTGGATATCCTTCATAAAGAACTGTTATGAGTTAAGAGGAAAAATAGTCCTTGTATTCCTTACAAAGTGAATGCAGTTTAGTCTGAAGCAGAGAAAAGAGACAAAAAATAATATGCCCTATGAAAATCCAAAAATATTTGGAAATTACAGCTTACAGTTAAGCAAAACATCAAAGTCTTTACTGGTTTCCACTGTAAAGGATAAGTCTTAGTTTAAGTACCTCAATACTCAGCATTTTTATAGAGATCTCACTCCTGTCTTTTTGTTATTTTGGCTATTTTTACTACTTTAATACATTCTGCAAGCTATTTTCAAGGTAAAAATTGGTATAACTAAATTTACCTTTGGAAAGCTTATATGTAAGTGGTTTAAAATGGGCAGTTTTAAGGGGATACCATCTGGTACAGAGGTATTAAAAAAGCCCATAAAAATTTTAAATGACAGCATTTGTAGGCATTTAAATTAATATATAACCCCCCCAAATTAACAAGTCAGTTCAAACTGCTGATTATGATTAATATTGTAAATAAATTTTCTATAATTTTCAATCTCTTGTTATGACCCATAGTGAGATATAGAAAGCATTTTTATAGGACAGGACATACTGTAGCAGTATTTGAGGAGTTTAGTAGCACTTGAGGGAATAAGAACTGATAAAAGTCACTCAGTCTTTTATCTACCAGGTTTGCTTATTAATGAAGTATCTATAATAATGAAAAAWTTTGCAAAACTGGATTTTTGAGGAGGTTGATTGCAATTTTTATAAACTCAGAAGCTTAGATTTGTGACTCAGTGACTTAGAAACACATAGAAAGTTATGACAGATGTAAAATTACTATATGTTAATGTATGAATCTAAAAATACGAAAATTATTGAACATTGCAATTTTTGTGTCGTTTTGTGTTATTTCTGCAGTATTTGATCAAGTTGCCCTGCTCACTGCGATTGTTTTACTGCATTTCTGTGGTGAGTTATGAACAGTCCCTGTAGTATTACACTGATTAACTTAATAGGAAGCAATGTGCAAAACAAGCCAAATTAAATAAATAACTAAACAAAGTGCGCAATCCATCCCTGTCAGCATTCCCAAGACACAAGTGAAGGACAGTATTGCCATTTCTTAGTGTCAGCAATTCTGTTTTTGACAAGGTGCAAACTTGGGTTTGACAGAGAGAGTCTTCAAAGAGACAAAACGGTTACTAAATATCTTTATATGATTTGATTTCTAAGAAAGTGAAGGTCGGTTGTTGCGAATTGTTTAGGGAGACAGGCTGACAGGAAGACAAAGGAAAAACTCTGCAGGAGTCTAAAGACGGAGGCCTTCCTCGAGTCTAAGAGCAGCAGGCTCGGGTACAGAAGCTAAAGACGGGGGTAATGAAATAGGGCCTCTTGAGGCAAGGTTGGGCAAACTGTTAAAATCCTTTTCTCCTTTTCTCCCTGCACTTTGGGCTAACTCGCTGTCACAGTGGCACTGTCAGGTTCAGAGTTTGACCATGTCCTGCATTAATTAGCATTGATGCTGTGTCGTGAATGTAATGCCTTCACCAAAGGCTGTTTTGAAGAGAGATTTAAAAAACATGCGTTTAATGTGTTCAGAAAACGTGAAAATGGCACAGATGTAATGAGCAGTGTTTGGACTTAGGTGCAAATGGAGGGTGGGCATCACCAGGGCTGACAGTGGGTGCCTGGAAGTTGGGTGTCCAGTGCAAGTTAGTCTCCTACACATGCTCTTTTATCCTACCTGTCTTAGGAGCACGTGAAGAATAACCTCTCTGGGTACCTGTATTCATCTGTTGAACACACTAGCAGCCCAGACAACTACCTTAGATTAGATGCTAATGTTTCATATGGCTGAAATGAGGTGAGCTGGGTCATGCCTAAAGCCTGTCAGTTCTCCTTCCACAGAACTGTCTCCTTATTTTTGTATTTATCCGTATATATAATATTCAGGATAACTGACAGACTTCAGCTCACATAATTGCATGTGTGTGTGTGTCTATGAACTCATATACATAAACATCTTTGCCTGTCAGATTCTTTAAGGAAGTGTTTTAGTCTGTAAAATGGAATCATTATACATGATATATATGTCACCTGAATCTACAAGAACCTGAAAAAAAGGCATTACCTCAGTTCGTTTCCAAACATGCCAGAACTCTGCTAGCAAAAGGTTTTTTTAACATTTCCCCAGAGAGAGGCTTTCCCTCAGCTGGATCACTGAGTAACTCTCAGTTACTGCTGAAATGAGAATTTCTAGCCCATACCCAACGTGGAGCAAATATCAAGGTCAACTCACAAATTGTTCTCTGGCCTTCTAATTAGCTTAGGCTATGTTAAACACTATCTTTTCCGCACCAATCCAGCTCACATACAACTACCAGCTAAATATACAGGTAAAATACACATGTAGAAATATTTACAGCTCWCAGGGGAATGTCTCTTATTTTCACTGGTACAGAGGGGGGACGGGGCTGTGATTACCTAACCACCTTTGAGGAAGCGACTGCTTAGAGCACCCTGACTGCTATGTCGTGATTGTGCCTGCACAAATGCTTAAGAGCAAGAGGAGTAGGGCCTCCTTCTTACGACCTAGCTGACATTGTTTGCAAAATTAAGATGAAAATACATTAACCAATACTTCATAGCCCACCCTCTGTAATTCAGCCTCGTAAAKCAAGAGACAAGTGGTATAGTTTCCTTCTCTGTACAAAAATATCTGCTTTGATCAATAATTTATTTTAGATTTTTTTTARAGCAGCTTTGGCTTAGTTTAATCAGATTTTGCATTATCTTCATGGCCCGAAGTTAAAAAAAAAAAAAAGCAAGCAGAGCTCCAAACTCGGCAGGAATTGGCTACTGATGCAGTCAGCAGTAGCTGAGAACCAGAGACACCTGCTTTCGCATAGGTAAAATCCTGCCTAAGAGAAAGGCATGGGGTATCTAAGTGTTAAAGTCACTGTTAGCTGGAGGCCATGAATTTCTCACGCTTACAGGAATCTCATACTAGCSCTTGCAAGAGGCCGGGCGTCTGGGTCTCCTCTTCTGCTGAGTTCCGAGCTCAGCAGGAATGACTTGCCCCTCCACTTCCAGAGGCAATGTCTTTTCTCCTTCTACAGAACTAGTAATTCTTTCCTTCTGGTGGAAGCCGGATAAAAAAATCCTGACCAATTATTGTTCTAGATGAAGAGAAAAACACTGTGATAAAACACCTGTAAAATTTAAATAAACAACCATGAATAACACATTTCTGTACTTTCAGGTTTTACCAATTTGATAATGAATTCACAAACTATCCTAATTTTTGAAATAAATGATTTCTGGAAAAATCAAGTTCAATTAATCCTTCCCGTCCTACCACATCCTCATCCTCCACCACTGTACTGGCCAGGGGCTACGCTCTTTTGTCTGTGGCTTTGGAGCTGTGACTTTCATTGAGGATTTGCCAAACCTTCCTCTTCTCCGCMAAGGGGGTGGCTCTTACCTTGCCCTTGTTTTTTTTGACACAACCTCTGTGCGTGAGCAGCTCCTGTGATACTGCCCAATGTTGTCTGCCCAGAGCCAGTCCACAGTTTGGTGTTCACACAGAAAGCAAATAGTACTTAAAAATTGTAACATCTTTTTCTTTCCGTGTGGTATCTTAGGGATGGATTTACTGAAAGACAGATCAGGTGATTTTCTGTATTATATTAATATTAAGCAGCATTTGGCAGTGAAATTTTAGTGTTGTATGAACCTTATTTCCAGTAGGCTGGCAGATTACTTGAAGGAGCTATGCCTCAGATTTAAGATAGCAAGACCTACAGGTTTAAGTCCTTGAGGTCATTTCAGATTTTTATGCTTTTAAAATTGGGTACATTGAACACAATTCAATTTATTATGTGTTAGGTCTTAACCTAAGCCTTTAAAAACTGAGGGCATATTTCTCTATGCAGACTAATTTATGCATTGTTACCGGCTGTAAAATAAGCAAGTGGATCTGGAATTCTTTACCAGATTTTGGCCAGTATATTATTTATTGCATGATGTGCTTTGCACCCACTTAATCTTGATCACTGGCTGAAGGATAGGACACTATTTATTGACACTTTTGAAACAACTTTGGGATTTCAATAACCTGAAATGATTCAGATCAACATTTAGCAAGGTTTCCTTATTTACAGCATCTGAAGGCTAATCTTTTATACAATTCTTTTGTTTTCTGGTTTCCTAAATATTCACTACTTTCAGACCTTATGGGAGAAAAAAAAAATATCCAATTATTGTCACTAAAAATTATAGGCTTTGCAAAGACTGTTGCCTTTTTGTGATTTTTGCTGTTTTAAATGTATTGTATATTTATTCTTTTTTATTTCACTAATGTGAAAACTATTATTTCTATTTGGTGAAGTATTTTGATGGAATTTACTATACTTTATTTTTTAAATAGAAATGATAAAGTCCTTGATATGATAAAAGAGGTTGATTTTATTTTTTTCCCCTACTTCTATGTGATTTAAAGCAAGTTTGTTTTTGTCTTAATTACCATCTTGACTTTGTAAGCTCATGATAACTTCTTAAGATGCTACTACACTCAATTAATCTCCCCTGCCCTTCTCAAATTTCTTCATCTTACCTATCAGTTAAACACCRCATAGTCCTACAGCTTGACCTGTGGCTGGCCAGACGTGGGAGGGGAACCAGCTCCCTTTGAAGAAACTGTGAGCCCAGGCACAGCTATMACCTGATCCTAATGGTCAGATCTGCAACAAGCTCAAGGAGTTACAAATGTTAATAAGATCAGTTTGAGTCTGGACTGTCAAGACTTTCCAGTTATGCAGCCTGGCAGTCAATCCAAAAAGCTGAAAATCTTACAAGTCGTGTGAGACCCTTATTTCAGTGTACATTCTTCCACAGTTGCAACTTGGAGTATGGAAAATGTTTACATGTACTCTCATGTTTCTGTACAGCAAAGAATCTTTTTGTCAACCATTAATTCTTAATTTTTCAGTTTAAAATTGTGAACTTATACATCATGCATATACCTGATCATGCAAATACCCAATTGAAATGCAATGTGGATACTTCCCTAGTTTGGGAAAATACTTCCTAAAACAATTAGTAAAGCTATTTTATAATTATTACATTTAATATTTTGTTTTAGTACTAGGCAAAGCTTTCTGAATACTCAGCACTACTTTTGTGTGAAGGTKTGGCATTTTACATCTTTAAGAAAATGTGTTGGAGATTCAGCTTTAAATTACCTACATTTTGATGTCCTTGATCAAAAATAAATGTGATGACTGAGATACAAAAGTACATTGTGATGCAGAAATGCTCAAAGGTGAGAAAAGGATTTCTATACTGCTTGAGCCGTGGTATTTATCCATAGATGTCCTATAATTCACTGAAGAAAGATTTTTTTTCTTCCCTAGTCAATTGAAAACAAGCAATACCAAGGACAGCAGCTTTTGGTGTATTTTAGCAATATTAGTTAACATTTAAAATTGAACAGCTGATGAGTACTCATGGAATAAACAAAAAGATTTCATTGTTCTAGAGGGAAATAAAAGCCTAAAGAGTTTATCAATAAATCATTGTGGAAACCAACTTGTTTATTTTTGTTAAGAGTTTAGTCAAATGCAAATTTCTGATTTTCTAGAACAGAGCAAAGTCAAATCATTTTGAATTGCCAGGTGTATCATATTTTTTCAATTTTGTCTTTTGTCAGCTGAAACTTCTTCTTTTGAAGAAAAATCACAGTTCTTCATTCCAGTTTCAATATTTTGCATATATTATTGCAAGGAATGGAAATAAAGTGGTTTTTTTGAACATAAAAAGTTCACAATATTATCACAAGACCAGAATTTTCTGCTTTTCTTTTATCTTATGATAAAAACTAGTATTTCTATAAAGCATTTTACTTTGAATTAACCGATATTTAATATAATGGAAAAATATTCTGAAAATGTGTCAGTTTTATTGGTGGGTCTGATTCTGAATCTGATTTTGAATCTGATTCAGTTATTCTTATTTACACTGTTCTAGCTTATCAGATTCAGTGATGATCATCTTGATTTACAAAAGCAGAAGTGAAATGATGTCTGTTTTTTAGCAAGAACAAATGTGATGTATTGGAAACTATAAAAAGGACTAGAAAGATGTTAACCTTATAACTGAATATAAAAAAACTTGATGTTATGAATACATAGTCATCCAGAATGGTCTTAATTTAATATTAGTACTCTTGACATTTCTTCAATAAGCAGAGTTAAAAAAAAATAA
Source organism: Rhea americana (assembly GCF_003343005.1). Taxonomy (NCBI): domain Eukaryota; kingdom Metazoa; phylum Chordata; class Aves; order Rheiformes; family Rheidae; genus Rhea; species Rhea americana. The sequence goes on along the minus strand of NW_028186590.1, from coordinate 659,147 downwards.
AAGGCAAGAAAGAGTAGAAACTTAAGAGAAAGAGTAAAAACACTTTTTTTTTTTTTTTTTTTTTTTTTTTTTTAATTTGTAGGTCAAACCCTTTGTAGTGGGTCACTTGAATAACAAGTACCAATGCTGTAAATAAGTGTATAGACATCACACACACACACACACACACACACACACTTATAAASCTGAAATATTTAATAAGCCTATACAGCATTTGAAGAAAATTCTCTCTTTAAGAAATCATTGACCAGCATAGGGCCAAAACCCATGACAAAAACATTAGTATTAGGCAATTTTATGAATTCTCCCACTAAAGTTTTAAAATACTATCACAAAGCCAAACTTTCCCTGAATCCCCATTCCAAAGGCATTTGGTTATACCAACTGTCAAATCTCTAGAGACAAGAGAAAAAGATAGGTAAGACAAATTTAAATGTTTAATCCCTGAAGAAAATGGTTATAGCTTTCATGCTCCTAATTTTCTTTTCTTTTTTCTTTTTTCTTTTTTCTTTTTTCTTTTCTTTTCTTTTCTTTTCTTTTCTTTTCTTTTCTTTTCTTTTCTTTTCTTTTCTTTTCTTTTCT
>NW_028186590.1:650047-658521 GCF_003343005.1 Rhea americana | reverse complement strand
TCTTTTCGTGCATGTGTGTGCATGTGTGTGTTAAAATCTGTGCATACAAAACCTCAGAATTAAGGTCTATTTGAGGAAAAACTTCCTTGGCAATTTTCAGATGGAATATATAGACTGTTGAATTAAGTGTTTCTCTATCAGTTTGCAAGACAGCTACCTGCTTTTTAAAAATCAGCTAGACCTCTTGTTTTATGCACCACAGAACAGACTCCTTAGATTTTTTTTTAACTCTTGTATCATAGACTAGCATATAACTTTGATTAGTATTATATCAGTGATAAATAATGCCAAATATGGACTACAAGGATCAAATAGGCTTGCCACATGTTTCTTACCAGCCAATTTAACACCTAAAACATTTGCCATCACTTTTCATCCCAAGTTTTGAACTGTACAATTAAGAATGTATATAATTCAGTAGTACAGTTTACCATCTCTGCCTGTTACATTCCTTCTCATATATGTACAGTTTATACTATCTTACACTGTTTCAGAACATAAAGAGAATGTTATTAATGTATAATGAATAGCTTCAACTAAATTGCAGGAGAAGTATTTATTATTCACAGATGCTTAAACATTAATATGGTAAATATCTACATTTTATCTGTTACAGATGAACAAATTGCATTCATGGTTCAGTGTAATCCATTCATTGGTTCATGGATCCCAAGGTCCTTCAGGCAATGTGATAAATCCACATAATTTCCCTGAGTGCTAGGTCGTTCATTTGTGTATCTGATTAAGCTGAAAGATGTGTTAAAAAAATATATAAAAGTCTTCATGCAGCCAGACAGCTCCTATGGCTACACATCTCAGAAATCTCTAGAGCATTTTGTTATTCCAGGCAAAGTTGGCAGTAATTTACACTCAATAAATTGGTTCCAGATCCACTTGTTTCAGATGATATCACAAGGACAAGATTTTATGTGAAATTCCCTTACCTTTTGTCAAAATATATTCCTTTTAAGAGATTTGCCATCACTGATGYAGATGATGTGGAGATAAAGAGACTCCTTTGCTCTCCAGAGTATGACAGAATGTGATGCACCAGCAGTCTGTATACTAGCTATGCTTTGCTTAAAATAAAATAAAATAAACTATTTTTTTTTACAAACTTTTGAAAAAGAGGGTTCTGAGTTCATGGCAAAATCATGGCATGTATCATTCATAGTACATTAATAGGTCCTCCATTTGGTACAGAGTGAAAGATTTTGATAGATAAATATAATAATTTATGTTATGTGACCAAAGAAAGGCAAAAATTAGGTTTCATGCCAGTCAGGCCTTGACTTATCAAAGCATTAGCCCTATGTATGGTATAAAATACTTTGTTGTCTTATGACTTAATAGAAGAATAGTTTGCTACAAAGAAGGATTAAATTGGTCCCATAATTACTGTGTTTCTTCAAGGCAGATACAAAGAAAGACAGCTTTTCTGTCTACAAGTTATAAATTCTTAGAAAAAAATAGCTTAGAAGAATGACAGCAGAAATTATAAATGGATATGAAAGTATGAAATTAAGAAAATGGAAATTTAGACTGAAAGAAGTGAAATAGCTTTCTCATGGTGATGTCAATTAGGCTCAAAATGTTAAAACAAAAAAAGAAACATTGAAACAAAAAAGGAAATAATTTATAAGGTACAACACAGCACTGGCAAAAGGATAGCTTAAATAATGTAATAGTTCTTTTATAGTTTTAACTTCACTAGCTCTGTGATTATGAATGGACATAATTTTAGAAGAAAGGAGGGAAAACGTGCTTTGTTCAGATGACAGTGATATTTATGTGTGTGCGTACCTGTGTGTGCGAGAAAAGTGCCACCATAAAGTTGCCTCTATCTCTATACATGATGGAAGTACAGAAAGGAAAAGCTACCTACTTTCAGTGGAAAATCCATTAAAGTTGTCCACAGGCACCAATCGCAAAGCTCCAGATCAAGTTGCAATCGCAGAGTGAGGGCAACAATATCTTGTACCTCTGGTGCAAGCACCCTCTGTCACCTGACATCTATGAAGTATTGGAAATAGCAAAAATCTCTCTTGTCCCTCTGTCTTTATTCCTTTATAAGATGACAGGTAGCTGATACAGGTAGTGTCTATATTATCTCTATTGGCTTTGTGCCGCTTCAGGAAATTCTCTGTCTTTCATGGCGCAAAGTGACTTTAGCCAACTAATATCTGCACTTATGATTTTTTAAAAAAATTTAGCTATTATTTTAACTTCATAAAGGTTTGCAGATAGGTAAAGTCTGACTATATTAATAGATGTTAATATTTGAACACTCTATTCCCATAGTCTAACTGAATGTAAATTAACTCCGCACTGTTTTCTGGGTTAGTGGCAATGGTCTGTTTGTGGAAGCTTTTTCTTTTTTCTCTCAGAGCAGGCTGATAAGAGTCATTGCAGGAGTATAATATTTTTGCCCCCTTTTTGCCCTTGAAAGGTATTAATTTGCATGTATTTGTGTTTTTGTTCATAGTACGGCTTTGCAGAAAGACCTGTATTTGTTCAAGTGCTTCTTTATGTTGCCCMTTAGAAGTACATCATTCTATTAGACAGATCTCTGTGTAAGACCCCTTCATCTGAAACAAAATTGATCCAGTGCTGCTTTATGCTTACACACAGGCTATTCATAGCTGTCTAAAGATAGCAGGTGGAGTTACAGGCTAAGTGTAGGACATTCTCATTCTGGTTTTGTGTATATGTGCAATACAAGAATGATGTCTACTTACATGTTACCATTTCAGTTTTCACTTCAACATGTTTTCAGAAAATCATAAATTAGCTTTCTCTTGGTTGAAAAGATTTTAAACCCAAGTTTTTATTGCTTTTCTTGCTTTAAAGAAATAAATAAATGAAATAATAAAAAGTTAAAGCAACTTTAAAATAGTCATGAAATGTTTGTTCTCTGACAGAAAGCATGGTAATGGTTTTGCACCCTTGCTGTGTTTAGGTACTGAACATTTTGTATTGACTTACAAAGAAATAAAATCAGTTATTGCAATTTTTGAATAGTRAAAAAGAAACAGCTCAAAAATAACAGGTAAATAGGGTCAATTGCTAAAACCTCTAGCACATGACATCAGACCATTCCATTGTACAATTCATTTATATGAATTATTGTGGACACTCAGGAAGAATTACCATTTTTAGTGTTACTTATTTAAGATTTGATTCTACATAGGAAAATGTGTAGGCTCTGTTTAGACACTATCATACGCTTACTTGTGGGATCTTGCAGTATGGTCTTGCATTYGGTGGGAAGTATTTAATTAAATATGACTGTATTGCCCAGTGATTAACAGTTCTTAGTGCTTGGCATCTTGTGAACTTGTAGGAAATAATGTAGGAACACTGTAACGACAATGTAGCAAAATTCACCTGGGTACCTTGTAGGAGGGATGGTGATTTTATTTTAAAACAAAATGCATGTCACTTGCTCATACTATCATACTCACAGCAAGCACCAGCATTTCCAAGTATTTATCCAGCACTCGAAGATYAAGACACACGTATGCAGGTGGTCTGGCCAGGATTTCTTGTGATGACGTGGAGGACAAAGGACACTGTCTATTGAATCCTTGTCAGGAATCCTTGCCCCTTTTTGTTTTGGCAACCATGCTGGGTTTGGATGGGCTTTTTATATCCCTTAGGAACTCAGTTAGGCTGTTTTCTCTCTGTCCTGTCCCATCTCTGCGAGCCATTGGAATTTATTCWCTTTCCTTTGTCTCTGTTCCTTTGTGTCTTTGATGCTGTTCTGGTGTAGGCTGTTCTTTGTATTCTGTATCTGAATGTCCCGAGAAGCTTCATGTAAGACTGCTGGAATCTTCCTGACCTAAATCAAGGTGCCAGGAACATCTGCTTTTCCTATAACCAACCCTCTTCTACTGTTTCTTCTGCTGTTTCCACACCCAGACATTCCCATTGATTCTCTAGTCTCATTTCTATTCCTATTTTCTGCAACCTGGTAGATCACAGTGGGCTTTTGAAGTTACAGAGGTAGTTTCATCTGAGTTTTAAAAGCTATGCAAGGGGCAAAAGAGTTGACCATTCCTTAACAGTAAAGGCTAAAGACTTTGTGCTTCCAACAAAGAGCACAGCAGAAGAAAGAGGAGACAGTTTAAGCCATTTCATTGCATTATTGCACAAAGCAGGAGAAACATTCATAGAAAAATACTGAGGATATCAACTATTTTTTTAGAAGAAAGAGAATCTCAGGATCATTGGTTCTTTTAACAGGATTTTAATGATCAACAGTCCAGGATAAATGAGAAAATTCTGGACAAAATTCTGGATCTCATTGCAGTTGAGTCCCAGAGGGAGTCATTAAAAAAAAACAAAACAAAACAAAACAAAACAAAAAAAACCCCTCTTGCCTGAAGAAATAATTGGAAAGGGAACTGGAGAAGGGCTTAAAAGGAACCTTTTCCTCTCAATCATAGAAGTTTTTACATTTGTACATGTCATGGGAGTCTGGAGATTTCTGAACGGGACATTGAATGGGATGAAATCCTAGAAAGCATAGGTTTGGTACTCTAGTGTTAAAAATATCCATATGTCTTAGTATATGAAAGATTTTACTAAGTAGATCAAAAATCTATGATGCATTCTTGAAACATCTGAAAACTGAAATAGAATTTTCAAAATGAGTCAAATTAGTCAGATCTATCTGTAATACGATCTCTTGCAACATACACCCCTAAACAAATATTATTAACATTTTTTTAGATCAGCTCTTGATTAGCAGATTAAAACTAGCAGAAAGATTTGATAATAGTCTACACTGTGGTGTGTAATTTCAAATCATTTTTTTCTCATTCAAGGTGAAATTGTYCCCTGTGAGCTTAAGATGTACATACGATCACAGAAGTTCCAGTCTRTAAAATCACAATTTTAATGAAACAGAGCAATGATGAGGAATTAAACAACTTAGTTACCTTTCAATACTATTTTCAAGGAACTTCAAATATAATTGTAAATGCCAAAGTGATATGAATATTGCAAGAAGTTTTCAGAAATCTACTTTAAAATTACTACAATACTAGAAGAAATTTAGTGTTTGCTAAGCCATTTCTTTTTGTCGTGGTGGTTTTTAAGAATTTACATAAAAAGTCAAGCATCCTTGAGCTGCAGTATGTATGACCTATTTTGTGAGGGTATTATATCTGTGTTGTTCTTTTTTACCGTTAATATGCATAATTATGATTAGAAGTTTGATTTGATTAAAGAGAAACTATAATGTTAAAAATCTATTCCAGTAAGAACCGAACCTTTGAAGTTTTCATTTTTTTAAAAAACAAGACTGATTGTAAAGGATAGGCAGAATGGTATACAAACATGTATCTTAAAAACATTTTACAGAACCAATACACATGCATGCCTGCATATATATTCATATGTATTCTTTTATAATATAAATTTCTGTAATTTAGCCAACTTATCTGGGTGTATAGGGTGGCAGATAATAGACAGACCAAATAGTAATTGCTTATTGAGTCTTTGGAAAGCACTTAGCATATTTTTGGTGCTACAGAAATATCTAACATATCTAAGAAACAGTAACAAGAGTTATAAATGATATAGTAGTACCTAGGGTAATTTTCAGAACTGAATGTTTAAAGCAGYGTATTTTTATATGTTTTTATTATATGCAACTGACTGAAACTTCTGTTACAGTAAGAGCTGCTGGAGTTCTTTGGGGGGTTATTATGTACTAATCTGAGATGAATCTGATGTAAAAGGTGATAGGGCAATTTAGTAGTAGAGGTGGTAGGGCAATTTGGTCAGAAAGGATTAATAGTAAAAACCCTACAAATATGTATTTTTCTAGTGCAATGTAAAGTTGGTTTAATGAAAACTTTTAGATCAAAATTCTTGCCATTAAAAGTGAGTTGCAATTCTGTTCAAATTTTTGGATTTGTCCCAGAAACTTTTAAAACTAGGTGTCCATTTTTCAGAGTCAATATTTAGTTTTTTTAATTTAATGCAGTTAAATATTTATTGTTTCATTCTAGTAAGGAAAATGTCTAACAAAAAAGTCACTTATATCTTATCTGTAAACAAAATTTAAAATAACAGCATGTGTAACAGAGAGATACTGTTAACAACAATTACTAGTTCTTTTCTACATTTTCCATTTTCTGTCTCTCTCTGCCTTTGATGATGATTAAATGAACTTAAGTCTTTGCCTGAACTTCTACAAAACAAAGGTTGAGCAAAGCCTTGTTTCGTTCGGAAAGTGATTGGAACTCCTTTTGTTACCTGCGGGATTTGAAGGCGAAGACTTTCCCGGAGGTGCTCAGAATTSTCTTTACATCTTTTTACAGTCTTATTGCAGCTATAGAAACCTTTTTCTTTCTATACCTCCRAAGAGCACAATTCTTTTTTTATACCTCAGGCTCTTCAATGCCTTTAAAATACATTTCAAAAGCATTTCCTTCTTTTTTATGATGATTTCTCCTAAATATTTTTTCCTGGCATTGATACCTTGACGGCCAGATCCTCAAAGTCAACCTCCTCATTGATTTCAGTGCTGAAAGATCAGGCATTACATTTTCCTTGTATTCTTTCCTTCCATAATTTTATAAATAAACTGTTTAATCTTCTCAGCATTTTATTCTGAACTCCAATTCTTTCCACCAAGATACAACTGAAACAAATGCAACAGGACTGAAAAATCCAATGGAGTTATGGATCTGTTCATGACAGTGACTAATAACATAATTAAAAAGAAACAAATATAAGACATACTCAGATTACATACACGCACAAAGCAGCAAAATATGGAGAAACTTGGAGAGAGTGCTAAAGTATAATAGTGAYGAAGAACAGAATCTGATTTGCCCTGAAGATGTTGAAAAATATGTTGAAAAATATGTCTTGCAATTTCTCATTTACCAAATTGGTTTCTAAAATGTGCATAAATTAAAATATTTCATGGAACTATCTTTTTATTGCTCTTCATTATTCTGTGAAGAATGGAAGGGGATTATAGTTTACCAGTAAAAACATTGTACTTTCAGAATGAAAGCCTGCAATGATATGTGAGAAGAAAGATGTTTGTATATTATATTTCCTTTTTGGCAATCTTTTCATGCATAGAATATATATAGGCAAAATATTTACAGCCTCTCAACCCACTGCTAACTAACTCCTTTTCACAATTATCCATATCCCTTATGCTAAGTAGATAAGCCAGATAAACAATCACAAACATTAGGGAATTTATGCACATATTGCAACACAGTCTATTTTACTGAATAAACTGCATACRTGGAAACTTAGAGTTCCTTTTCAAATTGACAATTAATAATACAAAACAACAAAAAATCTACACTGAATAAAAACTAGAGACTTTCATTTTTAGAAAAGATATCTTTATTGTGTGACACAGAAAACTTATAAACTGTGATTAATGGGAGAGCAAAATTATGCAATTTCTATCTGTCAAGCAAGACATATTTTGATACCATTACCTGTAGGGATTAAGTGTTTATTAAGTGTTCAGTAGCGTCTTCACCAAAGGGAAAAAAAAAAATTATTCCTGCAGGTTTTATTGGGTGAGAAATGAACTGGAATTCCAGATAGAGAATAAAGAGTCTGAAGGAAAGTGAAAAAAGTTTGAAGATTTTGAAATTCTAAGTATTTTTGAATGTGCACACCTTGTAGTCATTAAAGTATAATGCAGGAACAAAATAACGTATAATTATATGCTATATGCTTTTATACTTAAATAGGTATGTATAACCACATCCAAGCTATAGTATGTAATTGAGCATAATCTTATAGGATCATAGTAAGTCACAATATCTTAACATGCCAGATTTTAAGACATTTTACTTTCCTTATGTTTCCTTACATTTATTGATTTGTGTAAGTAGGTTCCTACTGCTTTCTCTAAATCTGAAAGCTAAGTGAACATTTAAATTGGAATTCCTGAGGAAATTCTTGTTTTTGGTAGTATTTTTATGGTTTATCAGTGTTGGTTGCAGAGAACAYGAAAAAAATCTTTTCTGTTTGTATGGAATATACAAATAAATCAACCAACCATACAGCCCTCCCTCATTTGTTCTCTTCCTTGCTTTTATTATCTAACCTTTGACATATTGAAATAACTTTCTGCATTRTTTTATTACTTCAGGGCAAATCTTACCCTTCATTTCTACCTTATGGAAACATTAGTAGATCTAGAGCCATTCTGCCTAGTAGGTTAAGGGTTACTAAGCTTATACAGCTCATCTCCTTGCCCATTGCAGATCAGCTTCACAACTTCACAGAGCTTCCCTGCAAAGCAGGTCTTTCTTTGAAGGAGTATTAGAGACAGAATCCACTTGTTAATGCTTCCCCTTGAGCAGTTGCTGACACTGTTGCAGTCGCTGCGTTTCAGCAATACTTGCAGAACCAGTTAAGGTGAGGATTATTTTTTCCTGAAGACCACAAAGATTTTCTTTTTCTTTTTCTTTTTTTTT
>NW_028186590.1:615239-649922 GCF_003343005.1 Rhea americana | reverse complement strand
TCATCTGATACTGACATTTTAATTGCATTTTTCATAATATAAACATCACTTTATCATGCTCTTGTAACAAAGTTTGTGACAGAATATTAAAATATTCACTTGTTAAAGATACTCTGCTCAACCTTTAACTTAYTCTTTTTATATTAAGAATCTTGTTACGCCCTATCATTGTATTTCCAAGATACTATATACAAGACTTAACAGTGACCGTACAATATCATCATTGCCCAAAACCCTGYGTGGCAAATCCCAGGCAGGACATGTTTACTTTAGCATTTTAGCTGCATTTTAGCTGAGACTGGCGCAGTGCTTCTGAGGCACTTTGCCTAGTTGACACCGTGGCTGCRCTCCAGTTCACCCCGGGGAGCAGTYKCTGAGCACGCAAGCTGAGTCCTCTTTGGATGAGGCTAACCCAAATACGCGTGCTGGGACTGTGCACCTCATGCACTCCCACGACTAATAAGCATCTGGTTCATGGGAGCAACCAGCTTTAGAGCAAAAATCTCTGAAACATATTAAGCATCTACATCAGGTCCTCAGCAAAAAACTGTTTTACTCTACAGGTCTACTCCCACTATGCAGCACTGCTTGATAATTAATAATTATAAAGGCAGAGGACTATTGCCCAGCAATTTCTATTGTATCACCAGCAAAATACAGGCCTGATGACTGTGCCAACAGTGTTGTTATGTAGAGGAGGAAGCAAATCATTTATAACACTAATCTTCACCTGGTTATGTGCATTGCCTGAACTTTGGCTCTATATTTGTGAATCTTTAGAATTAGAATTTAAGGGATCTACTCACTCATTAAACGGTAGTGGATACATAAACATTTAAGTTCCTCCTAAAGGAGGAACACATTTTTCACTGGGATAATGCAAGTTAGATCTAGATAATTCATTTTTTAGATATAGCCCTAGAAATATTGTGAAAAATAATTCAGAAATGAAAAAGAAAAAGAATATTATCATGTTCCTAGGAGGCTGTTACTAAATATAGTGAGTAAAATGTGTGCATTTTTCAGCTCTCTATTTATGCACATTAAAAGATGTCTCTGTCATACAAATTAAAAAATTAAAACATTTATTGAGTCATTAAAGTAATATTCTCCCTAGGGTAAGATTTTCTTTATAAAGTGCTGTCTAGGTGTTTATATAGTCCCACCTTAAGTGTCTCAAGAAAAAGTTTTCCAACATTCACACAGGGACACGGCTTTATAATTGAATATATATCATTCTGAGATCGCTTTACAAGTGATTGGCACTCTTTGGAATRTATCTATAAAGCATCTGTGGTAAAACAAACATCCTTAGATTAGATTTTAGGAAGCTATTTTTTCTCCCAGCCACTGTAGCACATCTGTCATTTTCCTCACTGTTGCTATAGTGTTGTCATTCCAAGGCACACATCCTGTAAAAGCTTATCCACAGCTCTAAGCTGTGTTTTRGTCTTTGCTTCATCTTAACTGTCTCTACATAAACCCTTATGTCCAGTGTGTATTTGACACTGCTTTGACTCTGCACTCAACTGCATGAGGTATTGGCAGAGGTATTGCAACTGCTGGAGATAAGGAAGGAAGCATGATTTTACTTTAAAGAAGGCTTTGTTCCACCTACCCTCTAGTGAAAATGTGTCTGACATTGAGCCAAACAGATGTTAGATGATGTTGTCTTGCTGAGCAGAAGGGTACACTAGGATTTTGCTCACCTTTAGGTTTAGGGAGCAACATTTGAAATCTTTGTCTGAAGATTTCAGATTTATTAAAATATTTTGAGGAAATTGGTAGAGGTGGATAAATGTCTCTCTAACATGAGTGACCACACACACATTGGTCATACTGATAAAACCTCAGCAGACTGTGCATGGGTTATGCTTTAGGTGTTCTAGTTTGAATATGGGAAACTATGTCATGTTCTTATCATAAGCATGAATGAATTATTCTCAAAGATCTGAAAGGAGAATATACTGCTTAAACATTCTCCTCCTCAGTGTTTTTCTACATCGTGCTAAAATAATAGTAAAACCACAAATAGAAAGAATATATCAATTGTGCTGATTCTGCAGCTTGATACTAGCTAGATTCAAAGAAAGAAGTATGTTGAGCTGGAAGTGTCTCAACTAGATGGACAAGCTAGAAATATTGCTATAGAAAACCTTAGGAAAGACAAATCTATTTTGCCAAAACACCACGCAAGCAGACTGAATTAATTAAAATCATTCACTTCCRAAACAGAGATTCCCTAACTGTGGCTTGCATAAACTGTGGCGCATATGTGCCCTGTGCTACAGAAACAACTAAAAWGTAGTATGTGACCACTGCCTAAATGTAATTGCAGTTTAATCAAAGTCTGTTGTTGCCAAACAGACTAATGTTGGGACCCCTTGCTCTAGGTTACACCCCCAAATTCCTAAAGCCAGGTAAATGTTCTGATTTTGCCAACATTTCAGTTGTGCCTGATTCTACATTGCAGAAGTTCATACATGATCATGGCAGCTGCAGACGTGTACATCAAGGGGTTCAGGTCCAGGAACACTCTACGTGGGCGTGCTTGGGCAGGAACAGTTTCATGAGGAAAGCCCAAGATGCTTCCTTGGGAACTTTGTAAGCTAGGTGTCATGTACAATTGGGGTTGTGCATGAGGTGGAGGCTGGGGACACTGTRACATTGGAGAACAACCATTAGGCTCACGTATGTACGTGTTATGAAGTTTCACTTTTTTTTAATATGAATATAGAAAATTAAATCTGATGAAGGCACAAAATAGAATTCTTCCATGAAATGAAATTTTATGCTACCTGTTGTTATAGACTAGTTTCTCACAATCAATTAACTCTTATCTTTTTCATTTTAAAATTACTAGTATTTCTTTGGTTATTAGTGTAATTTAGTATTAACCTTTTTTCTTTCCAAATTAAAAATGCATCATGATATACTGTAACATAAATAAGAAGTTTAATTATTTTTCCAAGGAGTTTAAGTTTATACTTAATAATTTTGTAGAATACATCAATGTTATCTTAAAAAGGCAGTTATGGTGTGTAAGCAAAATAAATAAAAACTAGTGGAAGTAGATGGTGAAATGCTTGGCTAGCAGAAAGATGATACTGCAAAATTAATCAGTATCTCACAATCCATGTATTTCCTCCCTTCACTTCTGATATCGTATCCTTGCTTTTATCTTAGTTTTTTGACTTGATCTCTGAATCTCTAATTAATGACCATTCTCCTCAACTCTACTTTACTTTTGCTAAACAATTGCCTACTTCTATTTCATACCTCCAGGACTTTCTTAGACATCTGCATCTGAATCTTATTTAGCAAACCACTCATCTCCTTTAAGAATAACAAGGCAAAGGCCCCACGTGCAGCTGTTCTGTCTGCACTCACTTTTCCTTTGGTTTGTCACGATAATATATACATTGATTTACTAGCTTAATTCAAACTCCTTCTTCTGAACAAACATGTCTAAATCTGAAGTCTTTCAGCTATCCCGTCTCTAAACTATTCTTTTCAAGCAGTTTTACAGAATCGCTAGTGATAATGTCATTCCTTGTGTTCATATGTACACTGAGATGGTCTTCCTGCTTATTTTGAATGTGACTACTGAGCTTTCATAAAACAGAGCTCGCATTTTTGTTGGATAGATATTTAGAATACCTGATTTATTTAAAAATTTAGAATTAAAACTATTGATCATTCTCTCCTTGCGTATTTTCTAAAATATGGCAATATTCAATTTCCTATTTTGACTTTTGATTTCATGGGCTTTTTTATTATTATTTTGGGGAGAATCTTTACCATTTTTCCTCATTTACACTACCTCACATTGCTTCCTGCTATAAAACATCTTTATTTGTTCTTTTCAGTCTTCATTGTCTTATGGTGGAAAACTGTCTATATGAAAGTTAAACATCATTGCATTCAATTCCGGTGTCTTCTTCCATTCTCCCAGAACGTGCCTCATTTATTTTCATTCTTTGACATTTCTATTTGGTCCTTCATGATAAAGTTTTTCTGGGTATGAGATTAATTCTATTAGGACTTTCCTTGATCTTGACCTCTACATTGCTTCCAAATCAGTTTTCTGATATTTATGTCTGAATCTTCTTAGTTTTGCTTATTTGTGCATTTAATTTGTTATCTCTGGATCACTGACAAAATGCTGGACTTTCTGTCACAATCATTGTTACTCCCTCTTTTTACCATTTTTCAACATTTACATTCTATAACATCTAAACCAGTAAAGCACTTGAGATCCAAGTGATACGTGAATACCTTATCACTACTATGACCCCATACAAGATCTTATGATTATGCAGTTTCAGTTATGTACTTGGACAGCTCACTGAATTTTCCCTCCAGTATGCCCTGAAGCTATAAATTGTCTCAAAGGAGTTGGAAGAGAATCAGAAAAACTTTCTCCCACAGTTGAGTTTGTTCAGAACTCCACAATTAGGAAACACCATAAAGCAGGAAGGTTCATGAAACCTACAGTCTGCCTCATGTTTGGGCCAGTGTCTCTATTTCAATATGCATCTCATGATTCTATTCCGTCCTGTCTGAATCATTGCTCTCTGATAACAACACCAAGGTGAGACTAATGATGTGAAGAAAATAGGTTATTTAAATGAAGCCTTGTACATATAAACTTCAATTTTCTTGTTTTGAAATATTCTAATTTCTTTTATCTAAATAATTTTTATCTTAATGGAACTAGACAGGTCTCTTGTTGAGGAGTGATCTTTCTGTGACCAGGTAAGGATTTCTTTCCTGATAAAAGAGATAAAAAATATTTTAATAAATTCTAAGCAAATAAAGACGTGTAGATACATGCAAAGTATAGGTGAAGTTAAAAATTGTACTGACTAGGTCATTAACCATAGTGAGAATGTGTAGGAAATTAGAAAAATGTGCATTATCTGCATTTCAGTTGTTTCTCAGTGAGGATGAAGGAAAATGAAGCTTCACCTGGGAAACCATCTTTTTTGTTCCTTTGCTTTCATGATATGTTTAAAGCACATTTGTTATGAACTTAAAAAAGATATTATGTCAGAATAGCCATGAGAATGATCTGTTTTTTCTTTTAATTTTACAGTGACTGCAGATAAAGTTTGATCCTTCAGCTTAGGTTTAAATGTGATTTGAGAGAGAATTACATGTTCAGTACTATTTGTTCAGAAGATCTTCAGAGAGCTGCTATTAAAAGAGCAACCTAGAATCGCAAAAAATAAAGCAAGACAAAGATAAGATATCAGGCTTCTCTTTACCAGTCTAATGAAGATCCACAGTCCAGGTCTTGTTATCCTAACACTAGTGTGAAATAAGATGACCATCACCCACAGGAAGTCCTCTAACTTGATTTTCTAGTCACAGATAGAGCTCAAATTGCAGCCTTTAGTGTGATATACCAACAAATATGAAAATTCAAAACTAAATCTTTTCATTTAGGTTCTTTTCATTTTCTGCTTTGCTATAACRAGGGATGCTCACCTGTCTTTTCTTAATAGGTTGGGGTTCAGCCTATGATCTTAGGTTGGATAAGTACCCAATTAGACAAGCTGATGTACAAATCAGCACTCAGAGTAGCTCTTCCAAGGCAGTGTATAGCCAATGATAACTATAAATTCATTGTTCTAAATAGCACAGATGGAATATCTTCTCCCATCACAGTTTGATGTCTGTTGTTCTTCTTGGTTGAATTTTCTTGATCGTTGATTCCAGACAAAGTATCTTGCATTGGTGAACCTACCTCTAAATGAAATCTCATACCTTAGACCTTTTTAGAAGCCTTTCATTCCTCAGAATGAAGACTTGTGACATGTCAGAGACAGTTTTGCAAGTTTCTACCCTTAACAGGTAATTAAGATGTTGACRTTAAAATGGCAAAATGTGGGATAATTCGCATATAATAACTCCTTGAAGGAAATGCACCTCCCTCTTCTTTTTCAGTATTGAGACTTAGTGAGGATGGCTGTTTTGGAAATGATAGGTTGTGGATAGCTATTTCTCACTCAATTGTTGATGTTTCATATTAGCAGTAGTGTGTTTAGCCAGGATATCAGCTGAACCTTGACAGGGTTCCTAGTCTGATCTAGGCAATGTGGTTGTCCATCACAGCAGGCACTGGATAAACAGAGTAGGGAGGTGCTCTGCTGGACCTGCTGCACGGCAACAAAGAACAATTAATTGAGGATATGAAGGCTGATGGCAACATTGGCCACAGTTACCATGAGATGGTAGAGTTTAGGATCGTGAGGTAAGCAGACATTACAACTCTGCAGTTCAGGAGTGCAGATTTTGTCTTGCTCAGGGAATGGATAGGATCCCATAAGAGGCTACCCTGAGAGGCAAAGAAGTCCAGGAAAGCTGATCTATCTTTATGAACAACCTATTTGAAGCACAAGAATTTTCTATCCCAGTATTCAAGAAAACGTTCAGGGATAGCAGGAGGCCAGGCTAATGCAAAAAAAAAAGGAAGTGTACAGAATGTGGAAGTGGAGACAGGATATCAGGGAGGGATATAAAAGCACCATGCTGATATAGGGAGGTGGAATTAAGAAGGCCAAAACTCGGAGGTAGAACTGGAAAAAGAAATGAAGCGCAATAAGAAGGACTGCTACAGGCATATCAGAAACAAAAGGAAAGGCAAAGAAAATTTTTGCCTGCTGCTGGATAGAGTGGGATGTCAACATGAATAAGAACACAGAAAAGTCTGAAGTACTCACTGCCTTATTTGCCTCATCTTTTCTGGAAAGGATTGCTCACTCTCAGACCTCCTAGATCTCTGTGCTCAGTAGCTGAGTTTGGAGGAGAGTGGTGCTTTCCACAGCAAAGGATGATTGAGCTAGGGACTATTTAGTCTTTAGGGACATGTACAGGTCCATGGTACCAGACAGGATGCATCTGAGGGTGCTGAGGGAGCTAGCTGATGTCATTCTGAGGCCTTCCTCTGTGATCTTTGAAAAGTCACTGTGACTAGGGAATGATCCTGATGATTGAAAAAGACATCTTCAGAAAGATCGAGGAGGATCTGGGGAACTATAGGCCAGTCAACCCCACCTTGAACCTTAGGAAGCTATGGAGAAAATCCTATGGAAATTAGTTCAAGTCACCTGAAGGACAAGAAGGTGATTTGAAACTGCTAGATTTAACAGGGGCAAATTGTGCCAGACTGAAGATTATGCTTTCTACAAGGAGATAATTGGCAGGGAATTCACTGGGAGAGCAGAGACTATCATTTACCTTGACTTTTGCAAGGCTTTTGATAAGATCTCCTGCAGTATGCTTGTAGCCAAGTTGGGAACATATGGACATATGAAAAACTGAATGGAACATATGGCTCAATGGTTCACAGTCTAACTGGCAACTGGTTATGAGTAGTGTTCCTGGGGCCTGATACTGAAGCTGATGCTGTTTAATGTCTGTTAATCAACAGACTGGGTAATGAGACCAAATACTTCCTGATCAAGCTGGCCAGGGATCTCATACTGAGAGGACTATTTGATAAACTGAAGGGCAGAACTGCAATTCAGAGAGATCTTGACAAGCTGGAGATACAGGCCAACAGAAACTCATGAACTCAACAGAGACAAATACAAATTCTTCCACTGAGGTGGAATAGACTTACGCAACAGTACAGGCTGTGAACTAAAGAGCAGCACCACAGAAAAGGACCACAGTGGACTTGCAGCAATGAGAGCTAGGTGCATATTGACCGTGTTAGTGAAGTCAGCAAGCCCGTTATTATTCTCTTTCTGGTGCTTTGAGGGCACATACGGGATATTGTGCCCAGTTTTGTAGTCCTCAATACAAAAGAAGTATTGACATGGTGTAGACAGTCCAGCAGCTGATTACCACAATGGCTAGGGGCTGGAGCATGATGCATGAGGTGAAAATGTGTGAATTAGGCTTATTCAACTTGGAAAAGTGGTCTAAAAAGAGCTAACTTAAGTTTACCACAGCCTAAAAAGAAAGATCCAGTTTGCCGTCAGTGGTACACATGGAAGAACAAGAGGCAATAGACATAAATTACAGCAAGAGAAATTCCAGCTACATATATATATATATGTAAAAAATCACAATGAGGTTGGTTAAGTATGGGAGCTGACTGCCCAGAGAGGCTGTGGAATCTCCAGTCCTTGGAGATATCCAAAACTCAGTTGGATAAAGGCCCTAAACAATCATCTGACCTAACTTGGATGTTGTTTGCACTCTGAGAAGTTTGTAGACTAGATGACCTAAAGTGAGCCATCACAACTTAAAGCATTTTATAATTCTAAAACATTTCAGGATCATTGTCTACCATTATTTGTGGTTTAGTCAAGCTGGTTGTTTTTTCCTGGAGCTAAATTCATTTAGCTGCCCATCTGGACCACACTCTGAGTTACTACAAAGTCCATTACCTCCCATTCTGTCTGCTGTTGTTGCTGCTGTTTCCAGGGTTGTTGCTCTTGTGAAAGCTAGTAAGCCTGGGTTATATTTCTGTACTCTCTGGAATTCAGTGACCTGAATGCATTACGTTTTGAATACGAGCATAACTTGTGTTTCACCATAAATTCTTATACTACTGTGTGAATGGCTGGGCTCCTATCCCTACAGATTGAGCCAGGGTGCAGGCAGACTTTGATTCAGACCACTACACTACATAACCCCTTATGGCACAACCAGATGCAACCTTAACTGTGGAAATTTGCTACACAAATTTCCAGCTCTCTGCTTTTCTTCTTGCTCTCTGACTGGCTCTTCTTGCTCACTTTCTTTAGACCAATGCATCCTAACAGGGATGCATTACCTTTGCCTGAAGTTTGATCCTGCAGGCCTTAAGAAAGAGCTTCCCAGCTTCTCTCTTAACAGGAAAAACTATCTTGAGCTCACAGCACACTGTAAAATAAGTATTCGTTTTTTTCAATAACACTTCTAAAGCTGTGAATGAGTGTATGCTTAATTAATGGCATATGCAATACAGTCTCAGATCACCCTGAATTGTAAAAGACCACGTGGAACACCAGTTCAGAACCAAGTAAATCTAATAAATATAATAATTCTGTATGTATATCAAAACAGGAAGATAAAAGTTTAAATATCAGCCAGCCAATAAATTTCAGATTTGGGGGTCT
This sequence comes from Rhea americana, assembly GCF_003343005.1. NCBI lineage: Eukaryota > Metazoa > Chordata > Aves > Rheiformes > Rheidae > Rhea > Rhea americana. The sequence continues at coordinate 640,803 of NW_028186590.1, read as the reverse complement.
AATTTCTGTATCAGACTGACTCCTTAGGCAAGTAGGATTAGCACATTGTAGAAATAAGTCATATGCTATATGATTTGCRTATTTTCTTGTATTGATTTTTTCAGATTGTTAACATACAAACTGATTGATGGATTCTAAGTACAACCCTTAAAACTCTGTGATTTTCATAGAATCACAGAATTGCTGTGCTGTGCTGAAGTGACTTCTGAAGATAATCTAGTCCAAGCCTGCTGCTCAGAGCAAGGTCAGCTAGAGCAGGTTGCTCAGGTTCATGTCCAGTTGGGTTTTGAATATCTCTAAGGATGGAGACTTCACAACATCTCTGGGCCACTTGCCCCAGTGCTTGATCACTCCCACAGCAAAAAAAAAATGGGTTTTTAAAAATATTTAAATAGAATTTTCTGTATTTCAGTTTGTGCCCACTGCTTCTTGTCCTTTCACTGGATGCTACCGAAATGAGTCTGCCTTTGCCTTCTTTACTCCTCCCCATGAGGTGTTCACACATATTTATAAGATCTCCTCTCCCCCTGAGTCTTCCCTTCTCCAGGGTAAACAGTCTCAGCTCTCTTGGCCTCTCCTCATATGTTAGATGTTCCAGTCCCTTCATCACCTTCACAGCCCTTCACTCCAGTGAACTCTAGTATGTTCATGTCTCTCTTGTACTGAGGAGCMMAGAACTGGACCCAGCAGTCCAGATGTGGCTTCACCAGTGCTGAGCAGAGGGAAAGGACCACCTCCCTTGACCTGCTGGCAATGTTCTGCTTAAGGTAGCTCAGGATGCTGTTGGCCTTCTGTGCCACAGGGACACACTGCTGGCTCATTTTATCTCATTACATTAGGATGCTCATTTAAGAGTTTAATTTATTTAATTGTAGTGTTTTACAAATTTGCGATAAAACTTATAAACAAATTTCTTATACTTTCCTTCAAAATAGCAACAACGGCTCTGATAGATATTCATTACTATGTTTATAACCAACTGGATTTTCTTCTCAAGACTATCTGTTTTAAAATTTCTAAAAGATGTGTCAGTGCCAGGGAAATTACATAGCTTGTAAGATCTTAGTGAAGTTTTCATTACATTTTGAAATTCATGCTGGTCACATTACCAGATACTGCCACAAGAAGTGGTCATGGCATACYGATTTTAGCTTTAATGTTTATTATGATGATCTGACAAAGTTTTTATTTCTCCATCTGGCTTTTTATTGTCATRCTGCTGGATTGATACATTTACTAGCAGTAAGTGTGATAGTGGTCACGTTGGTTGTAATGACATGTGAGGAAGGCAAGTTACAGATGCGTTTCAGAGAAGAGGTTTTGGACTCTGCAGAATCCATATAAATTTCAAATTGATARCTTCACTCCTGCCACATAACACATTTTTCTTACACTAAAATATTTCTTTATCCTTCACATATCACTCTTATTCCATCACTTGGGAGTTTCTTACTGACTTGTTCAAGACTGAAAACRGAAGTTATTCAGCTTCCCATACTAGTAAAATGTATTAAAGAAACAAACTAAAATGTCATTATCTTTCTTTCCTGCATATAGCCAATATGGAATGCCCTCTACGTTTCATGAAATCTATATTTATGGATTAGACACTTATTTTATTTTTTTTATTTTTATTTTTTGAAAGAGGGTAGAAAAAAGAAAACTCTGAGCCGAATCTTTTCACTATTCTACTGACAGCATGATAGGGATAGAAAATTGTATTGCTGTCCCAGAGGTTAATAAGAAAAAAATTCTTTTATCAGGCATCAAAGAAAATGCAGAATTATCACAACAGCAAGCAATATTCTTTCATTCTGTAATAATAAACAGTGCACGTTGCTACAGGAAACAAATGTACCCAACTGAATAGATAAATCCATAAATAAGAGCGGACGTTTTGCTTTGGCTAAGAAGCAAACTGAAAATATTCTGTAAATGACTGGAGCCAAACTATGTTAATAGTAGTGATCCTTACTAGAACCTACACAGTTTTTAGCGGCCTTACAGCAACAGCCACTAACAAATTACACAAATGTGTAATAGGAAGCAAACTTTAGTGGAAGAGCCTTCAGTTTTAATAGAAAAGGAATGAAAAAAACACTGAGAAAAGGCAGTATTTCCAGTTTCATTTCATAGCTAGAAAGAGAGTAGAAATTATTAGGATCTAGATCCAATAAAATACTCAGGCCACCAGAGCAGGCCTTTGAGAGAACGAACTGCCTAAATCTGAAATGGTGTTGCTGAAAGCTGTTTCGTTCCTGCCTTATTCTGGAATTGTGTAAACTTTTTTTATCTACCTTATTTTCTCTCCTTTAAGGTCTCCCAGACTCCAGAGYCACACCTTTGTGCCCTCCTGAATGAGTACTGCAGCCGCTGGCCTGYTCCTGGAAAAGGAAAAGTTCCTTCTGGCTGTGTTTTAAAAGAAATGAGTGAGCCCTGAATGTGCTCATGGGTCAAGAGTACGGTTCCTCTTTTCAGGGAAAGGTTCAAGCCTGTGAATGTTGAGTAGCTCATGTTTTTCCATAAATTCACATGGGCAAAAGAATATGGTGCTGGATGCACCCTGTTCTTGGTGTTTTCTTAGAGTCGAGGTTGTTTCACGCTGCGTTTCACGGGCTTTCTGGTCAGCATGCTGCCTCCTCTGTGCCTGTGCTGCCGTGCCTACCTCCAGCCTAGAGACTTCAGCACTTACTTTGGGGCAGGTGTCTAAACGTTAGGGTTGTAGAGTCCTACTTAGCTTAAGCAAAAAGTAACTCCCCCAAATCTGTTGAATCTTCATCTTCTGAGCCCTGGATCATTGTCTTGGTTGCAAATCATCTTACTTCTCTATGCAAACAGGCCTTAAAATGACCTGACTYGTCTTTCTGTCATAAAAAAAGCTTGATAAATCTTTTTTCTTTCTTTTATTTTTTTATTCAAGGTTTTTATGCCATTTTAGATTTCTCAYTTTGAAAATGCTCTATTAATTTTGCTTGATTTCTTTTTGCTGACATTTTACTTCTCAGTTCCATTTACCATCAAAGAAAATACTAAACAAGCTATCAAGCATTATTGTGAACGCTGAATAATAATTAAAAAACCCTAGCCTTTGTAATGGCAGAAATAAGGCAGGACTTTACTCCACTAGTGCCGGTACATTTTTACCTTGAATGCAAATGAAGCCACCGAGCTTTTTCCTCTAGAATTGTGATATTTAACATTGTTATCACACCAAGAAATAAACAATTGTTTAAGGAAATGGGTGAGAGTTGTTCTCTGTGCTGCAGTGCTGAGTCAGTCACGCAGAACTAATTTCCTGGCTGTCTCTGAATGCACATAAAGCTGCTCTGTAGCTGCTGCTGACAATGAACTAGTGACTGGAAAAAGGAATCTTAAACACAGTCACATCTCTTGACTGTTAAAATCCTTTACACAAAGCATGCTGATCTAATGTACTGTAGTAAGTAAGGAGTATCTTTTTTTTTTTTTTTTTTTTTTTTTAAGGAGTGTGAGTAAAAGAAGTTTTAATACCTGAAGCAGTTGCTAAGTAACCAAAGATTCCAAAATGTATCTTGCTTGCTAATAAAACTATCTTTCTTTTGTTAATGAATTGCATATTTAAGTGAAAAATGCAACACTGGATTTTGCATAGTGGGAGCAAATATTTTAAAAATAAATGATTACCATTGAAAACTGAGAATATCTTGTTCATGTTGGGAGCATATTACTGGTCATTTCTTCAGGAAAAAAGATGTATTTAAATAAAACCACCCAACATTTTAAGAATGAAGATAAAAACAGCAATAAGCTGGTTTTGTAAAAAGACATTCCACTTTAGCCAGATCATGAGGTGCAGAAATAGAATTGATACCTATTCTTAATATATGGTATTTAAAGCAGGTTCATAGGCATTTTTGCCTTCAAAAATAAAGTCAATTTTATAAAATGGCTTCTCAGTACAAAAATAATATCAGAAAAAACAAAACAAAACAAATCAAAAACCCTCAAGCAATCCACCTAAAGAGAGCAAACAAATGCATTCAGGCACCTAGRTTAACTCAAACTTGCAAGAGCACAAAAGATTCCCACAAACAGTAAGGCTGCTTCTGGTTTAATGTAGATCTAATGTTATACTTCAGATAAACTTTAGTGGCTAGGAGAAGACTAAGGTAGGAAGCAAGTGCACTCAAATCCARGTTTGCAACATTACAGCCCACATAGGGATGTAAATGAAGATTTGGACACAGGATCTGCTCAGTGAAGCAGAAGGTGTTACTGCCCTCTGGTAAAATGCAGTTACAAAACTATCTTTCAAAATATATGTATGCTGAGTAGACCTATTCAGTGATTGTCACTGAAAACRCTATTAATCCTGGATTGTCATCTCATTGTTCCCAGAGTCAAAGAATAAAACATTTAAGTTCAATCTAGAATGACTTATTTGTGAATTAGGAAAATAGCAGTAATGAAGCACAAAAGCAAGGTCTCTGTGGCTTCATCTGCATGAGCAAATCTGGTGCCAAATTTTCAGTGCTGTTATTAGCAAAAGTCTAAGTGGTGGCACTCCCTGGAATAGAAAGGAGTTTTCATAACACAGTGGCAAAAATTCCTGCATCCTAACTACAGGGAACGTACCCTGTTGCTAGCATTGTACCAGCACTAAATTAGCAGCTCAAGAGTGAGCACATGATCTGTGCCTTTTAATTTCTGGCAGCAGCAATGCCGAGAATAAAATGGCAACTAAACTCTTTATGTGATGCTTAGATAGCACTATAGATAACTGGGAGGTATTTCCTGAGAAATTCAGATATTTAAAGGCGCAGCACAGAAAAAGAAAGGAAGAAAGACAGAAAGAAGGAAGGGAGAAGGAAGAAAAGAAGAAAGGAAGAAAGGAAGAAAGTAGTTCTGCTGCTACACGTAGCTGTACCGTGCAGTGCTTTACCACTGGGTTGTTGCTAGCAAGGATGACATGAAGGGATRTGTGAGGCTGTCATCTTAAAAGTCTAACACTGATGGTGATTGTTGTAACTGTGTACACTGGGACTCGTCAGGCAGCGCAACCTCTGCTTCTCAAATGGCAGCAGGAAAAGTGCCTGAGAAAGGGCAAGTACTGACTGCAGCGTTACTGAGTACCTAGCGCTTTCCTCTCCCCCTCCCCATTTTTTTTTTATTATTTTCTCCAAATTTGAAGTATAAATCCAGCAAACTCCAGGAGTCACAAGGCCCCTCTGGGAAAACTGTATTTGCAATTCTCAACATCAGTCACTGAAAGGTACAAATGTTCTGTCAATCCTGYCACTGTTTTTGTGAAAAGAAATGCTCAGTTTCTATATATTCTTATTTATATAGCTCCATAAATATTCAAAGGCCTAGGGAAAAGGGGTTGGAAATAGGGGAGTACTTTTAAAGTAAATATATCTTAAAATAAACATGAAGAAAATAATGCTTTTTGGAAAGTAGTCAGCATCAATTTATATTCATATTAAAGAGCTGAGCAGATAGTAGTGTAACTCATTTCTCCTCCTACTTCTTGCCCTCCTCCTCTGAGGGACAGAGCACAGGGTCACTGACTTGTCCAAGGTCAACCACTGAGGAGGGATTTTCCTAAATGTCACTCTAGCCTTGCATACCCTACCAAGGCCAACACATAGCCTAAATCTAGAAGCTGGATCCTCACCTTTCTTTTCATTAGCCATGATCTGGGATCACAGAACATCAGATTAGTTTCCTGATATTATTATTCTCTCCAGAGATCTCCTTGGATGTAGGTGAGAAACCAGGCTATCAAGTGCTCCAATACTTTGTTCAAAAAAAGAGAAGCCAGAAGAACAGGATTATTAAAATACTTTTCAGTCTTTGATGGCATGATGACTCTTAGGTCCTTTTCCAATCCAGATTCATGGATTCTTAGAGAAAGAGAGAGGCAAGGGCAGTGGGAGACCACCTAATGCATCCTCCAAATAGCAGGCAGAATCAATTATACCTCAGTGACTGCTGACAAATGCTGACATTTACTAACCTRTCCTTGAAAAACTCAAGTAACAAACACTCCATGTACTCAAAGATGTTTTCCTTTTTTATTAGGTAAGATCTCTGGTGAATTTTTCCTTTTTACTGCTCTAATGTTTGCTAGCTCCTTGGCTCTTTTTTTCATAAACTCCGTGGCTGAGTCCTAGTCCATTAAAGGTTACTTGTGTTTCAAGTCTGAACCTTAACACTGCATTAATGAAGTTTGCTGATGAAGTTTGGATTTCTGTGTTGGCTGCATTGTTTTGAAGATCACCATCACTTTTTCGTTCAATTCCAAACCTGTATTTTGCTGCCTTTCTTCCCTAACACAAATGCTGCTGTAAGTAATCAATTAAACAGTAGCAGAGAGTCCAAAGAAACTGCAAAACTGTTTTACCTTGAATCGTGTAGTGGCTGCAATGTGAGTACATCTAGACTATGTATTTCTTCTTCTTGGAGGTCTTCACTGAATTTCTAACCCCTCACCAGATCAAATCACGTGATAAGATCACAGCTAAATCTGAATGACAAATGGTTTTGTGTCCAAGTATACTGTAAAGTAAAAACCACTTTCCCATTCTGAATCATATGAAGTTACAACCTTTGAAAGATTTTTTCAGTGGAAGACCATTGAATACTTGATTCACGATGTGTCCTCATATACAGTCTCCTCCCAGGCATTTAGTAAGGAATGCACTGCTGTGTAAAAAGGTAAGCACATATTCACACCTCTGCTATGCCTCATTTAGACCACAGCAGTAGTTTTCTTTTTTTTTTTTTTTGCTCTGTAGACCCCTGTGGGTTGCAAAAAAAGGAAATAAGAAGGTAATTCCACATGTGCTATGGAGCTATACAGACATATGAAATTTCTAAAGATGTCCATGTTTCCTTTGGGAAATGTATGTAGGTAAACAGATTGAAAAAGACTGAAAAAATCTGATCTGGAAATTGCAACAAGTTACTCTCTCAATGGTGCCTTAGTTCTCCTATTCTTTTGGGAATCACATGTTTCCTAGATGAAATTGTTTGAGTCTGTAGGAAGAATTATGTATTCATTGAAAGGTCAGAGGCAAAGGCTGACAATACCATTACCTTTGTGGTCTCTGAAAAAAAAAAAAGATATTGAACTAGTTAGACAAAGTTCAACAGCTTTAACAGATACTTATTTAGAGCCTTAGATGCAGCTGGATTCTTTTCATTTTTTAACAGAATGCTCTATAACAATAAAAAAACTTATAAAAGACAAAGGAATGATGAAAATTAAATCACTTTCAGGATAATGACGAGAGTATGATTTCTGTATATTTATGAATCCTGAAAGAATGCTTGGATGAAATCAGCATCACCAATTCACTCCCCTTTTCTCCCACATACTGTGAAGTCTTTCTGAATGAGTAGCAAAAATAGGAATGATCAAATCAGTGCAGCTGCGAACATTACAAGATGCACACTCCAACAAACACAAAATGCATGAGAGCCTGGTGCACATTAGGAAATCTGTCACTATGAACAATTGAAGGTGACAAGTTTAAATAGACTAAGGAATTCTAGTGTTAACTTACTCCCAAACAAGATATTTTCAAAATTGTCATGATCAATTTTCTTTACTGAAGATTAGCTGCATGAAAAATAAGCTAATTTAAATTCTGTTTAGACAAATGCAGAAAAAAAAGAAGCTCAGAAAACTACTAAAAATACAAAACCAAGAACATTTCTGCACTGGTCACTTAATTTTTGTCTAGAGCTTTCAAGAGCACTTTTCTATGCGGAGAATGATGGGCTGCTAACCTTACAGTACAGCCTACCTTGGAAGGTAGGGTTTTTTTTTAGCTAAGGAATTGTGACTAAAAATGATCCTCAGTTTTCTGTTGTCTTCTTGAAATGAAGGGAAAAGTATCTATCTGAAAAGTCTCATTTTTTTAGCAACAACTGGATGAGAGTCCTGTGTGTGAGCGATTCCGTCCTGAAAGACTTCAGCCCTGCAGAGTGCCCATCAGAGAGCTCCAGGAGCACCTCGCATGCTGGCTGGCACAGCAAAGCAGCAGGTGTGGGACAGCTACCATTAAAAGCACTAGGAGCAGTCTAACTCCACAATATTTTATTCTTTTGTGAGATATTTTAGCTTGTTTAAATCATGAAGAAAACATTGGGAAATGGGGGTGAGAGCTTAGGACAACYTAACTGTCTTGAGAGCCCTGTTACCCTTCCTGTCCCTCTCCCAGTGAGCAGATGTATGATACGGAAGAAGCAATTTCTGCTTCAGACAAATTTTTCTTTTTTTCAACCAACTCTGAGTTTCAGAGAGTTGAGCAAACTGTGTTGTATTACCTTTGTGGGCACAGGTCTCATCTGCAAGGAATTTAAATACCTAGTACCAATTTACCACTTAACTCCTCTTCACTTAGCTGTCAAAATGATTTTATTGATTTCATTCTTTACCCTTTAGCCTGAATTATAAAAATAGAATACTGACATAATCTTTGTAATTTCTCTGAACATAGTAAGGATAAAATGGCAGAAAGTAGCAGTTTATCTTTCTACTACCACTTAATATATTCAAAAAAAAATCCTTYGTAAATGATCTGTGCACTTTCGTATTTCAACTTTCTTACTTATGCTGCATGCTAGATGGAAGGGCTAACTTTAAAATTAGTCATCCTAATGTGCAAAGCACTGGAAAAAGATGGATGTTTTGAACATAACAGGCTTTACATTAAACTCTAGCAGAGATTAGATGAATTGTGGAATTATGCCTAATACTCTTAAGGGGTTTTAGTGATCAAACAGAGTAGACCTATGCTGACTTTAGGTCTAACACTTCTAAGGTATACATAACAGAGATCAGGGCCTTACAGACCCTTGGTTCCACTGATTTATTTTCTTGACTGTTCAAACTTGATGTAAATGTAAAAATATTGCAAAAATATCCATCTTTGCTACAGACAACCGTATCTCCCTTGGCATTTCGGAGCCTATGCAGTCCACATATTGTATACTGTATATACCCACTACAATACTGTGTAGCCCTCTTATATCATGAATGGACTGTGAAATCACTTATGCATAATAGCTTATTGTGGATATAATAAAAAAAATCTGCMTTTATAGTAGGACTTTAACATTAAATCTGCTATGATAACATATAAATATGTATCTGTAGCACTTCTTGGGAGATTTAAAATTCTTTTTATGGACCACTGATTTGTTACTGTTCAATTATTGCTGAGGATAGCTTTTTCCCCAGCCATGATATGGATTTAATCTTAGAACTTTAGAAGTGAGTCATCTTATCTAAGCTATTTTTGTAGACTATCTCATAAGATAAGAAGGAGAAGTATTTTCATCCCTTGGTGTCTAAGACAGACGAATTCCTGTCAGAAAGTTCCTGTACCTTTCCTTTGACTACAGAGGGGAGCCTATGGCTAACTTGACTACTTGGCAAAGGTGAGGTGAGATGAATCTCATCCATAGTATTGAGGGTGGCTACAGCTGAACTTCAGACACCTTGAGATGGGAAGTATGTGTCAGTCTTTCAGAGCAATCTGAGAGCTTTGACAGAAGTCACTAGAAATAGTTCAGTAAGGTAAAGTATAGTAAATGGTCGAAAAGGTGATGAAGTTTCTGTATTCGGAGCTGCAGGTAGATTGACTTAAAGTCAGGCATTAGGTATGAGGTTTCACAGAGATGGATGAAAGTATATGGTCATTTTTATTAGGAGAAACTKGATGAAACAGTAGTCCTGTTTGGTTTTACAGTCTATAAATTCATTAATTTTAGAAGTTTATAGTTAACTGCATCATGTTACTATATTGGCCTTATTATGCAGGGAAAATTAAATTGGGGGAGCAAATAATAGAGAATTTGTTTCCTGAAGCTGAGACAGTGCAATATAGAAGCCAGATAGAAGGCAACAAAGGAGATAAAAAAAAAAAAAAAAAAAGGCTATGTAGGGATTTGGGAGAACTAAGCCCCCAAAATATTAAGCCCTTATCTATGCACTGGGCTATAGCAATGTAATTAGATGTGTGATTTAATAGTGGTTTAGCTCAATCTGTCCTGATGAAACCTGGTTTAAACTCATACAAAATATCTACATATAAAAAAGCAGTAGTTGAACTAAGGTAAAAATTGAAGACACTCCAAGTACAACTTGATGGCCCARATGAGGAATTTTAGTGTACTGTAAAACCAGTCACTAAATAGTGTGGGCAGAAGGATTTATTGATTAATTTTATAAGAATTTGTTCAGTCAAAAATCTTAATTTTAAAAATATTTATATATTCTTTCACACTTAAAAATTAATTATTCTCTGTTTGCTTTGTATTCACCTAGAATATTCTTTGACTTCTGATCATCCTGTCTGTGTGAGCCAGGATAGGAGTGACTGTGYCATTTGAATGAAGAATTTAAAACATCTGGGTCAAACTTACACTTTCAGAAACACTTGTCACTTACTGAACTGATCTATTTCCCCTCTGAAGTTATGCAGTAAGATTTTTAAATGTAATAAACAACTTTATCTATATATTTCAAACATATTTAATTTTCTCTTAATATTGTTTTACTGGGACATTTGCAGAAATAAATTTATTATAGTACGACTATTACCTGATTTACCAGCTGGGATTTTTATTGCTGTCTGACATTGTAAGTAATGATATAGCTGAATATTTGTTAGGAAAAAGGTTRAATTTTAAAGGCACTTTCATGCCTTCAATCTCTGTGCACCAATCCCATTAACAGAGACATCAGCTGCAATATGGAATCAGGATATGTTCCAGTTTCACCTGCATACTTGAAACAAACTGAAGAAAAGGCATTCAGGTTAATAAAGCAAAACATGCTTGTCTATTAAATATAAAATGTTGCATCCAGTTTCTTAGAGGCAATACACTGCTTGCACTGTTTCGTCTGTTTCAAGGACGGCTCACTTGGGGACTACAGCAGTCTGCACCACCCCAGTAATAGGACGACTTGATAATTTCCTTAGGAGACAGGCAGGGGAGCCCCTCGTACTTCCACATCATGGAAGTAGGTGCTTTAGGAGTACTTCAGACAGACAGACTAGATGGATTTTATCCTTTTTCAGAAAGCATTTCTGATCTTTTTTGAGTGGCTTTTCTAATACGAATGTCAGAAAAGAGAAGTGCTATTTCTGATCTCCATAAAATAAATGTATGAGTTAATTCTGGCAGTTATTACCATTTCTAGACTAAATTTTGATCTTGGTAGTGTATTGCACTGGTGGTTTAGTAATTAGGTGCCATTAAAAGAGGATGTCTATCAAAATGCTAACAAGGATGGTGGTCAATCTCTGTCAGATTTATTGAAAGCAAATACATTTACAAGTTCCATCATAAATCTAGGTCAAGTAATGAGATTCTCAACTTATTTTCTATAAAGCAGTTATTACATTATGCAGGCAAAATGGCATAGTACACTACAGTTCAATTTCATCAGCTCTTCACACAGCAATGAAATCATATAGCAATACTATTTAAATTTAGATTTATTTCATTGTCATCTATTAGCCTAGAATACATGCCTATGTGGAATATTTTGGTGACACACATATTAATAAACTGTGATTTTTTTAAATTTCTGTTGAAATCCACACAATAAAACATAAAACTCTTTTTTAAAATAAAATGAAGTTTGTAATTTTTTAATATTTCATTTTGAAATGCTGAAATTGGTATTTTGAAATGAGTACTACTATCAGCACTCTCTTACTGACATTAATACACCCAAGTAATGTSTAGAGCCAAAAGATACAGAAATGCTTCTTGAATCAGYTTGCTTTTAATGAGCAGTTGTAAACATGAAGAATTTTCCTTAGGTTTGCTACATGTTTCATAAAGGTAAGAACTTGTTTCCTCCACATATCCTGAACTAATTAACTCCATGGTGTAACTTTGAGCTCAAGGTGAACTTTCTAAGTGCTGGGCTATAGAATAACATTTGCTATCTATCTCAAAAACGTGTAGGTATTTTTTAAATAGCAAGTTTCACTTCAAGGTCTGAGGAAGCCACATAATGGTAAATAGTCTGCTGTGAGTGCATTCAATACACAGGTAGGAAATCCTGGTTAATCTCCCTATGCTAATTAATGATAAAAAGCTGAGCAATCAGGTGGTGTTTAAGGCATTCACATAACTAGTGTGAGATGTAGTTTCAGATTCTCTCGGCTGGAAAAGGGGAAACAAAACTGTATTCTTCTTCCTTCTCATTTTTTCCACTTAAAAATTATTTGGTAAATTTGGATTAAGTGTCAAAGTAATCTGGGAGAAAAAAAGAGTAGGTTGTTTAAATGACATTCTTGTTAATAAATGAATTCTTTCCTCRAACAAAACCATACTTCCCTTTTTACCTTTGATAGTCCAGCTGTATGTCTCTGGCTATGTTACACTGTGTGTTAGGGTTAATTGTAAATTTACCTTTAGCCTAGAACTGCTGATCACTCTTTAGATAAAACTCCTTAGATCAACCCCCGACATCTGGCCACACCTCAGACTCAGTATTATGTGAAATATCCAAATATTCTTTTTGTATATGGAATTTATCTGTATACTAAAAACTGCAAATACAGTGAAACCAGCTGTAACTTCTCGGGCCATCATTTCTATCTGGCCTTCTACAAATTCTTTTCCCTTCTYCTTTGCTTGTGATTAGAGTGAACCTGGAAGAAGAGAGAACACCCATTTCTAAAATGAGTCAGAGGAGCTCAGTGTGGACAGCTGTAGGGTGTCCTCAAAAGAATGGATGGGAAAGGCTGGATTTTGTGTCTCAGGTTGGGTGAAGATGACCTTCAAGTTGGACCTCAAGAATAAGGGGTAGCCGTACGCTATATTATTCTCTGAATATTGTTGTTGAAAGGTGTAACTGGCTGCTTTGTTATGCTTAGGTGAACAAAACAGCTATAATGGGGCTAATGTTTATACACAATGTGTTCATTTCTGCTTAAATTCAGTTCAGTGTTTCAATTGTTTGTATCACTTCTGTTCTTTCTGCATTCTGCACAAAGAGTACATAGCAACAATGTTAAAAAATTGAGGAAGAATAGTAAATCAGCTAGCAGATTTTGAATTACAGCTTCTATCCAGAATAATTTTGAGGTCCCAAGTTAAGCATTTGAATATAAGTTGTATTTTTCCTAAGTAGTTCTATCTTTAAAATGCTGGAAGTAAGCTGTGATCTTCTAGAATCGCGGCATACACCTCTAAATGCATATTATGTCTTGGCTGGCTTTGCCATAGCCAGAGGTTAGAAACTCTCCTATAGCTAGACACAAGAGAAGATCTTCATYTATCATCTAAGTGAACATTTACTTTGGCTTTAAATCCTCTTTGTTTTTGTTTTGTCTGCCCAAGAAAAGAGGAATTTGACCACTTGCTCCAAATTTGTGAAAGCCTCAGACAATTGACTACTGCAATCCATGATCTGCTTATTTGGACACACAGGACTTATGTACYATAAAAAAAAATAGTCTGGCTACCTAAATTCACTCCTGTTTTCAGTTTTAATGGCTAGAGAGCAGAGGCCATTACAGGGCTCACAAAATATGTTATGGTGTATTCTGAGGTATATTGTGCCCTTTCCTGAAGTTTAGTGGTGAAGAGGGTCAAAGGACAAGAAAACATATTTCCTTGGCTAAAATTCTGCTCACTCAAACTGAAAGAACTCCAGAATGACATACCTTCCCTGTTGACACAGCATTATAACTCTACAGTGAAAAACCTATGCCAAATGTTTCTGTCCCAAAGCTTTATGAACAATCACAAATTGATACATGAGAAAGGATAGTTGGTAGTAACTCCATTATTTCAAAACCAGAGAAATTTTGAAGGAAGTTAGTGGTTGAACTTGCTCTTTCAGAAATCTATGGTGGCAAAAAAAATGAGAAATCAAGAGGGATCAGAAGGCTGGGGAAAATAATGAGGTCAAAGCTTGAGTGGAATAAAATGTCAAAGAAAGAAACACAAATGATGTCATGGGATACTGTAATGCTCTCTATCCCTGTTGTAATTTATGTCTCTCTCCTCCCTTTCCCCCCAGCTGCTTTAGCTGCTTGTGTATGGGGATMCAGCCCAATCTGATATCCTTCTATGATGGCAAGACTGGCTCGGTAGATGAGGGCAGAGCAGTGGACATTGTGTACCTTGACTTCAGCAAGGCTTTTGACACTGTCTCCCATAGCATCCTCCTAGAGAAGCTCAGGAAGTGTGGGTTAGATGAGTGGACAGTGAGGTGGATTGAGGACTGTCTGAAAGGCAGAGCTCAGAGGGTCGTCATCTGTCGTGCAGAGTCTATTTGGACGCGTGTGGCTAGTGGCATCCCTCAGGGCTCAGGACTGGCTCCCATCCTGTTCAACTTCTTCATCAATGACCTCGATGAGGGGACAGAGTGCCTCCTCAGCAAGTTTGTTGATGATCCCAAGCTGGGAGGAGTGGCTGACACACCTGAGGGCTGTACTGCCATTCAGAGAGACCTGGACAGGCTGGAGAGCTGGGTGGAGAGGAACCTCATGAGGTTCAACATGGGCAAGTGCAGGGTMCTGCACCTAGGGAGGAATAACCCYAGGCACCAGTACAAGCTGGGGGCTGACCTTCTGGGGAGCAGCTCTGCAAAGAAGGACCTGGGAATGCTGGTGGATGACGAGTTGACCATGAGCCAGCAATGTGCCCTTGTGGCCAGGAAGGCCAATGGTCTCCTGGGGTGCATTAGGAAGTGTTGCCAGCAGGTCAAGGGAGGTGATCCTGCCCCTCTACTCAGCCCTGGGGAGGCCTCATCTCGAGTGCTGTGTCCAGTTCTGGGCTCCCCAGTACAAGAGAGACATGGAGCTACTGGACAGAGTCCAGTGTAGGGCTATGAAGGAGATCAGAGGGCTGAAGCACCTGCCCTATGAGGAAGGGCTGCGAGAGCTGGGCCTCTTCAGCCTGGGGAAGAGAAGACTGAGGGGGGATCTTATCAGTGTGTACAAGCACCTGAAGGGAGGGTGTCAAGGGGACAGGGACAAACTCTTTTCAGTTGTCCCATGCAACAGGACAAGAGGCAATGGGCAGAAATTGAAGCACAGGAAGTTCCTCCTGGCCGTGAGGGGGAATTTGTTCCCTGTGAGAGTGACAGAGCCCTGGCACAGGTTGCCCAGAGAGGTTGTGGAGTCTCCTTCTCTGGAGATCTTCAAGGCCTGCCTGGATGCAACCCTGTCTAACATGCTGTAGGTGACCCTGCTTGAGCAGGGGGTTTGGACTAGATGATCTGCAGAGGTCCCTTCCAACCTTACTGATTCTATGATTCTATGATATGCCCCACCTGTGAAACCTTGACTCAGACAGCTGAGAAAGAGCTATGAGAGAGTCTATATATGGATAGGAAAGACAAAAATTGCAGAGAGCAGTAGGGTTGCTGGTAAATGATTGTTAGCTGATCAAGCATTCAAAAGCGAAAGTACCGACATGGAAAGGTAAAATCTTAAAGGAAAAAAAAAGGAAAAATAAGGCAAGCTGCTGGAGGCTGATTGGGCTAGTCATGGCAGAGAGGAACTGTGGGGTCCTGGGTCAAGCCATTGAGGTGGTCAGCATTGGTGGAGCCGGAGGAGGGCAGCAGCTGTGCGCTGCTGAGGATCTGCTCCCACCAGCTGCGGTGGTCAACCCTTCCCTCCCCACCAGTGTCTGTCCAGCCTTCAGAGACTCCCCGGATGCTGCACCACAGCGTCAGCATGCCAGTGCTCAGCCCRACAGCTCCCTAAATACTGCCTTCTATGTGTTTTGGTCATTAAATAATTGCTTTATACTTATAAGCTATCCATATTCTGCTTGCAGAGTCTCTTTGTGCCAGGCTAATGATGCCCAAACAAATTGACGATAAAAATATTTTGAAGAGGGTAAAGGGTGATTTTATTATTCTGCTGGGAAGCCAATGTAGAGATTTAAGAGAGTAGCAACCAAGCTTGATCAGCACAATGGGAAAGGAATATGATCTTGGAAGAAGTGATTTAGATTTGTAGGAATAATAATAATAAAAAAAATTAATCTAGCAGGAAATACAGTAAGTGTCCCTGGCATGGATGAAGAATACTTTGCTGCAGCCATATATTTCTTAGAGCTCTGATGCTCAGAGCTATCTGACAATAAATCATGTCAAGCAGAAGAAAACATGAATTGAAAAAAAAATCATTAATGTTTTTAATTAGGTTGTCTTGAATTCTCATCTGCATTCTGAAAGCAAAGGGCTTATTTCAGTCAAAATCACAGTCAGCTTCTGTGGCAAGGAAACTGGCTGTACTCTGACTGAACTGGGCCCTGAATTTGTTGCTTGGCAAGAGCAGGGCTGTGTTTTGCTCTGGTGTCTGATTCCTTTGGCAGTGGTGCTTGTTAATCACACAACCCATTACAATGCACTGTACAAGGAGGAGTCTCAAAAACATCTTATTGATGAGTTAAAGGCTATAAAATGCAATCTTTTTTGCTAACCAGATTTGTGTTCTCTTGTGTTTAATGGTAGTAATGCCATGACTACTCACAAGTGATGCCTAGGGATTGCAGCTGAGAACTATCGATGTGAGTGCAAGAAGGGGAGGACCTTAGAGCTCATGTTTTTAAGCAATATTTAGGTTAGCTCAACACTGAATGATAAAATGAAGACAATGACATGGAAAACCAAGGCTAAACATGTTTAATTGCTTTGTCCTGATCACCCTGCTCCTTTTCAACTTAGCGAGTAGAAACAGGAAGCTGTAAAACATGATTTATTTTTAAATTTATCCATTGGTTGAGCTGTATATTGCATCAGACCTCACAAATGTGTTTTACTGTTTTGTTAGGTTTTCCAGCCTGGTTGTACCTATGCATGTGTGCACATACTTGTACACATAGAGTTGACCCTTCCGCGCAGGGCAGCTCCTACATTTGGTTTTGTGGTGGATCCATCTCCCCCCTGAAATTTGTAACTAATTTCCCCCTGCCCTAAGTGCAGCAGCATCAGTGCTAGCATGAGGACTTGCACTGCAGCCCACTGGGAAAAGAACTGTACTGTACCCATGCTGGACCTCCCAGAGGAAGGGAATCCCCCACGAGATAAAAAACATGATAACTGTTCACATGTGCAATATTTTTATTTTTTTTTGTAAGTTCACTGGATGCTGCTTCTAAACACTACTCTAGGACCTCTTAAGTATGTAGCAGAGTATTCCTACAAATAAAGGAAAAGGTAGAGCACTCCCTTAAAATCTTCAAGTCTGGTAGGTGAACCAGAGCCCCCACACAGCACTGTCTCCTCCTTTACAGCTGGGTGATGGGCATCACTGCATCTTTCATTCACACTTCCAATTTCCTGTGATATTTTTTAGTACAAACAGCCYAGTTAGCAAGCAACTGAAATATTTTTGGTATATTAGGATTCTTGTTAGTGTGACATATAAATCTGAGTACTAGTTAATAAGCAATGCCTGGCAATATCTGATGGGTAGTAGCTCCATGGGGCACAATATTATTCATATAAGTCAATCACTTCCAATTAATTTCCCATTTTTTATGTTTAACAGGAAATAAACTGGGACAGTAGTTGGTTTTCCAAGACTAAGGTATGTGAATCCCTTTTTTGAAGTGTCAGCTCATCAGTGAAGATGTTGAGCTAACTTTCCAGAAGGATTTATGTGCACAGGCTCTCAGTTGTGTGCCTCGCTGGGTGTGCAGTTCCGCACAGTGTAGCATATTCCAAAGGTGACAGTAATTACTTGTACTGCTGTTGTGACTGAAATGTGTTCTCATCGTTATCATGTACTAGCTGATGAGCAGAGAAAGCAAAAATGTTACGAGCTGTAGAGAAGATTGTAACTTAAAAATAAAAATAATGTACTTGGAAGGTGGGTTCCTGAATTGAAACATGTTTTTATTAATTACAAAGGCCAAATATTTAGTATCAATATTTACCCTCAAAATATAGTCCTAAAAAATCCATCATTCCAAATTTTAAATATCTGGCAAAGTTAAATCAAGATTAACAAATGAACATTATTAAAATATACATAGATATATATCCAGACCTCTTTTGGAGACACAAGCTTTTCCTCTCAGATGAGGAAGGAAATCAGATGTGTAGATATAAATTTGATTTCAGTTTGAGTTTCTGTTTAAAATGCGTACATATAATATAGATGTATACACACAGATGCATACATGTGGATCTATGTATGTAAAATTTATCTCTAATTTAGAGATTATTTTGATTTTTATCCTGTTGTTAAAACAGTTCCCTTGCATATTCCAACAAATGGCCAATGTATGATCCATTCAACTCAGTCCTCTGTTGAATTTATTTTTCACAGAGTTGATACACTGGAGCCTAGTTATCTTAAAGACCACATTTCTCTTCATCACCTATCAGACTAACTGTGCTCTATAGGAACACTGTGGTTGACGAAGTCCAGGAAAAATGCATTCCCATGCATTCACTACCATATTAGCTGCTGTAAGTATATCTTTTCTTAGCTACTTATCAGTCATGTTTCAGTCAGTTTCTATGAGTCTTCCATTTCTGGTAATCTTTCAGCAGTGGAGAGAAATACTGGATGATAACACTTATCATTAACAGATGAAATAAAATAGGGGAACGAGTGGCCAAGAATACAAATAAAATACTCAAGTGTTCATAAATCATTCGTTTTCTAATCTTGTCCAGAATAGACTTCCTGGATATAAAGAAGAATGATTTATTATATTTAGATTAACAATAAGCCTTGCTTTTTATAGGTTTTGAGAGAGATGAATTTGGATACAAGGAAACAAAGCCTTTTCCTGTCATGATTTCTGGTATATAGCATAGGGAACACTTGGAAACTCTATCAAAACCGAGACGTCAATATGTTCTAATTCTAGAGTAAGTAACTCAGAAAGCAGAGAACTTTACAACTGCAGGTGATGTCCAAGACAAAAGAAATTTTTACAGAATCTCAAGTTGTTCCCACCTTACTGTTTAGCCAAAGTAAAGCAAATTTGGTATGGATACAATAGTGAGACACAACACACATGGAGGTTTTGCTACTCCTTTTACTAATATTTGTACTTGCTCTCAATACAGTATTTTAGACATGGTGTCATCTGAGGTGGCTTAGGATGGTTCAACATGACATTTAAAAATTCTTCGATATCCTGCCTCATTTTAAGCTGCTGGCCCAAGAGCACATGTCTCCTATAGGGTCTGTGTTTACCTGCCAGTTCCATCTTGGAGACTATAGGATATTCCAAGTGGCACTAGAGATCTGTGTTTAGCTCACTGCATTGTCTCTTTGAATTGATTTTATGTCACTTGAACCATCTGAAACATAAGGGTAGGATACAATTCAATGTTAAGACACTTAAATTCATGTGCTGTATATACTATTCCTGTGCAGATGTCTTAGACAGCTTCAGGCATCTCAGATGGCAAGAGGTGTCATTTTGGCAATTGAATTTTGAATCCCTAATGAAGCCTAGTTGATATAGGCTTAAGTGCAATTCAGCTCACGCCAGGGCTCAGTTACCTGTTGGGTTCATTCTGCCCAATTTGGACATCTGCTTTAGGCTGTCATTAATTCTTTTTGGAGTTACCAGACTATGAAGAAAGCCTATTTAATTAGGATTTCTCCAATTCTTAAAAGTTTAAAGAAAGTTTTAAAGTTAAAAGTAAAATACTTAGTTTTTAAATGGATTAAGATGGTTTAAGATTAATTCACATTTACTGACTATTTCTTATGTGATTAGAAAAGGTAGGAGTATTACAGTGGTACACCATTAATAAGTTTCCAAACTAAAACAAAATGTTAACATTTTCTAGGATGCAAAGAGTTTTCTTTCAAAGATTTTTTTTTTCAGATGAATTCTCATGTCAATAAATCCTTTTTTTCTATTTCTGTTCTGATGAAAATAAGCCACCTTATTTTAAGCAGAAAGACCATGTAAATTAACTTCGTATTGTAGAAGAATAAAGCAGCTGGTGATAAATGCTAGTTTGCCTTCAGAGAGCAGGTAAGAGAGATCATTCCCTAGTTCAAACAATTTTAATCTGTAAATCATACAATTTTTCTCATGCTTTTTAATTACCATTAAGAAATCAGGAGTTTAGAGTTGCTGGATAATTTTGAGAAGAAATAATTTTTCTTCTTAGAAAGGATATATTTGGCAATTTCATAGGGACTAGTTTTGCTTTCCCCCAAAAAGAATATTTTAAAATCTTTGATTCACAGARTATTTAGAAACTTGAACCCTTCAACCCCATTCTGTGCAAAGGAAATCTTAAAAGATTGAATTTTCAGTGAAACAACCTAATTTTGGGCTGACTTATTGAAAGCTGCCATTAAAACGTGATTAAACTTGTTCTCACTGTTGAGGTAAAAATCAAGATGTATACTCAAATACTACAGATGTAGGAACTAGCAAAGTTCTTAAAAGCCAAAGTCTCTGCCCACAAATGTCTTCATTTCTGTCAATATCACATCTTATAACTCATCTGCTTTTCAAGTGCAATATAGGCAAAATAAACCTTGTTTTTCTTGCCATCTTCTTGGAACTTTTTGCAATGGAATTTTATTCATTAAAACCGAGAGGAATAAAGAGGTGACTTAATGAAAGATAGATGTGTGAAGAAAGGTATGGGAAGCCTACAAGGATGATTAGGACTTATTACAAATAAAACCTCTCTCCTATATTTAATTATAGTTATTGTCTATTTTAAAATAACTTCAGCTGAACAAAAGGACAAAACTACATTATTCACCCTTGTGCTTTGGAAGGGTCTATAGTGCTGGTTGTTAATCATGGTTAGTATAATAAACATGCCTGGAAGAAGCGCCTCAAATAAATGATCAGACACATTGAAAAAAAAAATGACCTGTTTAAATGTCAAGAAATTGCACATTTAATTAGCAAGCTTGTTATTTCTCACAAGGAAGATTATCAGATGACAGCATTCATATTTTAATTAGGAGAGAATACCTTTGCACTCTTCCTCAGGCRGAGGAGAGAGTTTGTCATGCAAGCTGATTTTCTTTGCGAAGTGTTCTGCCCTGACTGGAGGCCCAGACTCTCCAAGGTAAACTGCACTGAACTCWATAGAACTAGAGAGATGAATAATTTGGAGAACCTTGAATATATTTTTTTTGACAGGTAAATGCATRGAAGACTATCAAGGGTCTCTTATAGTTAAGGGGAGATTTTCATTATTGACATAACAAAGTCATAATTTTGCCCATAAACCTAATTCARCTTAGGGGCTGTAGGGTTTCTCTACTCGTTTGATCCTTTATTTTTCTTGATTTCAACTAGCTAGGCCTTGCAAATGAGAAGACCAACTCAGCACCCATTTACGGTGGATGAATTTTTGTCGCTGATCCCTTATGGTTCCCCCTGTTTCTATTTGTACATGGCTCCAGCAGAATGAGATAACTGCAGTCTTCCTTAACCTCTGCAGCGAGATCTGCTCATTCTTTGCCTTTCGTCTCTTTGACTGGCGTTCTTGACTTACTTCTGTGCTGCATGTCTGTGTTCTTCTATTCAAACAGTTAACAAGCCTTGTGTCCTTTCATTTCTTGTGATAYACTTTGATGGGCTTTACTTTGAAGACTAACTTCACATTGGCTTTTCAACATGAAATTGAGCGTTCCACTTGGTCTTTCATATTCCAGGTACYTCTGACACCAGTGTTCATAGTCTGTAATGCTCATCAATCAACATTTCTTGTGTAAAATATATATTTTTTAAAACCCACCACATTATCCTGATGACAGTGGSTGTGGTAACCTAGCAACAGCTTCCTTTTACGATGAATTGCTATTCAAGGGACAAGTGTCCAGAATACTTTAAATAGACTTAATTCTCCTTACAGTTTTTCTAACTTGATCATTCCTCTTTTTATGCAAAATGTCCTTGATAAAGCTATTGTGACAAATAAAATGTCATATAGCCTAATTTAAAAAATATTGCCTGTATTTTACAGTAATGTAATCACGAGAATATAAAATTCCCTGTAGTTTGCTATTTATAGGAAATTATTCAAACTGATCAAGAATWTTCTGCAGAAATGATTTTCACAGGAAGAACATTGCTTCTGATTTTTTTTTCCATTAAATATTTTGATTTTCTTTTTGGAAAATCAAAGATATGGTGCCTAAAACTCCAATCTGAAAACCCTTTTTTGTTATCAAGTAGAAAACCATCAGAGCCTATGATACACAAATAGAGATCTGAATAATATTCAGATATGCAAGGCTGAACAACTAAAACAGGATTTGGACATCTAAGTGCAAAATCATCAAGCAAAAACCTTTCTGTTACTCTCACCAGCCACTGCCTGTTACAGCACAAAAACTCGCTGTGCGCTGTAACTATCTGACTTGTAACTCTCACATATGCTACATTGCTACATGTCATTTTTTCTGGATTATTCCCGTTTTCTCCTGTGAACAGCTGGGTATATAATGTGCATAAACAACCCCTCGAAGCAGGGGAACAAAGCCAGACACCAGCCTCTTGCTCCTGGGTCCTTCGCATGCTTCCTGTCGTCTCCTGTTCCCTCTCCTGTGGGTCTCAGTCTCCGCTCCATGGAGCTTTCACTCAGCGCAGTGCACAGCTTGCAAACTGGGCATGCACTGCACAAAGAGTTTGGATGCCTATTTCTTGGGTTTGAACGCCACTTTGCCATCACCTACAATGTTAGTTGTGCTGGCACCTAACTGGCAGATGACTAAATCAGTAATTAGATCTAATCCTCTGGCAAGCTAAGAAGAGAGGCAGGTAGCAGCTGAAGGAATACTTCTGTCAATAGGGAAYAGGGAAGGGGAACAGACCGGTGGAGGGCAAACAGAAAAAAAATCTGKTTTTGCTCTCCAGAGATATGGAAAACGCAAACAAAATCTATTTTAATGCAATATTACGATCCTTACTGTAGTTGTACATTCTCTGTATTGCCTGGATTTGCCTTTACCTGCTGGTTCTATAAAATGTGCTGAAAATAAACACCTTTATTGGGTCCTTAAATAAATTATAAGCATAGTCGCTATTATAAGGTGATCTTTTAATTTTAGTTTGCTATGACTTTTAAATCTTTATTCAGCTCGCTTGAGTCTCACAAAATGGCAGAAATCTAATCAGAAGGCAGACTTAGAGCATTATTTGAATGTTTCATAAATTAAAGAACAATTGATAYAAGACATAGTAGTACTCCTAAAACTTCATATTTGCCATTTTTTGTATTGTTGATTTTTTTGAGGTCTCCTTTAAGAAAGTAATCTGAAATTCCTTTTGTCTATGTTTTGATCAGTGCTGTTGCTCCTCTCATTTGATTTTACCAAAGTCAGTTAGAATTTGGTTATTTATTTATGGAGCATGTCATCAGCTTTGCAGACATAACTTCAGGTATGAGCACTGAGAGAAACCCTTTGTTTCATTGATTCATTTGTATCATTGAGGATGGAGGCAGGTAGAGATCTTYTGGTGGCGGCCCAATGACTCTCTGTGGTAGATCACAGGAATATAGCTTTCCAAAAAAAGAAAAGGTAGGAGAGCAATGAAGGCTAGTGCAGTGGAGTCTTTTAAATAGGTTACACATCTTAACTCACTTAAACGGTCTTCATAAGTTTTCTAACATTTTCCTCCAACTTTGCCCTCCTTTGATCATTAGACTRTGATGTTCCTCAGGGAGATCACAATATTATAACACTCCCTGAGCTGTGGAGGATATGCTGGGAGAATGAAGAAGAGAACTACTGGGAGATGTTAAGAAACACTTCATAGATTTTATGGTCAAAAGAGATTTGTGTGATGATTTACTCTGACCTCTCCCATAAAACAACTCCAGAAGCTTTAAGCCATTTTTTATCCAACTGAAACCCCCATGAGAGGACACAGTGAGTATCAGACACCTGCTGCAGCTAATTCTTTAGCTGAGACAATTGCACAGGTCTTAGTAAGGTTTTGTGAGAAAATGGCATGACTGAGAATTGGCAGTTGTGGTTGTACCGCAGAAAACGGCACCTTTTTTGTTCCAGCTACCTCCCACCATGTCCATCACCTTCGGACTTTGTTCCTTGGGTTTCAGAGGTTTATGTTTCAGCATTCTCTGCATCCAAGAAGGAAATAAGAAAATGGCAGGAAATGTAATTATTAATGCACATACAAATTTATTCTGAAATGGACTATAATAGAAAGTTAGAGTAGGGTATCATATTTAAAGCATTTAAAATTTTATTTCTGGCTGGATGTGATAGCTTGTTTACAAAAAAMAAAGAATAAAATAACATCCCAACACAAAACCACAAATCCTCTCTTAATTGTGCTGGGAGGGAAGGAGAGTGAGTMGAAAGGGGAAGGACAGCTTATGAATCTTGCAGAAGGCTTCTACATCTCTTTCTATAGYGCTTAAGGGATAATAGTTCTAACACTGGACCATATCTCACAGCCCCTTATCTGAAGACCTCACATGTTAGGCTCATGCACATAATAAATAATCAGTGGCAGAGTTGAATTATGCACCACTACGAATTCCCCAGGTTGCCTTTGGTGGAATTTTACTGCAGCTGGCAGTAGTGAAACAGAGAATACCTCTGCCAGCAGACATGCTTGTAGCACCTGCTTTCTCAAGATTTGTCCTAAATGTGTCAATGGCCATCCTATTTGTCAAAGAGTCAGAAAGATWACAACCCTTTACCACATAGCTGTGAGACCACTGAAAACATGTATTTTTTTTCCCTCTGAATCAAAGATGGTCCGAGGTCAAACAAAAAAGTTTTTTCCTCTTAAGTTCTAATGATGAAGAATTCCAAAGCTTTTCAGGTCTTGGAAGTCAGGTAAGTTGTGAAACTGGTGATGAATTAAGAGTTTAAAAATCACCGTTTCCTTGTTATAGGAAGCATGCTCACCTCCATGTTTTCTGTGACGACAACGCTCTTGGAATTAAGGAAGAGCATCACTCTCCTGAGGTCATACATGATAAGAGACAAATGGCTTGAAACAAAGAAGTTCAGGCAGAAGAAGGGAAATAATTAAAACTATGGTAAAAATAAGCAAAGAACAGATATTTAGCAGTTACATGAAACTTTCAGTAAAAAAGAAGTTAAAGAAAATATTATTTCTGTCTAAAAATATCTTTTGCTTTGCAGATGGTTACCTTCTTATTCTTTGCCTTTCAACCATGTGGGAATAGAACAAATGAAAAAGTAAATTAAAAGCAATATAATGAAAAGCAATATAACTTTTTTTCCTGCAAAACATTAATTCACGTGTTTTATTTCTTATGGTCTGCAAACTCTTAAGATTTTTAATGCAAAAAGAAAGTGACACATATTTAATTTATTATTATGCCAAAGGTTTTTCTGAGAAATGAAAATCTACACAACACTGAGCCATTCATGATCTGATTTGAAAACCACCAAAATTGGTGTGATTTAGTTACTTCTATAATCACGTTTCTTTTCAGAGCAGCCAATTCTTCCTGCTGTAGCTGATGCGAAACCCAGATATTCCATTCCTAGGGATGAGATACTGTAGAAAACAGAACATTGTCAACTCAGACATACATTTTGTGTTATAGCTGTTTGACAAGCAA
>NW_028186590.1:374869-615190 GCF_003343005.1 Rhea americana | reverse complement strand
AAAAAATGAAAAAAAAAAAAAAAAAAAAAAAAAAAAAAAAAAACAAAAAAAAAACAAAGAAAAAAAAAGAAAAGTCTCAGAAAATCTTGTTCAAACTATTTCTAGGTTTCCACTTAGGGGGAAAGGGTCTAACTGTACGAGTCTCACTATCTATTTCTGCATGCCAATGAGCTTGGATTTTGCTAAAGTCTTCCAAAATATTATAACTCTGATGAGTCTGATCCTAAAAACTCTTGGCTCAAGTATCAGTAATGACTGTTAAAACTGAAACCTGCTATACTACAGATAAGGTTGGAATACAATGACCATAAGCTTCCAATGTGTATGAAGAAAATAAATGCCTTTGAAATAATAACTATCTGAATTTTCACACTCCTATACTGTTACTTTTGGGAGAAGTAAGGAATGCTTTTCCACACACAATGGAAGTATTAAAAATGGCTTCTGTGACAGGCAAATGCCCTTCAAATGGTATATCTTTGGCAAATTTACTTGCTTCAAAAAATTGAACAGAATGTTGCTTTCATACTTAAAGAAATATGTAATTCTCAGCAGGAGTTTTCTTGCAACTGCCTTGCTATGTGATGTAAATGTTTTTGTGAAAAAGTATCTTAGGACATAATTACTCCTATTTAATAAACAGCAATGTAGTAAGGTTTGTATACACACAGAAGGAGCAGAGCTATGCATGAAGAAGAAATAAATCAAAAAAGAATATTTTCAAATTTGATCAGGTCAATAGCCTCTCTCTGTTTGAGATTAGGTGCATTAAAATTAAAGAATGAATCTAGTGGTTAGAAAACCAAATTGAAAATCAATATTCTTATGTTTTTTTATTCCCTCTCACTTATTTGCTCATTTTACAGCTTTGCCCCTATTTTTCAAATGATATATTTACACGATTCATGAGGAAGTTGTAAGGCTCAACTCAGAATATTTGCAAAGGTACAGATTATGATGTACTATAAATGTTAGATATAGTGACAGTAATATGTTGCCATGGATGAGTGTAAATATTTCTTTATCTTAATGACAGGATCAAATCATGACTGACAAGTATGTCTTTACGCTTCCAAGGTRGAAAGTTATATTATGGACTTTTTCCAGTAGAAAACTTGCTTCCTATGAAGGAATAGGAAGCCATCTTTCCCTAGAGAAACTGAAAGGAAAGAGAAAAAAGACTATGTTGTAAGCTATCATAGCAAAAATCCAACTGTTTAAAATAAGCCAAAGAAGAAAATAGAACACTTCATTAAGTGATTTGTGTGGAAGCTATAATTTGAGCAAAGGAGAAGAAAAGACAGTGATTCTGCTAAGAGAAAATGTCTGTGCCCCATTAAGAGCAGCCTCCCTTTTGGTGATTGATAGGGCAAGGCAGAACGGGCTGGAGCTCAGGTAAGCCACTGGATCACCGGGTGTATTCGTCCTTGCCTGCCAGTTAGAATCCTTGTAGGCAAAGCTATCGTATCACTTTCAGGACCCTGGTTGGATAACTCAGAAAGAAGAATCTTTTCTGCTTTAATTTACCAGATGTCAGATGGCCAGTAAATTAGAAACTGTCTATAGAAAAGCATCTCCAGTGAGTTATTTGACGAACCGTCAGAGATTCCAGCGTCTGGCATGGTCTAGGTCCTCAGTTCTTATCATAGTCCTACCTAAAGAGGTAAAATAAGTGAGGGTGGAATGACTACCTAATTCATCCATTGACATATCTTTCTGTTCTTTATGTATTTCCAAGGAAAAACAGAGAAGGGAATTAATGATGGAAAAAAGGGATAATTTAAAAATAGCTTAAGAGGGGAACTCCCCCTTTGCTGTTTTTTGCAGAACCCTACAAAGTAGGGCATAGAAATAGCTACAGTAGTATTGAATGGTATTATGACAGATATTGCAAGCTATGTTAAAATTTTATCCTCCAAAAAGTAGATAAAAACTCCTCCTTCTCTTTTAAAGAAAGACTTCACTGATTGTGTCAATATATTTAGAGTTAGTAGAATTTTGTCTTGTTTGAATTGAAAGAAAAGTGCCTTTTGCTAAGAGAGTAATTTTCAAATATCAGAATACATATGGCCTGAGAGACTACTTAATTTGTAAGTATTGATGYACTGTGCTTAAATAAGTGACATTTCACTAGGAATACTTTTAATAGGCTTGTTCATCAGAGCTGCCTGTAATTCTGCTTCTGAGAGTTCATCGTATAGCTGGACAGTTAAGTTGTCTGTAGTAGAAAAGGGATGGTAAGTTTACTTGAACTGGTGGTTGATGGGGATCCGAAGAGGAGTGTTAGTGAACGTTTGAACATTCCTTTTCTTTGGCTGGCCAAAGCATGTGACTAAATCCCTTGAAACTGTATAATCTTTTAAAAATTGTTATTTAAAGTCTTTAAACTGGCTTTGAAATAGAAGGTACAAGATTTGCCAAAGCACTGACAATCCAGATGCCACAAATTATAGCACTAACAATTCCTTTAATTTTGCTGCTATAAACTCTCTTACCATAAAACACAACGCCAGAGATGAAGTGATGTAGGGTGGCTTTACAATTTCTCCTGAAGACTGCAAAAGCAGCCAGGTCCAGAGACAGAATTCCAGAGTAGATGGACCATTGCAGAACTTAAATACTATAAATACTATACTATATAAATACTATAGTAAATACTATAGAAATGGCTTTCAAAATGTATTTATGAAAAAGAATTAGGTTTGACATAGGTGACCTTTCAGCTTTGAACACAATCAAAACATGCAACAATATTAATAATGTARTTCAAGAGAAGGGATGGAAAACAAGCATAATGTTGAATACAGAGAGAGGTGTATTTGGTGTTCCTGGACAGACAGAAGACCTCAAAATAGGGAAGACAGCAACACAGAAGGAAGAGAAGTTTGGATTGTGAAGAAAATGCCTGAACAGAAGCCCATGATGAAGGAATACAATAAAAGACAAGGACTGAAATTCTAATACCACTGATACAGAGCAAATCCTCCAGTCTACACTGTCTAAAGAAAAATGAATATGATTCAAAGGTGTATGTGTTAGAAATTGAAGGGCATTGACTGCTGGTTTGATAAGAATTGCCATTTACAGAGCTAACTTTTCCTTTAGGATACATATGCCCTATTGCCTCTCCTCCTTGCTCTTGCYTTTGACTTTGGACTGAATGTGCTACAGCACACAGACGATTCTGTTGGTCAGTAGCAATTTTAAGGTATGTAATGCTTCTCATGTAAGTCACAGATCTAATAATCCTATAAATGATGTTGAATCTTTATAGCAAAAGCCTTTTTTATTAAAACAGTCAAGAATCTTTTCTGCAAAGTGAAGTTCTTCTTAATTGTGTTTAAAGTTTTAGTGATTCCCTGTAGCAAAACCTCCAGGAGAAGTGATTACTTGCCTTCTACATTCTACAAACATCACTGCACTAATGTATCCCTAAATGTCAGATAAAATATTTTCGTAAATAATATATACAGGTACATATTTGCATTAGGTATTGCCTTTTAAAATTCCAGTAGTTATTCATCACTTATTGAAGAAAATTAGAACCCTTTGAATAGATGTTTGAAGCAGACACCCAGTGATTTTCGTTGGTTTCAGGTAAGCAGGAAGTATAGCTGAAATGTTTTCACACATATATTTCCCTCAGTTTTGGTGTGTGATACCAAAACATAATTTTAAGTTTAAATATGAGTGAAATATTTTTTCATTGCATTATTTTTTTGTTTTGGGAAAAATAACAGAACTGCCAAAAGCTATTTTTGCCATTCTCTGATCCTTCCTACATCATTTATGTAGGCATATAATGTATTCACAAACTTATTAGCTGCTATTTATAGTCAAGTTAGCCCTTCATAGACTTAGGCTCTCCTTCATATATGAAACTTGTATAAAAACAAACCGTACAACTTTGCCAAGCTTTTTAAAGATATATTGGTCAAATAGTATTAATTGTTTAAACTAACAGAATTAGGAAAGCTATTATTACATGTAATATATATATATTTAATCAAAAGTATTCAATTTAGCGAAGTAACTAACCAATTCAATTGGTTAGTTTAATTTAGCCAAGTGACTCTGTCACTTTCACAAGATAAATTCTTCATTTCTGAATTTTATTGCAAAGGCATTTACTCACCACCCCAAAACTTCTTTTACTCCTGCATTATATAGTGATATACAAYGGGGGCCAAGACCTATGACTTATAGTTGGCACAGATTAAGATCAGGAGTATGGTCAGCTGCCTCAGTTGCTAGGCAGTATCTTGTTAAGCCATGAAAATACAACTACATTATATCATATGACCTTATCCATCATATTTACCAAAAATGCAGAACAAAAATCCTGCAAAGTGTAGAAAAAAATCTTAATTGAATAAATAGTACCTTTTGAATGGGTTATTAGTTTGACACCTTTAAAATCACTTTCTAATAGTTGTTACTTTTTTTTTTTTTGTATTTTGGCCTTTTACATGTAGTAGATGAGTATTAACACTGCTTATTATAGTGTCATCATTATAGAGAAGTGTTTGAATTTTTAAAATAAAATGAAACTGCTTCTTCACTACTTTAAGCTTGTTATAGGTGAGTATTCTTTCAGTAAAAGTTGATTCAATCAAAACTGCATCAGTCTCTGTTTTCCTGATTCTCCACCTTTTTATGTGAAAGTTGATGACAGATGGCTGGCTAACAGTGAAATGTCATAGCAGACAGATTAATCAAGCTGGCCATTCAGAGTGAAATTTGTTTTATCACAGGGTCAGTGACATGGGAACTTGTATACACGGCATAAATTTGACCCCTGTGTAACACAGAGGTGTTATAGCATAGATAAACATGACCTACTGCCTGCAGAATGTGTTTTTGTTAAAGGGAAAGACAAAAGGATTGAGATTTTAAATCAAGAAACTTTCCTGAGAAATCTTCTTATATCTGTAGATAACCTCAAAGTCTCAAATTCCTACAATATTTCCCAGCACTATTGTGCTCCTCTGAGAAAAGAAGGACATAGGAATCCGAAGCAAGTTATTAAGTGAGATCCATGTGGAAATGTTTCTGCATTGCAGAAATTAAATGGAAACAAAGTGTACCTTAGTGCCAGCTGTTCCAGATGATTAAGTTGGGAATAACTTGCATCAAAAGGTACAAAGCTGTACAAGAATGATAGATGCAGCAAGTATAGATTAAGTAACAGCATTCGTTTAGGCTTAGAGTTTTAGGATAAGAAATGTGCTTTTGAATTGAAGAGGGAATGTTTACAATCCCCCCTCTGCAGATACGTCCCATTTACGTAGCACGTAAATGCTGATTTTGACAGAGCTAGATGGATATAACTGCACTGACAGGGAACAAACTCAGCCACTGATCTCTTGGCTGCCCACACTGCTTAGTTGGCAGCTTGCTTCCTTTTTGTCTCCCAGATTACTACAGTTAGCTTTCTGCCAGACAAGGGCTAGTCATGTTTCTCTGCGTTCTCTCCAANAAAAAAAAAAAAAAAAAAAAAAAAAAAAAAAAAAAAAAAAAAAAAAACGGTACCACAGATGGGTCTCTAGTTTTTCAGGCTATCTCTTCCTTCTACACTCCTCCTATCCTACCCTTCTTTTGTGTGTGAGACTATCCAACATGTGGATTCAGTTTGGTGCTATAAAAGCAGAGTTCTGGTGGCCTGCAACACCAGAATTTCAGATATTTTGAGTTGAAAAGTATAGGAAAAATAATTATGCCCTAAGGGACACCATAAAGCACCCAGAGGAGAGCCAAGTGCCATGGGCTGTAGGCAGCTTGCTCTAGAGTGGGGCTGATCCTAAACAGCGTGGGTGAGAGCCACTCTAGACCACTTGGCCTATGGACCAGGGACTGATTCCTGACCTCTTGTGTTCAGCAGTGGAGGAGTAACGTGATTGCTCCATGCAGACCATCCATTCCACTTCTCCTACATAAGTATTCATACCAATGTCATAGCTTAATTCTGCCAAGGAGGTAGAGCAGATTAACTGCAATTTTTTCTTCAGATATTGTCTGGACCTTCCTCAGAAATGAAATAAATCATGTTCGTCTTTCTCTTTAGGAGAGAGCACATTTCTCCTGTATTTCTCCCTTCCTCCTGTTCTCCTATTGGCATTAGGAGATCTAAAAATAAATCCATCATAGAGTTATCCTGAAACTGTTTATTCCACCTCTTCTCCATCTCTGTAGAACTCCGGTGAAAGTTCTTAATAGCAAAATCAAAAGTGTAGGCTTTGTCTGAACCCCCACCCTACCTTCTTAAGAACACTTATTTTTTTCCTTTAGGGCTACATCTTCCATTTCTCATATATAGTTCATGGTCTTGAAAACCAAAGTTACACAAACTCAAGAGAATTCTTATAACTGTAGAAAGACAGCCTACTGTGGGTGGGTTAAAGGTGGGCAGAAAAGGCACTGAATGGGGCAGAATATGTAGAGATAATGGGGTAGCATTATTGAAACAATGGTTTGCTCAGAGAATACATGAAAAATGAAATATTTTTTCTTTCAATTTATATAAATACCATATGTTGTCAAGTTATCTGTGTGAGATCTTGTTTGAACACTTTGAATTAGATGAAAATGTGCTGCAAGGGAGAAAGCAGAAGGAAACAAAACATGAGAAAGAAAATCTGCGCTAAAGCATACCCAAATTCTTTGAGGAAAAAAAGGTGAAATAATTAACTGAGTAAACTATCCCAGATGGCCCAGTTAGGTACACTGTTCTCTAACCAAAATCTGAGGTCAAAGAGAATACTAAAACCTTGATGATGTATGCCTGAAGGAAAAAGTTAAAGTGAATTTAATCAGAATAAGGCTGAGACATAGACTGTAAGACAATAAAGAAGGAGAAAATATGCCAAGAACAGGAAGTAAAAGTCCTCTCTGCAAGATGCAGGGGTTAACTATACTGAGGAGAACATATTTTTTTTCCAAACTTTGTCTGGCTCCCTGTTATGAAAGGGCTGTTCAGTTGCTAATGGTCTTTCACAACTGTCCCAGTCAGAGGCAGACACCAAGATCAAACTTCTCCCCAAATAAGTTGCAAGAACATAGGAGAGGAGCAACAAGGGAAAGAATCTGCAAAAGCAGACTGAAATGGAGAAGTTTTGTATTAGCTGGTACTTCAAGTTCACAAATAATCATCTGAGACATTTAAATGAAAATGAGCAAAAAAACAGAGAAAGCATTCAGAGGTGTAAACACTATATTCTTCCTGATCTCCAGCTACCATCACCGAAGAGCATGGGTCTTCCAGTAGATTTTCTGTCATACTTTCTAGTCCCTTGAAGCCTGCATAACTTAACATATCTAATGTTTCAGGTGCCCTAGCGCATGCTACATACATGTCACTAGATACTTACACAGCTGAACCTCTGCCCAGGAGATATACTGTAGAGAGTAAGCCTGTTTTGGCAGTAAGATAAGTGGTCTAAAGTGGTTTCTCCTCTTGAAACTTACAGAAATTTCAAGTTGAATTTTACTTTTTTTTAACATCAGTGGTCACGTGGTGATCTAGGTCCATGTAAACTGAGACTCCATCTTTTATCATATAGAGAATCTCATTTATTTGAAGTATTATTGTATCTTTTCGTATTGTTTTTCTTATTGCAACCAACTAGTAAAAGTTGTATTGACTTTAATCAATCAGTCAACATATATCTAGGTGCAAGTGGTCTTTTGCTGTTCTTTCTTCTCGAGAATCTTTCAGGACTTAGTAGCTGAAAGTCTGATTCAGTTGCCTAAACTCTGGTGTCTAGTGCCATTAAAGACATCCTCAAATATCTCACTTGGCCTCTAGCTGCAAAATGCAGCATATGTTGTGTCACATGTGTTAGTTCTCAATGCATTTTTTGAATGCCCTAGCTTATATTTACATGAAGGTAACTCTTGATGTTTTTGCAGCAGGACAGAGCCAAGAAAGTTTCCATTTTTTCTTGATACATGCAAAGGAAAGCAAACATCTTGATGAAGCTTCCTTTTCATTTCTATACTATTTTGTAAGAATTAAAATTACATTAAAAAAGAACAAAAAATACCGATACAGTCCTTCCTTCCTCTTTCCATTTCCACTCTAATGTTCTCTATCCCTCTTTTTTTCTATTGTCCTATAATTTTATTTTTTTTGTACTTACTGTAAATATGTAAGACACATAAGCTCCAATTATTCCCTGGAGATCTGGGCACAGAAGGGAGCATATGGTTTCCCTCTGTAGCACTGTCGCACAGATGATTAGGAGCTCTTCATAAGGCAAGTCAAATCAAATGCACAATCTTCCTGAAACATTTGTGGAAGGATTTCAGAAGTGCTAATATAGGGCAAACTATATATAAACCATGTAATTCCTTTACATTTGCACACAGACACACACAGTCTCCTCCAAAAGTGTCTTCCAAGGACGAAGAGTGGGATTGACCAGAAGAGGCTGGGAAGCAACATGGTAGCACCAGCTCTTTGAGATGATGGCTCTTCTTTCACAGTAGAATTTTCAGGAAACACCTCACAGAAACCTTTATTCAGTGGTCTTTCACCTAATTTTCCATTGAAAATTTTTCCATTTCCCCTCCTCATGGGGGGGCAAGTGTATGTCTGTTTACTTCTGAAATAAAATTTTGATTTCAAACATGTCATTTGTACCATAAACTTAGAATAAACGGTGCAGAGATCATTTTTCAGTGACTGACTTATTTACCTTTTGCTTGTCTAGCAGTTTTGGTCAGTATCGTGAAAGAGCTTTCAAAATCAAGCTTAATAGGTAAGTTCTTACAGTAACACTGTAATATTTCATTTCTAAATTATAGATGATGTTTGTTCACCAAAACCTGACAACTAGCATGTAAACCCAGTAGTGACAGTTACTTTGTAAGGTAGCCAACTAGCAGTATATTGTGCTAGCAATATTCTTAAAAAGAAGAGAATAAAATATTGATTTTTGTATAAAGTATTAAAAATGGAACCATAGAATGTTCCTGAATGTAAATTGCTATCAAGAATTAAATTAGCAATTCACAAACCCAAGAAACATTATTTCTGACCTCATTACAATAACAAAGCTATCTAATTCTTCTACAAGTCTGTGTGCCAGAATCTAATTTGGCTGTCTTTAATCTTCCAAGATAAAAAGGTTTAATATTTTAGTAAACAGCTTATAAATGATATCAGAAAAAGACTCTGCAAGGAATTTTACAACATGCTCTGTTGATCTGTCTTCTTTCTGTCTCAGGATAAACACTTGCATTCCTTACCACAATGTTTTAGCATTACTGTGAAATGATAYATCCTTGTATTTTGATCTGTGAAGTTTGTATAAGTATTGGGGGGAAATATATTATTTCTTCTGAATAAGATTACCCCATCTGCTTTTTATAACATAGTCACTATTAAAGTAATGTCCTAAGTCAGGAATAAGAGCTTATCTAATTACACTAATTGTTCAAAGTCAGTTTTAATGCTCACACTACATAGAAGATCAAGTGATATGTGCCTCAATGATAACCATTAAAAATGAAATTTCTAAGAATATTTTAGCCTCATTTGGAATAAATTTGGGCATTCTTTTACACAACATTTCATATTCTCTTAAACTGAAGTGCTAAAAAAAGAACTAATGATATTCAGATATTCATCTGAGTAGATATAGAAACAGCAAAACTGAAGTTAAACATTTTAGTAGACAAAGATATTTACAATAGTCAGGTTGCAGAAACTATTTCTTTGAAACTGAGTTTTATTCCATTATTTTTATTCTATTATTTGTTATTTGTATTATAGTAGAATTTGTCTTCTCCAGTTAAGTTTTAAGAAGCTATAAGTTAGGCACTCTATGAATAAAGCAAAAAAATATATATTTTGTTCCAAATAATATTTTAAAATGCAGCAACAGACATACACAATAAAGTTCAAAACAGAATGAGGACCACAAGCAAACAATTACCTAATATTGGTCAGCTTGCCTGTAATATCTACAGCATGATGATGTTCTTTCAAGGCAATTAGTTACTTGGGAAAATACAGGAYAACAGCATTATGGTACATTGACATACAGCTATATTGACAGGTCCTGATCTTTTATGCCTATCTTTCACAGACATCTGGTTGCTAAGATTAGTTCTTAACACATCTTGGTACATATCTCAAAAAACATCTAGAACACTGGAAAGATGTTAATGTTAAATAAGTATGCAGAAAGGACAAACCAGATGATCAGGTCAAGCACAGACCACTGTTTTGGATAATAGTTCAAAATTAAATGTAGCATGAGCTAAATGTGGGATCAGATTGATGAGGAGCTAGAAAATAGGTATACTGTTAAAGTCAATCAATAGGTTTTTGTATGAAATAAATGTTGTCAAGCAAATCTAATCCCACTCTTTTGTGAAATTATAATACTGACTGGATGTTAGTAATATACTTAAGACTACAGTGAATGGAGAAGCAAGAAAATTACAGAGGTGAATTTGTTGCTATATTTGACCCTGACGAGACCAGCTCTAGATCATTGCATATATTTCTAGCATGTATTCTGTTACTTAATCAAGACAAATTTAATTATACATTAAGAGAGATACGGGGACAAAAGGAGTCTCTATTTTTTGGAGAAATACATAAAACAATCTAAGTTGAACTCAAATAAAACAAAAAAACTGTAGGCACATACATTTAACAAAGACTGAAGATATGGAGAACTGGTCAAAGTGGTGAGTTCTCTCATTATCAAAACTGATTTTTCCAAGAGATATGCTTTAGCTAAACATGAGATTTGCATTAAGTAAGCTGAAATAACTGGACACAGTTAGGCCGTAACTGTGTGAAATTTAATAGAAGATAATATACGTGAGCTAATGGTCCATTTTGGTATTAAACATGAGCAAGCCGTGAGACGCAACGGCCTCATCACAATAGCTTGCGTATCTGCAGTAAAATATCTCGAGGAAACCATGACTAATTTTTAAGTTAAGTATATCAGTACAGTTGAGTCAATAGTAGAATCTCTTTATTTACCTACCTGCTTAAAAGCACTTACACACAAGTAAATGAAAGAAAAAAACAAAGAAGATTTGAATTTATATTACAAATTATGGAACAATCAAATACTCAAAAATAGACTTTTTCTCTTTGACTACATCATATACTAACAATTGAATAAGGACAGTATGAACATTTATCTATCTATAGAAAGCAATATTTTAATTTCAGCTTTTTAAAAGACATTTTTTTTCTGAAGAAATTGAATTACAGATTAACTTATCAKGTATACTTCTGTTCAGACACAAAGGCTCAGAGTGCAATCCAACACCCATTGAAAGCAATTAGAATCCTTCCATGTGAACAATAGGCATTGTATCAAACAAGTAAATTAAATAAGGTGACAAATAATAGGGTAAGAGGAAGCAGTGGAGGAGAAATTTCAGAATAAATATACAACAGATTATGGATACAGTGCAACTGCCATGTGTGTAAAGGTTTTAATATTACAACAAAAATGCTAGTTGTGAAAAACAAATTATATTTATCATATACATTTCTAATATTTTATTTTTGTAGAGAGTGAGTTAAAATTGCATAACCTTTTACGAAGGAAATGCATATGTAATGTGTTATTATACATGTCAGACAGGTGCCTAAATATACAATTCAATCATCAGCTTTACAATGCATCAGAAATAATTATTTAAAATAGTTATGAAATAAATCTAAGAAATCATTAATTAAATGATACTGGACCAATACAAATACTTAGCATTGAAGTATAGGATATATCAAAATCAACAGCAAGTGCTGGAGTATCTAACAAACATTCATTCTTCTCAGCAGAGAAAACACWTTCCCTAGTGCTAACTGTTGATTAACAAAGGTAGCTTTTTCAGTTTCCCATTACAAATATAAAGGATATATTTATTATATAAATATTATATATATATAAAATATATAWTTATAAACACGATATGTGAGTCATGATACGTTTTATATATTATATATGTACACTCCCACTTTTCCTCTTCATTGTTTCCTTTTCTTGGGARTGACTGAGACATTAGGTGGAAAATAGTTGTGTGAATGGGTTCTGTTCTTGTCCTACTTGGAAAGACTATCTTCTCAGAGAGTTCTTTCTTTTTTTTTCCTTCATATTATTCTCTAAAACAAGTAGAAAGAAAAGTAGAACAGTCTTTTGTAAAATAATTATGCCAAATTTAACAGGTTCTAGGCTACTTTGATGGCAATTTCCATCATCAGACTAAATGAATGGTTTGAAAGCAGGAAGAAAAAAAATCTACCTTGCAATTTTCTAGAAGCACATCAGCTTTCAGCATTTTGGTTATACTTCTTTCTGCCTGTTATAATTAAGAAGAGATCCATCCTCCTCCTTCCACCACACACCATTTCTTTGCAATTCCTCTATCCAGCAGCTTAGTTCACCATGAGAACTAGAGATGTCCATTAGAGAAAAAGGAAACCCTCTTTCTCCAGCCTCCACAGCAAGGATGGCAGACATTGTGGGCTGTTGCTATAGGAAAGATGAAGAGTGTTTTGCAAATGTAACAGAAAAGCTACTTCTTCAGAAAAGTATGTCCCAGGATTCATGGATATACATGTGAATGTAATGATGTCTGCAATCCCAGACCTACACTGCATGGTAGCAATGCAGTCAACATTCAGTAAAAATACTATAGAGAGGTAGTACCAATAAAGGAGGACCAGATAAACAGGAAAGCAAACCTGACTAATTTAAAAAGTATAAAACTATAATGACTGATGCAAGGAGAATAGTAACTACTCACAAATGCCCAGCTACTTAAGCATAGCAAAAACYGCAATTTCTCTAATTCACCCAAAGTCACTACCATCATTCTCAGCAATGTATTCCTTTACACATTAAGTGCTGTTCAAGTGTTGCTCAATTATAACTTATTTTGTTAACTGATTAAAATGTTGAATATTAAAACTGGCACCTGTTCAACCATCATAGTTCATTAAATTACTCAGGAGATGTGGACTGCAGCAGGAAGGCCTATGCAGTAAAATGAAATCTTGTATTCATCAAATTAAACCCTGCTGTGCTATTCATCTGGTAATAAAAACTATTTTCTCCACTTGTGCCCTGTCTTATTAATGAGATAAAAAGTATAGTCTGTTTATTGGTTTGTATTAGTACATGAACAGTCAATCAAAGGCCAGTAAAATATAGGTAAAACTCATCTGCACCAAAAAGAAAAAAAAGAGTGCCTATTTTTTGAAAACTAAATATATTCCTTTTTATTACTTCCCAGGCTTTGAGACCTATCAGTCTTCACATACACTAAATAAAGTGATAAAAATCCATTAGACGGCAAGGRTAATTCCAATGATATAAAGGTAACCCTCTGATGTGTTTGTGTTGTCTGCTTTCACAAAGCTTTGCCTTGGTGAAAATAGTGTGGCAAATGCCTTTTGTTCGGTTTGGATGATGAACAGGCACGGGAAAGTTAATGACCGGTTGGTCAGTTGGTCCTGATCATGAGGCAATTTATATGCTATTCCAGTTTAGGCTTGTGTCTCTGAGAGGCTGTTCCTTTTCACTCACGCATTAACACCTGGAACAGACTTAGTCCTAGAAATAGCCTGTCTGGGCAAGAAATTGCCTGTCTGGGCAGAGCAGCTAAAAGCAGAACCTTTGCTTTTACCAATATGCCCAACTGCATAATCCTGCATGTAACAGTGGCTAGGTCAAGGGGACTAGATATGTATAGAGTGAAAGTGTCTCTTGTTTACTTAGTTAGTATATATGCTACTATGTGATTCAATAATAAAATCTCAATTAATCTCTTCATAATCTTGTAAATTTCTGATTTATTATCCAAGCGTTGTCATGATGTCTCTCTGGAGTGTTACTCTAGAATAACAGAGTACCTGAACCCTYTGGAGCTCATTAATATCCTGTCGTCACTGCTAGGAACAGGCGACAGGCTTTGCAGGGAGTTTGCAAGGCCTCAGGACTGAGGCTTTTTACTTCATTTAGCTGTTACAGTAATTTTTCTTATGAGCAGATGATTATGTCTTATCTTTCTATGGTACAACCATAGCCTTTGTATAGATAACAGTAACGAGCAGTTATTCTGTGTAAAATGAAATATTTAGGACTGTAACATAATAATGTAGAGTGAAGAAGTATAGTAACAGAGGCTTTGAAGAGTGGGAATGCAGGATATGGTCTAGGGGATTACAGCCATGGGTGGTAAAAAATGGACACACACTGGCACTGGAGACCTCATTGCTACATACAACACACCAATGGTCAGTTAAAGAAATACAGATCTGGAGCAGAAGAAAAAAAATAGCTTTAAGGATAACAAAGAGAACAAAGAACAGATATCTAATGTATGTAAAATGCACCATATCTGTCAAATTTGGATATAAGGTCAACTTTCAGAGTAATGAAAAAAGAGCAAGTTATAAAAGCATATTAACAGATATTAAAATGACCTCAAACAGATCCTGGAAGGAGCAAGAAGAAACCATCAGCATCAACATTATATTCCTSTTGGTAAGGACAACTCTCTGCCATCACCCAGCAGGTGGAAACTATCAATGTTAGGAGCAAAGGCGGAGTGAAAGGGAGATCAAAACACCAGAAAAAGCAGTAGGACCTAGGAAGTGTCTGTACAACAGTTAGGTGTGTTGGTRTTATTACTTAGTCCTTCTGTGTATAATAGTATTCTTTATTTTATTTTTCTTTCTTTTTCAGTAATAATTAGACCTAATGATATTATTTTTTGATTAGATTGTTAACATTTTAATTATATTACAAGTAAATGTTTTATTTTTGCCATAACAAAATTTGGAGCTTAAAAGAGAGGTAAGGATTTTTTTTTTTAACTATATTCCTAGTTTTACTTCAGAATTGCCTACAGCATATCATGGTAATAGCATTTGCTATGACAATTAACACATTAATAGAGATCTGATTCCTCCATAACCTTTCTACTTTGGCTACAGAGTCAAGCTACAACAAAAGAGGTACAACAAAAAGCAAATAACTGTGAAGGAAAATATTCTAAATGTCATAAAAGCAAAAGGTCATAGGATATTAGAGAGCCTTCAGCCCTCCAAACAAACCTCTATGTTACTAGCAAAACTAGTGTCACTTAGATCTAGAAGAACAGGAGTTAAGAGTTGCATTGGGCGGGGGGGCAGTGAGAGCAGGAGACCAAGAAATGCAATCACAGCAACAATAACAGCAAAACCCCCAAAACACATACCAGCAAAATATAGATCTCAATAGCTATGGAAAAGCAACTTTGTATTCAGTTTATACAACAGCCACTATTGCCTCATATTTYTCTAAATTTAAGGCAATCAGAAGAATAAAGTCCTTTGAATGACAATACAAATCCTTCAACTGTTAGCAAGGACACATTAACAAAAGTACCAGCTTAGCTGGCCATTCAATAAAAAATCCTCTTCARATTTGTTGGGAAATAACTGTGAAATAACTTGTAGCCCAGAAAATATCGAGTGTAACAATATGCAAGAGGTGGTTGAGGGCAATAATATGAGGGAGTGGAGCGCTGCTTCTCACTGGTAAAAGTGTAGGCAGGAGATTAAGGACAGAAAGAGTGTAGTTGCCACTGTGTTGGTGTGTGAGAGACCTGGGGGTGGTAGAGGAAGGGCTCAGAGGAGTGGAAGGTCAGCGTGGCAGGCATGGGAAGAAGACAACAAAGCCTTGCATTAACAGAGAAGAAAAGAATGAATTGATTTTGGTGGGTTGAGGATTTGCAAATCCAAGTTTCTCTCAATCAGGGGAACAATGGTTTCTTGGAAAAGATTGCATCTTGGCTCCACTAGGCAGTGAGACTTTTAGCAGACTAAGCTTAAACTTCCATRTATAATAGTTCAAATATTTCTAAATGAATAATGTTTTTAAATATCTATCATTATTACCAAGTGTCCTTGATTCAATTGGGAGTGGTATCAATCCTCAAAATGAAGATTTGCTAAATACTTTTGGAAGGCACTCTTGCTATGAAGATGCATTTTAAATCTTCAAATGGATTTAAGAATTCAGGAAAGACAAATTTAGACACAGACTAAATTAGACTAAATTCATCTGGATTCCAACTAAAAATAAAAAAAGCAATCAAATTAAAGTGGGTCACTGCATTACGGCTCACTATTTCCTGACTTTCCAGGCCTGCTGGAAGACATCAAGTATTATCTAGTTGCTTTTAGGTTTGAGGTTAGAAGTTACTCTTATTACAATGGATTGCTCACACACTCCACTCTTGCAATAGATAGCAAAGCAATGTAAGTGATAAACAGAGAAGTCAGTGAAGGTGCTTCATGYTCAGGTGAAGTCTTGGTAGAAGATATTCAGACCCTTTCCCCCCACAAACAATGGTGAAGGGGAAACATTGCAGCATAAAGTCAGAAAACGAAATATCAAGAAAGCTATATAAAACATGGCTAGATGGAAAGGAGGAGTACATAAACCATAGTTCTAATGTTATGCAAGCCACTGTGAGGATGAAACCTCTAAAGATAAAATGCCACACAAGCTGGTAAGTCGACAGAGATTTTACAAAYGGAAATAATGAGAAATTAAAGTCAATTGGATGTTATAAGGAAACAAACTACAATCCTTGCAAATGAGCTAATGGCTTCCTATAGCATTTTCTGACTACCTGCTAAATATAAACAGCTGCACAGCATCAGATGAATGCTTATTCTTCCCAATGCAGGTAAAAGATGTTTCATTATGCATGGAGACAGACTTGAAACTCAGCTAAAATCTATTTTACTGTCCTGTGATAAAGTTACTTGTGTCCAGTGATAAAATTGGTGCATTGCTAAAACTGCCAATAATAGAATCTCTTTAAAAAGTGACCCAAAATATACTTGGTAATTCAGTGAGTTTAGAAACACATTTAATTCACCTCCTTCACCACTTGTATTTGTGAGATACTTGGGAAGCTACAGGAGGCTACATTATTTAGCAATTTATCTGAAGAGAAGATATTAGGACAATACTCAAAAAAAGGGCTATAGTGAGCATATTGATATAGCAGTTGGGGTAAAATGGTGTGGGAAGCTTCAGATGTTAAAAAAAAGTCTAGAAGAGGAGTCTTAAGGTTTTCTACGTCTATGCTGTGAGACTCTGGCTTCATAAGAGAAACTTAAATCAGGTCTAAGCAGTGTCCTAGAAGTGCTG
Source organism: Rhea americana (assembly GCF_003343005.1). Classification (NCBI taxonomy): domain Eukaryota; kingdom Metazoa; phylum Chordata; class Aves; order Rheiformes; family Rheidae; genus Rhea; species Rhea americana. Next base: position 598,001 of record NW_028186590.1, on the reverse strand, counting down.
TAGAAGGAGTGAATTTTAAGTATTGTCTCTTCAAGATAGTTTTTTTTATCTTAAGTAGAGAAACGGGACTAGTACACTAGTAGCTACTTTTGTGTACCAAAATCTGGTAGCCATATTGTGGAAAAATCCTAATGCATATATTTTATTAATTTATTTGACCTAGTCTTGATCCAATATTCAGTCATCAGAGGCTCAATTTAGTTGCCTAAATATTATTTTTTTTGCCATTTTTGATGACCAAAAGGATCCAGACATCTGCATAGCTTGACAGTTATGATAATRGACCAGTGAAAGGTCTTACTGACATAATAGATTGATGCCAATCAAGATAGTATGTCGAATTACACTAGAGTATATCTCGTAGCAATACCTCAGTACTCAGGTACTTGGGTACCATAGTATTACCATGGTAGTACCTATAGTATCTTGAATTATACTAGAGACCTGGGTTTAGAGAACTGAATTAAGCTCTGGATCTCCATCAGCTGTAATAAGAGCTTGGCCATCTAGTATCCTTGCTGACACTTAGATAACACCTAATTTAGGTACCTTAAATTTATATTGCCCACCTTGACTGATGGGATTAACTGGAATCTGTGTTCCCGAAACTGGAATCTGTGACTAGAAAACACACATGGAGATAATGCCCTTTGGCATTTTGGAAATAGAGTAGGCTTGAACTTGAAATGATGACGCCAATAGTGGTTTGCTACTGAGGTCTCCAAAGCAGTTTAAAATTATTTTGAGAATACAGTTGTTGATCAATGTGAGTAGATTCAACAGGCCTTTGTATCTACCTTTGCCAGGAATCTGTCATTGAGGTAGAGGAAGCCCTTTTGGTGTTATCAAGTAGTCAATCATTCAAGACAAAATTGACTTCTCTTTACTGAAAGAGCCCTGACTTTCAACCATTGGGGAGTATCACTTGCTATAAAAAAACTATAATTAATGACTTAACCATATCTATCTATATTTATGCAAAGGCCTTATTTTTCTCTTTGTCTGCATAAAAATCCCCTGACAGCCTTKCCTTCTAGGGAGGCATCTGTGGAATGCTGTCTCAGACACTTACTCTAGGACAGACTGACTCTGTACCCGTCATATGGATGAGGGTAAGTGAGAAGTATTTTAAATTAAGATATTAAACTGTTAAAACAGATTCAAATGAAATATAGGTTAGCAACAACTGGCTTTGTTTTGATCTAGTTAAGAAAAAAGAAGGATTTCAAAAAGCATGCTTTAACAAATCTRTAAAAGAAATTACTATATAAAAATGTCTTGGTAAATGAGTTTAAGGGGAAAAAGTTCCTCAAAGGAACAATGAAAAGGCATAAGCACAAATTATCCCAATATGGAAGAAGGAGAGGAACCATGGTTATGAGATTAATGTGGTTAAGTCATGAGTYCTTCATTAAACTCAAGCATTGGAAGAAATCCTACAGAAAGTATAAGCTATTTCTAAATAKCAACAAGATTTATAAATGAATAGCACAAGCATTTGGGGATTAAGTCAGAAAGGCTAAGAYAAAAAACAAGATGCAAGTAGTATGAGACACCAAAATTAGTAGGGATAATTTTGTGAATAGATTAGTGTTAAGTCTGGGGTCCAATGTTTACTGAAGATAGTGAACTATAAAAAGATGACACTAACAAAGATAAAATGTTTAATGCATTCTTTTGTATTCCCCAAAAGGGTCAGCTGTGAGCAAGTGACTAGAATAATGAATGCCAGTGAAAGCAGAATAAGGGGTATTTATAAGGAAATACAGTAAGGAAGGCAGTATTTGGGCTTTCCATTTCCCAAATATAGATGATAATGTCTTACAAGAAGCTTTAGGATATTTGCAATATCCTCATGGATAGGAGTTATGTCACAAGGCATAAGAGAATCCATACTCTTCTGAAGTAGCATCTGGAGGCCAGGCAGGAAGCCTAAGAGCATCTTGGTGGCACTAATGCCTAGTGCTTAGCCTGACGAAAGACTAGATGCTTGAGCTGAATCTAGGTCAAGGTACCAGTCTATAACAGGTAACTGAAAGACTAGAGCRTATATTACTAAGAAATTTTGAAATCCTCTCAGTACAGTTAGATCAGTGACTGAGGGTGAGATTCTGCCTGAGAGTAGGATACCTACACTTATATGTCAGTAGATGGGTGTCTGAAAGAAGACCATATGCTTGCTTAAAATGCCCACACTTAGGCACCTGGTGCCATCTGAAATGGTCTGTGGTATCYGGGCTTTCACTCACTACTGCCAGATGTGATATTGTATCTGTAGAAGGACTATGACCTTTAGAAACAGACATTGGGGACAGGGTGAGATACCCTACAGCATCTCAGAAGTCCTAACCTCCCTCTATAACCAATGGGAACCTAAAGTGCAACTCAGCTGCTTAAATGTAGATGTCCGGTACCATACGAAAGCCAGCTGCTAGCTGAGGAGGGCATGGGTTCTGCACTGTTCTGGTGTTACATCCCTACTGGCTCTCTTGGAGACCCCGCATCACCTCAAATGGAAGTAGGCACTTGTGTTTAGGTAACTGAATTGAATCTTGGGCATCTTTTGGTTATATTGTGAGGGTAGATACCTTGGACATCTGCGGAAATTTATATGTAGATGTGAAGACATGTTAATATACCCTTATAATCATAGCCTTGAAATACATCCTGCCCTGAAAGACAAGGAAAGACAACATGCGGTGATGATCATAGAACTGGTGGTGGAAGTGGTGGAGGTGTTGAGGAGAGAGACATAAAATTATACAGATTAATCGTACTAAATCCAATGATGTTAAAGAAAACAAATTCAGAAATAATTGACTATTTTAAACTTCTGAAGGATAACGGACAGATGAATTACAGGTAATAHGAGTTCTRAAAAAAGAAAAAAAAAGAAAGCTGGTCCAAACCRTGTAATTCTTTTCATGACAAGGTAGGTGACCCTGTGAATACAGAAAAATCTGTATATAAGTCCATAGTATCTTGACTTTAGTAAGGCTTTTAACCTCTATAGCTTGTTTATATGTAATTCAGTTAAGGAAATAGATTTTTGTTGCCTTTTCAAAGCAAAACACTACTTGGGAAAATAAACCTAGAGAATTATCTACAGTTGACTGGCAGAACGAAAAGATGTACAGAAAGGAGCTTCATTCAGGTTTTTCATTAACAACTGGGATGATGAAATCAAGAGCATATGATTAAATTTTCAGAAAACATATAACTGGGAGGGACCGTAGGTATACTTGAGGATAGGATTAGAATTCAGAATGATCTTGACAAATTGGAGAAATGGTCTGGAAAAAAAATGTAGTTCAACAGAGACGAGTGCAAGGATCTACATTTAGACAGATATAATTAACTGCATAGATGGGAGGAGAAACAAATGGTTGGGAAGAAATTCATTCCCTCTCCTTTCCCAGGGATTTTAGTAGATCATAAAATGAACTTGAATCTGTAAGTGAAAAAAATCAAACTCCATACTCAAAATGAGACTGTAGTCTGCAAGACACATTAAATACGCCTACTTGGTTTATTCATTAGTAAGGCATCAGGTAGAGTGCTGTGTTCTGGCAAAGTCACCTTCAAGAAATATTTATTCCAAACAGAAGAATTTCAAATGGAAAGGATCCTAGATACAAATCAGAGATCTAGAATACCTGATTTAAAATGAAGGCATGAATAAACTGAATCCGGAGAAGAGGAGGCTGTGGGGAATATGTAAAAAATCTCTTTTTGAAAAATGATTATTCCAGAGAAGAAAGGATTGATTTGTTCTCCATTTCTTCTTAAAGTATAAAAAATAAAGTCATGGTTAGATAATCAGAAAGACTTTGAAATGATAGAGAAGTCCTGAAGTCGATAGATTAAGAAGGTTGAGAATAGGAAACATGGAAAACTTCAAGAAAAAAATAGACAGTTGTCAGGAATGACGAAAGTATAATTAGTCATTTCCTTAGGGCAGAATAAGAGACTAGATGGCTTTTGAAAATCTTCTCCACTTCTATTTCTCTACATCTTTTAGTTAAACAATAAGGCAGCTTGTCAGGCAAATGTAAATACCAGGTACAGACGGGAGCGGGAGGGGGAAATGACTTGTGAGGTCAGTAGTGTAGAACAGAGAGTTGATGAAACAGCTAGAGGAACACCGAAAGGAAGACTGGAAACAAAATTAATGTCTCTCTCTTGAGCTTGTGATCTTTACTGTCCAGTAAAATTTTAGTTGCCAAGCTTATTAGCACATTTTTCAGGTCTCTGTGAAGGATTAGTACTGGAGGCAGAGAGTAATTGTTTTGTTTATTATTAGTAGCATTAATAATCATTATTTATAACTATTCATAATAATTTCTGCTTTCCCTTGACATATGACCTTGAAATTCTGTGCGTGAGGTAAGTCTTATATGTTGTCCAATTTCTAGAAGGGTAGTTGGTGACCTGGATGACACACATGACCCTCAGGGAGGAACACAGATAGCACCCAGAAATGTCCCTGTAGTGGGGTGTTTTATAGGAAGAATATTAAGTTGTACTGGCAGTATTGCATTATCCGTCCCAAGGTCCAGAATAATTGAATAATTTTTGGAAGGGATTATAATAATTTTCTGTGTAGTTATGCTTATTTCTGCAAACAGGTTTCTGCAATAGAAGAGATTTACTGATATAACTAAAAAGAATGCTAATGAGGAATAACAGAGGAAACTGTCAAGACTCATAGACAGAAAATATTTTGTATACATACATAGGTGTTTATATATAGATATTTATTAGGGCATGTGTGTTTACCCACAAACATGCAAAAAATCATATATTTGTACGTAGGTATATGCATAAGTACACACAAAATGAGGTGGAAAGAAACACTAACATTTAAGCAGCAAAAAAATGAAGACGAATAGAATTGTGAAAACAATCAAAAATAATTCTCTCCACAAGCTACAAAAATTTGAATGACATTTATTCATATTATTTCTGAACATTACTATTAGGATTTTMATCAAACAACTCTAATGCTTGTGTTTTATTTAAATCTGGGGAAAAAGTTATCCATTGCTGAACTGCTTTTTTCGATAGGATAGGTCCCAAATGACTACCCTGAATTTTTCTGTTYTTCAGATTCAGGCCATTGCTTGGTTATATCATTCTCAACAGTCTTAAGAAATGTCTCCCACTGGTGAACACTTTGCCAGAAGAGTAAAGAACAAGTGGTAACAGGAAGTCTTAGGTTAAATGTCCAAGCCTAGGAAATTCAATGGAGACATTGAGGTGAAAACTAAATAGCAAAATACACCTGATTTTTTGCTAATGTGAACAATCCTCAACAGAAGAGCAATTGACCAGCCATCGGCTGAAAGAATAAAAAATGCTGGTRGTACTGACCTTTACATGTTCAATAATATTGTATAGTGAGAGCTGKAAGGGGTTTTAGAATTAATCCCTTGACTTGCATATTTTTTCCTGTTATATGCTGCAAGTGAAACTTTTAAAGGCAAGTTCCTTATAATTGCTAACGCCAGTGCATAAACTTTCTTCTATAGCATAGTGCTGCTTTTCAGCTCATTGAGCACCAAAGTTAGTTGCAAAATTTTGTTAATGTCAACAATACTTACCCAACTAATACGCTGTACACAGTAATGACAATTTACCCAACTTCTACACTTTCCAACTCCATGAATAGAGGTTTAGTGAAATAATTCTCATTAGGTCATTCAGCCTTTTGCTAGCATAGGCAAAATGTGCATTACAGAGTCAATATCAACAGAAGATATCAGACTAAACCCCTCCAGATCCACATTTGTGTTAATCATTCACGAAATTAACATGAATTTCTTAAAAGATATTTTTCTAATAAAATGTAAATAATAATCCATTCAGGTTAAAAATTATTGCATTACATTTTCATATAACTAGCACTGTAGATAGTTATAAGAAGACGATATTTTTTGTAACTTGTCTGTACTATGCTTAATATGTAGAAATTTAATACTTGTTTGCAACTGTACTTATTACATAATATTGATGTACAGAAATGTTTATGCTTTATTCTGAGGATGACCTAACAGAGAAGAAGCTTTGGAATCCTAGGAGAGATTTGATTTTCTTTCTGAATTCTACAGATGAATCACATTAGAGTATTTGCTTCAAACTCCCTGTATGTGATGTGAATTTAATAATATTTATCAGCGTTGGTGTGCAGCAAAATCATTTAATTTTTGTGGAGTACTTTGAGATACTCATATGGCTTGTATTATTAAATAAGTGCTTTAYTTTTATTAGAAGCAAAATATATTTAGTGTATTTATGCAGAAAGTCTATTCCAGTAGTTTGAGATTTATACTGATCCAGTTAAAAATAATGAAGAGAGATATACATACGTACATACATACAAATATATATAATATATATATTCGCGTGTGCGTGTGTGTGTGTGTGTATGCAAAAGTTTATGTCTTTCTTAAAGGGAATAGTTGCCACAAACAGCAACAGATAATAYCACCTCTGCTGGTGTTGATATGGCCATCACTGCATGGCCTCTCAGGCAATGGAAACAGACTTCAGTGAACTGATTAATAAAGCTTCAGTTCAACTTTCTAAATATTAACATTATCATTCAATATTTTGCAGTAACTTAAGTTACYACAACTAATTTAAGAATTCAAAGTATCTAATAGTGTGACTTATTATTGTTACTTTTGTTCTTTATTAGTGTTCCTCCCTCCAGCAGTTTAGTTCAGCATCAAGCTATGAAAAGGATATGACGAATTACYAAATAATAAATCAGTCTGTGAAAGATCAGGGCAAAGACTGTCTTTTTAAGAAAGGCTTCTTGAATAATCATTGCACTTAGAAACTTATTTCAGTGACCTTAACCAAATGCTGTTGCTGTTGTAATTCTAGAAATACCACTGTTGCCAACTGCAATCTAATTGCTATAAAGGCATCACACAGGTCCATAATGTGCCCAACTACTTGAGCAAATATGCCAAAATKGCATGTTTTCTTTTTCTTAAGAAAGTGTAATATGCAAAACAGCAAAAAAGAGGAAAGAGAATAAAGTAATGAACAGTTTTGCTGTATTTAGCATTTACTAAGTTGATAGTAACATTATCTATCATTAATGAAAACTGAAGAAGGGAAAAATAAAACCAAACAACAGGCTAGAATTGTTTACATAAATCAAGACTGGTTGATCAGAATTGGTTGTTCAAGTAAATTAAACATCTTGCTGAAGAAGTTCACAGGATATCAAAGACTTAGTGTAAGATGCACAGGACAAATGATCTGTCAGTTTTTCCAGCCACTTAATAATTTTAGTAATTAAAAAATAGCATTAGTGAAAAGTTGCTTGATGCTGGTTCCTTTTTGATCATTATGCCGCAAAAAGGAGGGCAATAAATTCTGTGTGTCTACTGGAAAAAATACAAAAATAGTAAGTTTAAACATCCACTGATCCTGGCTAGGGGCAGACCTATACACCAAATAGCCCTATGATATTCCCCCAATCATATTTTCTATAATTCTATAATTAAAAATTGGTAGAAATTTTAAAAAGGCTTAGCTGAAATTAGCAGAGTAGTCACATATCTCGTGTTGCGTGTCCCTGGAGCAGAAAACATTTGCAGTAGCTCTCTGGCACAGAACAGGCTTACTTTTTTCTCTTATTGAGGTCAAGGTGAGTTATAGAGAGAGCCAACACATTATTGTCCTGATTTCTCAGATTGGGTAATAGCATCAATTAAAGCTTAACTGAGCCCTCCTACTCCTGAGAGGAAGTTACTTGCATAGGAATATAACCAATCTTTGCTGATTCCAGCTCTAACTACAAACAGATCATACCTAGTGATGTTCACAGAATTTTGAAAAAAATATATATATTATTTTCTTCCAAATGTGTGTGTATGTATATAAAATATATATTTTATATATATGAAAATATATATACAATGGTAAATTTAGCTGATGTGTTAACATGGCATACTGCCATATATAATTATACATATATGCAAGGTATAATTATATACCTTATATACATATATAAAATGCATAATCATTCTTAGAACACAGGTGATAGATTTCTAAATGGAAAAGCTGAGGAAAATTTTTGCTGCTTTTTAAAATTATTTAATGATGAAAAATTTTTTCTCATACATTCTGACAATAATGTCACAGCTGAAAAAATGTTAAGCAAGAAATCTTAAAGCAACCTTTCTGCATTGTGCATCATTTCTACAATGCTGTGGATTTTTTTCAATCATACTTGATTTTCAGAAACTTATTTTAGGTTGGTAGGTAAAAGCTGATGTTAGAGATAGAAAAAGGCAAATACGAAAATAAATTCCCAAAATAGACAAAAAAAATTGTATATCCCTCAGTTTTTGCTAATATTTTTCTGACTAGCTTCAGGTCTTTCAATTACATCTTTCAGATGTSTTTGGAGCTATGCTAAATCTGAAAAAAAGAAAAAGGAAAAACTCTCCAAGATGTACCAAGATCACTTCAAAAAGTTTCCTCCAAAACTTTTCTTGTTTTCATCTCAGCTATTACATCATAGCCTGAAAGACGTGGAGRGTTCCCCAAAAATGAATATGATGTGTTTGTTTTTGTTTTATTTTGTATTTTTTCCTACACAACAAAAATAACCTCAACATATACAATCTACAAGGAATTCTTTCATGGACAGCTGTTTCTCCTCCATAATGTGAGATTCACAGCATCTTAAAGCTTCCACATATTTGGTAGGAAGAGAATGAGGTACTTAGCATAGCTGTATTTATATAAGCATTTTTACAATATACTTATGTTGCCAGATATATACTGACACATTTAAATAGTATTTTTTAAACCAAGAATAAAAACGAAGACAATCTGAGATTTTAAAAAGTGATAACATACTGCTGTTGCTGGAAAGGCTGGAGATATCAAAATGAAAATTTCAGATTTCTAGCTTACATGGCCCTTACCAAAATTTTTGTAAATCYCCCACAGGAACTTTTCATCCAGACAATAGTATTTTAGTGCCAGAAAAAAAAATCTGTATTTTATAATATCTAAAGGTATTTTACATCTTTGGACATTCATAGCTTCAAARACTGTGTTATGCAAACACTGAATGTGTTTAAAGTCTTGGGCTAGTAGCATTCTGTATGCCCACTTTACTGTTTTAGTCTGGATCATGAAAACACTTGGCTTGAATTTCCTGTTGGCTTCCAGGGAGACCCTTTTGTTCACACCGCGGATCTCTCTTGGAGAGCACAGATTGGATTYCTTTCGGATGAAACTGAGATGGGAGAGGTACTCTGCGAGCGCCCCTCATGTAACCTGATTTATGTTTACTGCAACAGAATACGGCTTTTCAGATGTGAGCTCCCCAAACTACAAATAGCTCTCTGTAGCAGCTGTTTCCACCTGCAGACACACTCCTGCGGGATGCGTTCCTTGTTAACGGAGGTGTCGCCTCTGCCGACCAAACTGCATGATTCGTTTTTCAGTCTCACAGTCTCTAGACCCATTTCCGCAGAAGGCCCCCTAACGACTATTTTCCAAGCAATGCTACAGATAACTATAGTTCTTACTGCAGTTTCTTTAATTCAGATCAGAAAAATTGGAATTCCTGAGTTTTCTTTTGTTAGCTGGGAGGCATCACTGGCTTTTTATCCTTTGATAGAGGCTGAGCATCTGATTTTGTTTGCATATGTATACAAGCACTTTGGAAGTAAATATAATAAGGAAACCAAGAGAAGAGTTTCTTGAAAGTGCACAGCTTCAGAAATTTGAACATCCAGAACRACAACCTAAAAGCCTGAACCAGCTTCCTTCAGGGAAGTAGCAGAAGTGGCTTCTTAGCAGGGAGTGGCGGAGCTAATTTTATTTTATTTTAAAATCTATTATCAAAAAAGTGCTGCAGACTATTTGCACTGTACAGAAAAGAGCAGCTGAAAGCCAGTACAATGAGTAAGAAGCAGACTGCAAACCCTGCATTTCAGACTGGTAAGAATGCCAGTCAGGTAGTTAGAGTTTAGTCAAAAAGAAAAATATTATAGTAAGTGAGCTGTGGGATTTGACAAATAGTGCAAAAACAGTTTGTGTGGCCTGGGTGAGAAATATTTTTTCCAGCCTGAATTAATTTTAATGCTTTTATTTTTGTAGAGGGAAAGAGATATATTAATGCAAAATATCCAATATTTGAAATACTAACTTTGGACAAAGAAAATTCTAATTCATGTTCCTGATCCAAGCCAAGTGGAGAAAAGGTTTAATCCCTCCCTTTTTACCATCTTCTTTGCTCCAGCAGACTACTGCTGGATCTTCAATATTCTGTCAGACTATAGGCTATTTGACACTCTTCTGGTTTTGATCAGAAATTCTACCTGGAACCTTAAGATTTAATCTTTCCTAATTCAATTTGTGTTGAAATTAATACATCCCATCTCACCCCTCAGCAATAAAAAAAGAAAAAAAAGAAAAAAAGAAAAAAATATGGTTAGTTCAGATAATATACTTACCCTCTCACTCACATTCTCACATTCACTTTTTTTTTAGATATATAAAGAGGAATTAGCAAATATTACAAGCAGGATAGAAGAATAAACAGTAAGATGGTAAACTTAAAGCTCTCTGGAACCAAAAGCAGAAATAATTACTGTTTTTAAACACTCATAAAATATTTTAAAATCTCACCAAAATTTAACAAAGAATAATCCAGTGAGGCAATCTGTATTAAATAATTGCCCTAATGAAGGCCATAACCATATAAATAACATAAAAAGCAACATGACATTTGTATATGCTTGTGCATGTATAAGAGTGTGTGTGCATGCTGTGCTAAAGAAACATCGCTTTGGAAACCAGTCCTTTTGAATTAAGGAAAATCAACAATGGTCTTTTTTTTTTCCTTTCTTTTTTTAGATAAATAATAATAAGTAGCAAGCAACATAGTTTGAAGGTTGCAACTATGGCAATATCTGTGTGTGATGGTGGCAGGGGTGTGGAGGAGAGTGATATTYATATTTCCCATTTCTAATAGCTTTTGTGTTTCTAAAAACCAATGTTGTTGCAAACTGATATTTATGATATCTAGTTTTGTCTATCAACGTCCTTCATTCATCATTGCCACTCACTGCCACTGCTTTTGTTTTCTTCCAGCAGCACTAACTTTGCCTCTGTTTATGAAAATACAGACTACTTTAGCTTGCAATTAATGATGAATAGTTTCAGGACACCCTTAAAATTTAGGACACATTGTCTAGTACAGTTTTGCTGTTCCTCTGCTTTCCTTCTTAGTGTCTTCATATACATATATATATTTCTGGCATTTTCCTTCCAGTTCAGCAGTATTCCCATCACCCTCCTCCTTCCAGAAGATATTACTGTAACTTTTTCCCCAAAACAATTTTTAAAGAAATTTCAGCAAATCTGGGTTGCCAAATCCAGACTGATTGATAATTTAAAGAGTGAAATTGCATCAGTGCCTTTTTCTGCCAACTTTTCAGGCTTCTTACCCTTCCTAACCTCTCAAAAACCAGTCCATCATTTCTTTCTAGAATTGCTACTCATTTTTCTGATCTCACATAATTAAACTTCTTCTCCACCTACTTACTTTATTTATGCAATTTTGTCATCTTGTTCCTTGACAAATCACAATTGGATTTTTTTTCTGTTGTACTACCCTGTTTCATTAAAATTCTTATTTTTTCTACCACAAGGTATTAAATAACTTTCTACTGCTTAAAGAAAGCTTCTCTCCAAACTTTCCTACTCTGAGCTTTTATTTGACTCTGTGCGTGTATTGTGCTTAACTTGTAGAAATAATGTTTTCTGTAGATAGATAAGTATTTTCCTGCGAAAGTAAGCATCTAATGCAACTGSCTAGAACTCTGCTGTTTATCATGTCAGCAACTACTGTAGGACTTTCTCACGTAGCTCTGCCCGCATATATTGTGAGTGGAGACCAGATCTCTCCAGCCTGTTCAGTGTTCTCTGGCAGGTTCTTCTCTGTGGTATGTTTGTATTTCCTAAAAGTTACCCTTCAAGATATCAAGTTCTATTTCCCTTCCCTTCCCCTCACAATTTGTTATCTGTATGAATATTTTTCATCAAGAGTGTATGTTTCATTAAAAGAAAATGTTAGAGCTTGTGGAATTTATTGTTACATCATGTGTTGTGTCTTTTGCCACGAAAAAAACTTACTGAGTGAAGTCAACAGAAAGCCAAACAAATAATATGAAAAACTCCACTAATGTTCAATTTAGTGCAAGCTGGCCTCATTCATGTTCCCTTTGAATTTCATTTCTGTGGACTTTCACACCTAAGTATTATAACTTAAATCTCAAATGCTGTATATTCAACAGCAAGACTATGAAAATATATTTATAAAATTAAAAAAAAAAAAAAAGAGAGAGAGAGAGAGATATGAGAACACCTCTCAGTTCTGAGCCTTTTAATGGCTGTCAGCAGCCTGGAGCCAGGGAGACAGCCAGGTATCAAAAAGAAGAGTGGTATTATAATGTGACCATGTTTTCTGTATTACCAGCACTACGTGTGCAAACTTGTGATATATTATACTAATTGAAAATTACCAGTGTTTCCTACTTTCTAAGGTCATCTATCTCACAGGCAAAACAAATTTCCCTTTAGTATTTGCAGAGACACAGCCTTGCTTACTACCTCTCATTATCTTAATATTTTCTTATTCTAAACCTTTATACCTTGCCTTTAGCAAACTGACTCAATATAACTAGTATCCTCAAAGTTCATTTTTGTGTATTTTAATACTTTTTTCCTCTCTTTTCTATTTTAAAGAAAAAAATCATCATTTAAGAAAACATTTTTTCTTTGGTGTCTTTATGCTCMGTGAACTTTATTTCCTCAATGTTATCCAGTTTAAAAGTAGCTACTTGTGAGCTTATGATGTGCCTACCAAGATAAAAATAATCCCACACTAGTTCTATGAATAAACATTTAGCCGATTTTATCTACTTATCTCTTGAAATTTATGAGTATGATCATGAAAAAACTGACAGGTCTAAGAACAAAATCACCATAGAAAAATAATCTCMTCACAAAGATTTACCCAAACATTTTGTTTGCAGGGTGGTGAACTCTGTTCAGACATCACATATATGAGGTATACAAAGCACCAGAGGCTTCAGCTATGGAACTTAAGCAAAGCCCCAAAACATTACTAGTGAGGATTTGTCAAAGTAGTGGTAGTAAAGATTCAGTATGGCTGAAAATGTTTCTGGAGGCTGAAACTGTAACCCTACAGAAACAGCAAAATTTTACAGAATTTTCCTACATACTAGTTTGCAATGTTTCCACTAGAAGTTTTAAAAYCAAGATTAGGGAAACATGACATTTCTTCCCTGTTTTGAGCACTCAGTCAAACACATGATTTTTCTTCYCTGCATCTTTGAATGATTTCTCCGGGGTTCAGCTAGGAAATTGAAGTGACAAAAGAGTAGTTGTGCTCTGTGCCATAGCTTGCACTACAGAAAACACCTCAAARATTGGACTAATGATTATCATTTCATCATGTGTTTTTAGAATTTAAACTCTCCTACACATCTATTCTAAAAAATAGTATGTATCCCTCTATGCATCTGTCCTTTTGTAAGAATTGTACTGTAAATTATTTGCTCTGTTTCACTTGCTTATTTTACTTCACTGAATTATAAAGGAGTGTTTTGAAACTTTTTAAATYAGAGTCCAGAACAGCTTTTTATCTCAAGTTCCATCTTTCAGATTCTTAGGAAAAAAAGTCTTTCAAAAGTACTTTCATATTACATTTTCTTGATGTTAAAGGCAACTTTCATGTAGGAAAGATTAAGTATGATTATTTCCATTTTCTATATAGAGAAGATATAAGTTAAAAAGAGGAAAATTAAAGACTACTTAATGATAGGCATGTATTTACCAYGAGGTGGGTATGGTCAGTGGTGGACTCCACAACTATAATGCTTTTATTGTCCAGCCTTGAGGACCTCCTAGGGTGAGCTAAAGCCTCTGTCTTCCTTTCTCRGGATTCTTTCCAAAGGAAAACAAGGTGGATTGGAGGTGTGGTAGACCTCACTAGGTGTGACCTGGGCCAAGATGGATCATGGCCATGCTGTACCCATGATCAGAAGACCATGATCAAAAGAATATGTCAAAGTGTGATCTGCCCTGCACAAAGGAAGTTCAAAAACAGGAAGAGAATAGGATTATCCAGTGCTCACYCTAATCACGGCTTCTCACGTCCTGGTCCTCTTGTCTAGCTTTCCCAACAGAAACTGTTCCTCTGTTAGGCACCGCTAGATGAGTTTTCTACTGGTATGTTGTTATATTGTTTGTATCTTGGTTATTAACTCTCCTAAACAACCTCCTTGTAAAGACTCTAATACTTCTAAAGTTTAAATCAGACTTGCCATGACTTAACCAGATTTCTAAAATAAATATTCACAGAATCATGGAATCACAGAGTGGTTGAGGTTAGAAGGGACCTCTGGAGATCATCTAGTTCAATCTCCATGCTCAAGCAGAGTCACTTAGAGCATGTTGCACAGGATTGTGCAACCTGTGGACAACCTGTGGCAGTGCTCTGTCACTCTCACAGTAAAGAAGTTTTTTCTCATATTCAGGTGGAACTTCCTGTGTTTTAATTTGTGGCTGTTGCCTCTTGTCCTGTCTCTGGGCATGACTGAAAAGAATCTGGTCACAGCCTATTTACACCCTCCCTTCAAATACTTATGCATACTAGTAAGATCCCCTCTCAGTCTTCTCTTCTCAAGGCTAAACAGGCCCAGCTCTCACAGTCTTTCCTCATGAGAGAGATGCTCCAGTCCYCTGATCATCTTTGTAGCCCTATACTGGACTCTCTCTAGTAGCAACAYGTTTCTCTTGTACTGGGGAGCCCAGAACTGGACACAGGACTCCAGGTGTGGAATTACCAAGGCTGARTAGAGGGGCAGGATCACCTCCCTTGACCTGCTGGCAACAGTCTTCCTAATGCACCCCAAGATGCCATTGACTTTCTTGTCTACAACRGCACATTGGTGGCTCATGGTCAACTTGTCATCCACTAGCACTCCCAGGTCCTTCTCTGCAGAACTGCTTTCCAACAGGTCAGCCTCCAGCCTCTATTGAGTGGGGTTATTTYTCCCTAGGTGCAGGACCATGCCTTTGTTGAACCTCATGCGRTTCCTCTCTGCCCAATTTTCCAGCCTGTCCAGATCTCTCTGAATGGCAGCATTCAGAGACCTTTCCTTATTATCACAGAATTTATCTTTTTCAAATTCTTTTACTCTTCTTCCCAGCTTCTCACTAGATATCATAAATCTTAAGCATCCCAAGTCTTTAATGGTCTGGTTTTGTTTTATAGCACAGGTCTGTAAGGGAGGAAGGGTTTTCACCAAGCTTTCCAAATCTGAGGCTGCAGCCCTCTAGACTTCCCTTCTACTCAAAACTTGACAGAAAAGGCAAAGAGCTAGATTTACTGCAACTGTATTCCAAGCAGATGGAGGCAGATGAAACTATAAACAGCAAAGTAGCTGAGCATAGAAGTTAACTAAAACACTAAGTGAAGCTGTTAAATCTGACACAAGGACTAAAGATRCACTTCAGAAGACTTGCTGAATTAAATACTGCCAGAAATCAGAACCTGATTTTAGAGGACAAAGAAAGGCAAAAAAAAGTAAAAGAAGGGGAAAAGAAAGATATTAAGGAGTAATYAGTGCTAACTTAATTTAGAAAATCATCAAATTAATTAATTTAATGAGCCTTAGCATTTGCCAGTACTATTTGTTCGTGACTTCCACCACAAAACAGAATGTGGAAGTTTCACCTTTGATAAGTAAACTACCTCTGATCATGAGACAACTGTTTCCCTTTTTAAGGCTYGTAAAAGTACCCTTGATTTTATCTGCATAAGATTTTACATCACAGAGAGTCTGATTTTTTTTCAGGATATTTTTAGAAATATTCTATAATCTTTCTTATTAAGGTACATTTTGAGAAGAATTGTGGCTATATGTTAGATAATATCATGGTGACAACTGGCTACAGCTGCTACTTTAAATAGCTGAATCTGGAGTAAGTAAAAGCCACTATAATATCCCATTAACCTCTGGCTGCCTTGGGTTGATAACAGGAACTTTAACAATGGTAAGAAACTGATACCTGGTTTAGTTCAATCATTTCTYATTCTAGGTATAGTATGATGAAATACTGTGTCATCTCAAGTGCTGTTTTATTTGATTATTATTATTATTATTTTAGCAAAGGAAATTATTTCTGATACATTAATATTTGATTGTAATTTGTCTAAAGTGGAGTAACCCCATAAACTTTTTAAATGATCATATACTTCTGATTCACAGMGAGAAGGGAGATAAATAGAGATAGATTTTTGAGCCCAAAACAGGTAGCCCAAATTGAAATAGAACCCTTTGAAATGCTGCAAATTTATTTACACCAAGATGACATCATTAAAAAAAAAGGCAAAAAAAGCTGCTTGGCTTTGGAATACRTATACAGAACAGGAAGAAGTTAATCTGCTGTATCTCTGCAGGTTCTGTTATGAACAAATGAGTGTGATTGGGTGGTAGTAATTAACATCATCATGTAGAGAAATGATACCATCCATGTTTTTATTTAGGGAATATAAAAATGGATTTTTGATTGTAAAGCTAAGAGGCAGATCTGAGTACAGAGGGAATGGCACTCCTGATAGAGAAATTTTAAATCCCAAAGATCTCAAAAATTAAAGCCAGCTGAATAGCAACTGCAGATTGTTTAGTCACAGGAACATATGGCATCATGCAAAATACTGAAACTGAATGATTAAACAGACAGACAGAACATTTATATGCAAGGTACAGAGCTTGTAGTCTATTTAAAGTCAAAGAGCAGTACTAATTCTAAAAGCTAATGAAATCAGAAGTTCATTTCTGGAAGCAATAGACACAGTTTTATGACACTGAGTACCTTGATTACCTCAATTAGTTGTATAACATGGATTCACCAGAATTTACTTGCAAAAGTCATCGATGGCTAGCAAAATGGGCCAAGGTATATGTGTGTGCATTTGTGCTTTAAATTATGCCCAACAGTATATTTATATATAAGAAAAAAAAMTCTTAGTTTATTCATCCCTGAAGACTAGTATCTGATTAACAATGTTGGCATTACAGCATGAAAAGTAATTGATTTCAGCAGAGCTACTACATATAGTCTTAATAGAAATTTGAATTTATTTTGCCGTCATTATTGTTGCACCTGWATAATCCATATGAGGACCAACAATAAATAAATTACTATGGAATATATTGCATAGGGAAGAGATACTATTCTCTTATGTTTACCATGGACCTTTCAGTGAGCTGTGAATGCTTTCAAGTACCTACTGGAAAGTAAATAGGGCAATTCAGTTTGACTTTAAGATAGGTATAATTTAGATCCTACTTCCTTTTTTTTTTTTTTTTTTTTTTTCCTTCCTAGTTCCTTTCATTTATATCTCTTAGTAAACATGTGAAGTCAAAAATAGTAAGAGGTTGCCTGCTGGAGGAAAAATAAATGAAATATGTAAGGACAATTATTATTGATAACAACATATCTAATATTTTCCTCCTAGATAAAGCCCTGATTCCACTGAAGCTAAAGAAAATTGATTTCATTCTTGTATTTTTAGCTGGGTTGATATGTTTGCAGGGGAGTTTTGCAAGAATTTTCTTAACTGTGGTGCCACAGGCTGTTTTCTTGCAGTGGCTGTTTGTATATATACCATATGTTCTTTACAACACATGGTCCCATAATATTATTAGGAAGACCTTATGCTTTTCTTCTTCTAGCTTTTTGTTCATCTTTTATGTTTAATTTGCTGTTCTTAATCTTGTTTGATTATGCTCACAGTTTGTATAATTATGACTACAACAGAACATTTTTTACATCAGTACAAGCAAGATAACTTCTTGAGAGRCTGCTAGATAGATAATAAAATCAAATGGATTTAAAGATCTAATTGTTACAGTCAACATTTTTATGCCTCATATTCACTTTTTAGCATGAACTGTGGTTTGTATGATCTCCTGCAGAGCTATCTATTCAACTGAATATATCTATCTAACTGTGCTTTTCAGTTTTCATAGTTTAAATTCTCATGAGTTCTTCAATTACAGCACGCAGAGAACAAAATTTATGGTGTACAATGCGGCAGGTGCACGTTACTCTCTAGTTAATTTATTATTTTAACTACTCCTTCTAAGCGTACCTTTATCYTGTTTTGAAACCTTAGATGAGGATGTTGCAGTCAAATATTTCTATTCATTTATGAGACATCTATCAGATCATGCAGTTTGCAAGAAAGAATTGAAAACACTTAAAAAATATTCAAGGCCATTAATGAATGAAACAGATTTCATGCATGAGTATAAGTGTGCTGAACATAACATCTGGTATAAATTGTAAGTTTTCTAGTATCATTTCAGTATTTCGGTGGYACTCCTTTTTTTTTCAAGGGTGGATGAGATGAATACATTGTACCTGTGACAATAGAATGTGATATGGATCTAATAGACACCATATTTAAAGGGATGTTGTTTTCCCCAGCAGCGGGAAAATTACTTAAACTCAATGCTTTCCAACTGGTCAGATAAGAAGAAAAGTAGGAATTGACTGGTTTAGTCCTGCTGGTCTATTTTTTATCCTCTCTTTCCCTTGCTCTTCTTCTGCGTTATGTCTCTGATTTAATTAGGTGAACTGAAAACTGAGGTTTGTGCTTAAGTGGCTAAGAATCTGGTGAGCTAAGCTCCTTAATTTTTATTTTTAGTTTCCTTAAATGCTGTTCTAAGTGGAATGTATACAGATGTATATTAATGAGACCATAATTTATCTCTCCAGTAGACCACAATGATCAGATGCTCAGGGTTGAGTGATTCGGTAACTACATTAGAAAAATCAGGTTACTGCTGATTATAATACGAGGTTAAGAAGAAGAAACTCTGTCTTCAAGGTGGAGTGAAATTGATTTAGACAACCTCTGAATAATGAAAAACAAAGTTTTTTGACCTACAATAGTATTCATTTTTCACGAAAGCTAATCTTATGAGACCTCCATTTGTTAGAATCACAATATGCTGACCAGAACAAAATATCTCATTCGCCTTCTGCAATTTTGGGTCAAAATGTTAGAGGAAAAACTCCAATAATTTCTATACTCTTGATTCCTTCCTTCTGAGAGGGAGTCTGAACCCTTCTTCTGATTCAGCTTCAAATGCCAAATCAAACCATAGAATAAGCAATCTCATCTGATACTCAAACACCTCCATCACTATCCCTTGTGAATAATATTCTCTGTGAAAAGAAATTTTTTTTTAGAAAATTTGGGAAAGAGTTGCATATAACAGTCACATTAATACCATTTTCACTGCCAGCATTTAGTGTTGTCAACACTAGAAATACAAATCATATGGCTAATAACTGCAAATCTATTTACCATTCCTTTATTACTCCCCAAAGACCTTTTCTTTTCTGTCAGCAACTAAACTATTATATAACACATGAATGATAATAGAGAAATTAATATTCTGTGTTCAAAATATATGATTTAATCTTCTAAGTACCTGCATTATACCTTGTGAAATTCATCAGGGAATTGTTGCTTCAAATGATGAATTATATCACACTCTACATGAATCTCTTCTGCCATTTAGCTGCTTGAATGTATACCAATCTACTTGAAACCTTGGAAAACTTACACCTATTTCCCATCCCAATTTGCTGGGTGAAGTTCACGAAAAATATGTCTCTGAATCCAGTGGTAACTGGACTGAGCCCATGGTATCTAGAACAGAAAAACGTGTAACAAGAACTGGAAAGTTAACTGTACACAGTTCTCCTGTGTTCTTRTTTGTTTATTCAGTTGACAACCCTTTCAGATAAATTTATCTAATGGTAGTTAAAAGACTAAATTAAGCTGTCATCAGCCAGTCCCATAATTAGCTGAGAAAGCTAGGCACCTCAAATGGGCAATTAATGTCACTGATGGTCATAAGCAGGGTGAATCACTCCTTAGGGGTGTCCCAGTCTCTGCTGTTGAAGGACTGACTTAGGCTGAATTCCCACACTCAAATGCCTAAGGTGGGACAGAAGAGGGAGGTTTATAGGCCATTATATAGGCCATTTTTCTGTTCTGTTATGCTACCAATTATTTTTTCCAGACTGAAAAGATCCTTAATAGCATCATTAGGAGAATAGAAAAAATGTTTACATTTTATCAAAGTGACAGTTTAAAAAAAAAAACCCAAGTCTTCATACTTAAAGAGTCATATCAATTAGGTATAATACCAATTAAATATATAGCTTTTCCAAGTTAGTAAGTGTCAAAAAACCCAATAARCTATTTACTCTTTAGAAATAGACTGGAGATCATGGTGTAGCAAATATTCTTCAGTAGGAACCAAACTATGTCTTAATAGAGATAAATGTGAAGAAGCCTCAAAATACTGTCTCTTCTTTCCTGTACAGCATAAGGCGCATAGTCAGTATACCTGTACACTTGATTGCAGGAACTTTCCCCCATTTACTGAGCAAGAAACTTCTTCAAAGGTAGAAGAGTAGGGGGAAGATAGTACCACAGTCACACGTGAGAGAGTATGCACAGCTTTTTTAAGCAGCCGTATAATCTTCTGCATGCAAAGGAACTCTTAAGTTAATTTTTCTCCTTGATAATTCTTCCAAAAGTTCCAATTGTGATAATGGGACTGTAGTGTGGGACTATGTTTTAAAGATTAAATTCAATCCAAAAAAGTTGACTCTAGTAACTGAAAAAAATAGAAATGTCTAAGTCAGAATTAGTTACGAACATTCATTATCCTAAATGAACTCATCACATTTTTGTGAAAAATTGCATATTATACTATAGCTATCATTTTTTCTATAGCGTTTTAACTTTGTCTTGCAAATTCCGCAGCTTGCATTGTTTTCTTCATTCATGTATGAAAAAAGATTATGAAAATTATTTCTGACAAGCCCTGACCATGAGGTGCTTCATGTCATTGCATGTAAAGCTTACACGCAATGCAAGAGCTTACATGCAACTGTACAACCTGAACATTAGAGATATCATCTATTCTTCTGAGATTTGTTCCCGAAAAGTATTAACAATATTTCAACCAACAATGATAATTAAATGAMTTCAAATTATTTAGCAATCCAGATAATTAAAAAATAAGCAGGGAAGAAAAAAAAAAAAAAAGCACCAATGATCTATTTAGTTCTGGCAAAATTCTTATTCCAGTGGAGAAAAATATACTTTATTAAACTTGGTGTACTTCTTCTTATAGTATACGTAGGTTTCCTGGGAGTTAACTCAATTTCATCATATGCTTAGAAGACACCAAAAATTGCAATTCCCTCAAAAAGCTTTTTTGCAGTGTAGGAAGATAACTGAATTTGAGTAGCAGATTTTTGAAATATTACCCTTCCATAAAAAAGGAAATATGTTGGCACTACGCTGTCCAAATAACAGTGAAAATATTTRGCCCCTGGCCTAAGGTGGGAGCACCCATTTCAGAATTTGAGAATTACCTGAACTCTCAGCAGACACTAGACTGTGACTTTGACCTAGGACAGAACAGCCAGAGAAAGAGGCAACTGGAAGACTCAGAATTAGTTTTGGATTTAAATAAATAAATAAATATTACTAAGCCAAGAAACCCCGGGGAAAAACAAAACAAGAACAAAGAAAACCCCGAAGCCTTTTGGAGGTGGGGTAGTGTTCTAACAACTCGGATGCAATAAACTGTCCAAGATCCTCTGACAAGAGATCTGAGGAATAAAGCCAGGCACAACTAAATATCTGAGTTGTATCATATGGAAGGAAATGGCATGGGAAGGAAAACAATCTCTATGCTGTTTCTTGTGATTTACAATAACATCTTATGAGATACAAATGTGTAATATTGTATATACTCAGAAGGTAATCAGAGACCTTTTTCAAGAATTCAGAAGCAAGAAACTCTTCAGTCTTCTGTACAAAATTAAGGTAAAATAAAATGTGAAACATATCCATGGTTTTAGATAACTAAGAGTTGAAAATAATCTGAGAAAGAGTTTGAAAATCTGTGGAGAAGAAGACAATTAATTGAAAGAAAAAATGAGAAAAAGCAGGAAGAGAAAATGAGTGAAAGGAAAAAAATCATGAGGAGATGGATAACCAGCAGGAGTAGCAATACAGAGTATTGATATCTAATGYAGAAGAGAAATATGAAGTTATTATTATGTTAACAGATCAAATAGATCAAATTTTTACTTTTATCAGACATTAATATAATCATTAAATTCCCCAAGTTAAAATGTTGGACACGAACAGAGAATTATCAGAGAAATTAACACTGGCAAAAATTGATGTGATTATGAGAACTTTCAATTTATAGATGGAAAAAAAATGCATTATTGACAATAGAGCCCTAGTATTCTAATCTGGCTGTGTGACCAAAACTGTAACAGCCAAGAAAATAAAATGTATAATATCGAAGAGCTACTGACATTTAGTTTAGCATTTTCATGGATAGTTTTACTTTAACTGCAGTTACAGAGTGCAATATTTGTTCTCTTTTTTCTGGTGGCAAAAAGAGGGGGGAAGTGACACACTTTAATTTTCTCTTCTGTCTTCATTTCTCTTATTAAAGTGCTATTTACATTAGTAAACTGTTTTATTGCCAGTAATAATAGGCACTGATCTTGGAAAAGAAATATCTTGCTGTAAAAAGTGTCTTAGTAATTGTTTCCTTCACAGCAAAGATTGCATGTTAGATAACTGTAAAAAAGCAATACCTCTTTGTCTTAAGAGCACAGGGAACGGGATCTAAGAAACAGCTTTTCTCAAATGTATGTTCTAAAAAGCATCTGATAAGGCAGTTGTGACAAGATCTTTTTCTTCCAACTGTGTTTTTAGGTTGCCAGGATCTCCAGAATAAATAAAAGGGAGGAAATGTACTCTAGTCTGTGACCAAAGGCAGCAGAATGCAGGAGCATGAAAGGAGGCACAGTCGGTTATGAACACCGTAACAGCTGCCTGTAGGGCCTTCCTCTTCCTGCAGAAATCTGGAAAGACAAAGAAGGGCTGTGAGAAGACCACTACGGATTTCGCTTCCTTGTGAGCACTTTCGCTCCCTCCTGGAGCAAGGGAGTAGTGAGCTGGGTATGGAAACAAGTCTTGGCCCTTTGTAAGCTCCCTTAGCTTGGCTGCATCGCCTTGCAAAGTCCTAGCACTCGCCTAGGAGCACAAGGAAAGCAAGAGCTCAGTTGTTTCCTCATCTTTTTCCTTCATTCACACAGCTGCTCTTTTTCCCACCCCCTTTTAACTTTCTTGTTTCACAAGTTCGCTGAGGCAGATGAGATCCTACCCCTCAGCAGTGGTGGGTCTCGTCTCCTTTTGCCGAGTACCCTGGATGGCTGAGCCAAGCAATTTCTCTTTACTCTTGACTCTACACTTCTGCTGGCTGACTGTCACAAAGAGATCACAGATATTGATAAATCATCATAGATATTGGYAAATGAAAACTCTTCCCCAGGGGCCATGAGAAATTACGGTGGCTTGTAAGATGCTTGTTGATCGCTTTTCTTGGTGATAGCTAATACATACATTTCTCAATGATGATAGAAGCAAATGCAATCTTAGATTTAGTGCTGCTAAGACAGGCAAGGTAACAGTAGGAAATGAACCAAGTCTGTTGAAACCGCATGAAACAATAAGCAAAAATAAGTATATAAACAATAGTTTATATTATTATTTCAAATAAGCTCACATAAAAATTTAATTAAAGTATTTTTGTGAATTTAACTGGATTGAAGAGGTAAAGGAGTTAGAAGGGGAAATTTCTTTATGTTAATCGTACGTAATCTGGAATCTGAATYCAGAAAAAGCTTGCAGGGAAAGAATCTYRAGTCTGTTGATTAAAAAACAACTTYAAGAAATACATTCAGAGTAAGTAGATGAACAGGGAAGAGAAGAGATTGATCCTCAGAAAAGCCACAGTTTGGAAGTCARAAAKTGGAGGAAAAAGTGAGAATTGCCAAAAGTCAGACTATGATAGTCCTTGTGAAGAAAATTACAACAAATAGCTGAAGTTCTTTTAGACACAGATAAAAAGAAARGGGAATGAGGAAAGACAAGAAATTGAGACACAGAGAAGCAAGAGAGGAGATTAAAACTACTCAGGTTATTAATAATCAAAGTTGTTAATACTCTGCACCACTTTCAGCAAAGGCAAAATGCATCCAGGAGCAGAGAGAGAATGCCTGATGGCAACAACAGAATAGAAATGGAAATTACCACATCTGTGGAGGAAACAGAACTCAGAGTTTAATGTGCTCAAATTAAGATGGTTGATGAATTATGAAGAATAATGAAGAAAAGAAAAAAAGGATCTGGCATTTAAATTTTGATAAGAGGAGGTGATTTTACCAAACTGGGAGTTTAACTTTACATCTGTAAAATAGCATAGTACTTTAATTAATAGAAAGAAAAACATAACCCATAGAAAAAGGACCATATATACTGATTTCAAGAGAATACAAACCTCTGGAATAAATTATGAAGAAATTAGTTATGGAAAAAGAACTTAATGGATCATCAGTTAAAATACAATCAAGCTAACTTGGTATCTTTGTTTGATAAAATAGCTGATTTTCTGGATATRAGAGAGGTGGGAGGTCTGATTTATCTCTCAGCAAAGCATTTGAAATGGCTCCCTGTGAGAAAATATTAAACTACAGAAGATAGAATTRATCAAAATTTTTGAATTTGATAAAAAGCTGGCTAAATGGAAGAGGTCTTAAGTCTGTTATTGTTTATTTAGTATTTTTTGTGTTGTGTGATGACTGTGCTAATTTCTTTGCTTACAAGCATCATTCTGTTATGATGATCTGAAATGYTTCTGAAAAAGCTATTTCAGAATAATATTAGGAGGGTTAAGAGGGACTACATATAGTTCAGGACTAACTTTTATGTATTGACTTTTGAAAGGTTGATGGTTAATTATAAAGGACAATCATAAAYCTCAGACAAAATGTAGTAGAAGGCGAAGTCCAAAACATAAGCATTTTAAGTCTGCCAGMTCATTCATACTTACAGACATGTCCATTTTTTCCAAATTCACTACCAGCTGTCTTGTCTAGGCTTGGTCCTATAATCATTAGGCCCTACTCACAGCCAACGTAAAYCGGCATAACAGTCCTAAAAATCAATGAAGATAAGCAGATTTACCCCAGCTGAAGTCTGTCCAATAACACTTCTGTTCCCTCATGATAGATATGGTTCATATGCACTATACCCTTCAAATATTAACAAGCTCCTCGCTTCTCAGAGATAAGTCAGTTAGAAATGCTTTAAAATGACATCAGCTTCATATGTTCTATAGAGGACTTGCACAATTGGTTTCGTAACTGATCCAAATGATATTGATGTCCAGGAAAAATTCAGTGAGAGTTATGAGAATTATTCTTTCACATATAGCAAATGAKTGTTTTTTCTTACAGCTCACTCCCTCTTTACCCTGCAAGAACACAACACAGACCAAATTTTCTGCATCTTCCCTGTCAATGCATCTTATCTTATTTTTTGGGGTGAAACATTTGTTAAACCTGAATATGTATATGCCTGTATGTGTGTATGTCTGCATATTGTCTATATATATGTGTATGTGTCCATACATGCTTTCTATGTGTGTCTATATATAGTATCTGTATGCATGTGTCTGTACCTCCTTGTGTCTATATATTGCTTCTACATATGTGTGTGAATGTGCATGCATGTGTATAGATACCACGGTTAGGGAATCAGAGCTCACTGTAATGGGAGTACTTAAGAAACAGATGAATCAAATCCGTAACTATAAAATAAAATTTTACTAAACTGGTACTCATTAACATCCTTCATGCTAACGGTTAGTCCTTACTCATGATCCATCATTACCATTACTGCTGCAAACACAACGCAGCCAGTCCTTGGCAAGCGTCCTTGACGTGAGCCGTGAGCACACGTAGCCCTGGGGCTCGTCCGTGTGACTAGCACTGGTGGTGACAGCCCCGCGCGGCCTCAAGCGACCGGCCCAAGCGCACTTGGATGAGGAAAGCTGGCTCAGAAGCRAGCATCACCTCCCTTCTCCCCACTCTGCAATGACCGTGCGGCTGTCTCTGCCTGCCTGGCTGCGGCAGCTCTTCTTGAAGCAAAAACAACCTTTTCCCAGCCCTCCAGGCTGCACTTTTGCGGTGGCTGGTAATTGCCTCTGAGTGCAGTGCTAATAGTTCAGGGGCCTCTTTTCACAACCTGAGTTATTCCACATTTAAATGGTGCGTCATAACAAGGGACACCAGGTACCAAGCTCGGTTCATGCAGCAAGTTATAATAAGCCTGATGGCCCAAACTGGGGCTCTTTGGAGCTGGCATCAGGTACAGTTAGAAGAAGACCTGTGCCCTGTCATTAGCAATGGCAATATGATTTCTCTGGGCCACTGGGTATAAAAATGCTTTCATGGTTTTGCTATCTGAATGTACTTCTTCCATGGGTGCAACAGGCCTCTGCCTTGGCTACAGGTTAATGCTATTTCTTTCTTCCTTCAGTGCTTGACTTGTCTCTCAGGACAGCCAACAAAGCTCTAATTAAAGTGTGTTGCCATGGTGGTTTTAGAACATCATGAGACTGAAAGCTTTTTATTACATAAATTATATCTGGATCTTTTTTATATCACAACCTTCTAAAATTCTTAATACAGGGATTTTGCAACTTGCAGAATATCTATGAAGACTCCCTAGTGCAATGGGGATAGAAGGTGTTTATCCAGTTTTGAATCAAATATAGTAAAATTGTTTCCTGGAACAGTAAATTGACTCTGACTCTGCTTTTACACAAAAGATTTGCTTTTCCATTTTCATTATTGTGGGCCATGCTTTATGAATAACGCTATGTGGCGTATATCCATATGAACGACTGTGTCCCCAACCTATTGATAGAATGTGTCTACTAAATATATATTTCTTAATTCTAGCCTTTGGATAAACAAAAGCTGTCAAACAACTGAATTCTATTCTCTCTTCCCACAAAGGAATCGACTAGTGATTAAGTCTTTGTCTTTTTTCATTTTATTTCTAGCTTCTAGCTATATAGCTGTTTTACTCAACGCTGATAGACTTCAAACACTTCACTTATTGCTGATTTAGCCATACACATATTTAATTGTATCTAAAGGTTGTGAGGTCTCAGTTGTTTTAAGTGTCTCACTGAAATGTGACTGTTATATTGTAGAGAAATGTCTATTTTTCATTAGTTAATACGTTTTACAGATGAATAACAGATTGTCATTCAAATTGATTGTTTCACTTAGAATGTTAAGTTGCTGAAGTGGATTGCTTTTGTACACCATTATTCAAAGCAGAGAATATACATTTCAGAAACACTTTTAAACAAAAAATACTTAAATGCTAGAAAAGTATAATTACTGCCTTATATTAAATGAAGCCCCATGTCTGATGAAAGTTTTCAAAAGTTACTGTATTTTGTTTATGGTTACACCTACAAATCAGAGTAATATGAATATTTTCCTCGTCATGGGGCATACCAGTTAAAGGAAGGGTTATCATTTCTTATAGGAAATGTTTATTTTTATGGGTAGATTTATTATAAGTGCATGGAAATAGTAGAGTTATGAATAAAACCTGCATTTGCTAGGTTTAAGCAAAGGGAAAGATTATCTTACTAAAAGCTGGTAAGCACACTGACTGTTTTGAAAATACACAAGTAAGTGAAAAAGTTAACACAAATCAAAATACAAGTATATTTACATATACCACACATCACAGTTAACTGTTGAACAGTTAAAGGAATTGATATTAAATGGTGGAATTAGGGTCCGTTCAGAATCAATCCTGAGAAAGGAAGGCTTTATAATCTAGGCCTTTCTGTTGCCTGTCGCCCATAGAAATATAGTTAGGGACTGAGAAAAAATGAAAACAGAGAGAGTGCTAGGTAAGACTGTCAAAAGTATCAGTGGTGATGCTGAAATTTAGTAATATTTGCATACTAAATTATTGGTACAGAGAAATCCATGACCAAAAGTTTTCATATGACAAAAAGTGTGGGGAGTTGGTTGTTACAGACTGACACAGCTGAAACTTTCTTCATCACCATTTCTTTCTTTCTTTTACCATTTTGTGAAAATTATATAATTAGAAATCTTTTAGATTATTTAGACTAAAATATTTTTACAGCTGTTTGGACTTTAGGCCTTAGGCCCTGAGCAGGGCTCCTAGATACTCCAGAAAGATATAACAATTATTAATAAGTATTAACATTGTTTTGGAGATACAGCCAGACAAATATTTAATTTACAGAATGATCTGTGTTACTATTTTTGTCTTGATCATCTATCTACCAGACCAAGGTAACTGAGTAAGATCTGAGGTTGGTAATTCCAGAGCACAAGCTGAAGCACTACAGAACAGTACCTAAAACTAAAAATGTCCTGGGTCACCAGCATCAAAGGAATAGCCTAACATGACCTACTCAAGCAGTTAAGATGAGAATAAGAATGAAAGGGATACAATTCCTTTTAAAAGATATATCATTTATTTTATCCCTTGCCCTCCAGACTCAGTGCTCAAATGCCTATTTTTTTTCCTTTCGTAGAATCAATTGACTCCTTATACAGCCAAGCCCAAGTCTGTCTACAAAAGTCCAAAATCACCTTGTCACAATACTTTGATCTGCTTTTGCCTTCATCATTTTTCTTTGCTACTAATAGCCTTCTAAAGCTTTTAATAGTACCTCAGCAACGAAGTTAGAAGCGTATTTATTGTATCTTGAGACTCCTCCTACTCCCAGACAAGAAAATGCAGGTTTCTCCTTCCTCATGCTGACAGTAAGTGAAGCCGGTTTCTGAAAGGATGCAGATTTCTTTTTTATTTTTTTATTTGTTTCTCTTGACTATTTTCTATGTTGAACCTTGTCATAAGATTCGGAAGGTATACATTTATCCATATGTTTGACCTAGTTATGAAAAGTATAAACACAGAGATTTTAAATTGAACAGGGTAGTCAGTGAGGGGGACAGCTCTCTGATGGTGCATCCTGTTTCTTCTGGTACTTCTGAAGGTGCAGAAATCTGCATGTTATAGAAACTTGATTTTATGATTGGCATTGATGATAGCTTGTACCATTTCAGGGGTTGAATCTGAGATGCCAAATGCAAACATTTTATTTCCTAACTTTTAATCTTAGAAGAATGTATCACCCATCTTTACAGTTGAAGTATTTCTATTGTAATATGGATCTTAGGGAGCAAAGACAATTTCAACTGTATTCTGAGACCTGACATTGTTTTGATAAATGGGCATTAGGTGGGGGCAAGGAGTTAAACGTGAAGTGATAGAGAAAGGTGGGAAGGAAGGAGAGTTAAGATGAAGAGGAAGTGCTTTCAAGATCTGTGCAGCTCCCTGATAATTTGCTCTCTTATTGTAAGTATCACTTATGCCCTTCCTGGCTGAGATTGCTGTTTTTATCTAGGTGCTTATCTCTAGCAGACACTGTGACCCCTATGTGGCAACACTGATTGCACCTGCTGAAGAAGAGATGTAAACCTGAGTGTCATTAGCTTTACTATAAATAGGGCAAGAATTGACTAGCCAAGACCGTGCCTTTTTTGGTATACTGTGAAGCATTGTTAGGCATAGCATAGGGGAAAGCTCACACTTGGTTCTAGAACATAGCACTTGACAAACAGCTTTGATTCTTATTTTGCAGTAAATCAGCAGTTAATGCATTTAACTAGCTGGGATTTTTTGTTTATTGTGATAAGAAATGGGACATAATAATGAGGTGACTTTGAAAAAAGTCTTTGCATTTTCAATGACAGTTCCAATTATTAGAAAGTCATTTAATCACTATATATCTAAGTATATAATTGTGTTTATTTTTCTCTTTTATGACAAGTAAGAAAAGAGGAATATTTTGCAATCTATTGCTTTCCAAATGAAGAAATAAGATGGTCATCAGGAGGAGGTTTTCTACTCTACATTTTTCTATACTTAACACATTTCTGCTCATAGAGAGCACTTGCAATAATTTTTTAAGATTCATATTTTCAAAATATCCAAGTTTTTTTATCTTGATTTGCCACACATGCATGCCACACCTGCATGTCATTAAGGGCTCATATATATAAGTCACTTTTGAAAGTGAGACTGAGATACTTTGGGAAATATTAGACAAAAAGGACAGGATCAGATTTTCTTGAAATGTCACTTAAAAAGTGACACTTGAAAACACAAAGATCTGCCTGTTCAAGGGTCTTGTCTATGATGCCTCAGGAAGACTAGTAGACTGGAATGATGTTTGAAGATATTTTCCTAGTATACTCGCCAAGGTTCCCAGTCTGTAACTTAAGGAATACTAGAGCCAAAGATGATACTTTTAAGTGTTCTGTTTGTAGGTGACACCCATCTGGTCAGTTTTATTAACTGAATCATTTTATGAATTATACCCCTACTATGGCTAATTTGCATCAAATAATGTTGTCTATATTAACAGATAATGCCTTCTTTTATAATTTTGGCCTGCCTTTCCCTTCTCTCATCCCCCAGATTTATAGTGATTTGCTGAGTGAGAAATGTTTTATTATGTAACTGTATAGGTAAAAGTTTTTATGTTCAGTATAAATAGTCAGAAACTTGAAATACAAAATTTTCACCTAAAGTAAACATTGTAATGTCTGATAAATAGACCTCCAGCTTGGCAGTCTGATTTATAGTGCCTCAGTCAAACAGATAGACTCTCCAGCCAATCAACAGAGAAGGTAGGTGCCTCTGAAAAACAATTTTAGACAGTCTCAGTGATAGAAAGGTCCATAGAGTGATTTAATACTTTCATAGACTGCACAGAGTCCTGTCTAGACCCAGCCAGTAGGAAACACAAAGTATTGGATAAATTAGAATTAGCATATGAGAAAGTGAAGTAAATGTTCCTCCTTCCACCCAGAATTTAACGGTGACCTTGCTTTGGAAAATAAATGCCTAGCAGTTTGCAATAATTTTCTATGGGCYATTACATCAGCATAGAAAATCCAGATCTTTGACTATATTTCTTTTACTCCCATGTCAGGAAAGCATGGAGGAGAGTCAGAGCTACTACTTCACTAATGAATACAGCTAAGACAAGGGCAGAGCATAACTGCTTGGGCTTCAGCAGCAGAACTGTATAACTCGCTGCAGGAAGGAGGGTCAGAACATATTCGGTAGAAACTCAAGGAAGAAGTTTGTTCGACAGAATGAAATTATAAGAATTAGAATTTGGCTTTATAATAGTTGCAACTAGAGCATCACTTCTGCATGTTTCCTGGCAAGCGTGCTCTCTAAATGTGACAGCACTACAGTGGGCTGCACTGAAGCCTTCCTTCAGTAGTGTTTCAGAGGACACGTGCCACATACTAAATGACCAAAACCTTCATGTAATGATCGGACAATAACATCCTTGGTTCATTTGTACAGGAAAAAAAAAAAGTATTTTGTCCAGCTGTCTCTTAGACCCTTGTAGCAGAGAGGCAGGGAGCTCAGTCAGAACCATCATGCTGGTTTTGCCTTAGCTAGCACACTCTCGAGAGAGAGGACATAGCTGATGTTGTGCAAAAGCTGGAATGTCAGGATTTAGACTTTGTGTTTAACTCTGGCAGCATGCAGTAACAAGACATTCAAAAATGCTTTTTTATTGTGTATCCAAATTCTTAACAAAGTAACATCCAATGGTCATTCACAGTGTCATCATTTTTTTTCAGAGATAAGGCTCAGCATCTACAGTAGAAAGTGCACTTTGAAGTTATTTTAGAGCTGCTGATTCTACCTATTTACTTACCTACTTTTAGACATTTCTTAGCATTTCTTAGCAGTTAGCACTCTGTAGCATCTGCCACATAGAAGGGCATCGTGATTTATCTGCAGTTCTGAATATATTACTTGTTAACCTTTACAAACACCTAGCATGACTCATTCCATCTTATCACAGCAGACGTCAGTGGGAGTAAGCATCACTCAACAGGACAACCAGTTTGTACAAGATATAGGCATACGTACCAAATGTACCCAGATAAAAGAGTCAATTTTTAAAGTGTGCAAAAGGAACATGAATACAACAATGCAGTATGCCATGGGATTCAAGGCATATATGCTGACAGTCATGTTGAGGGGATCAAGCACCTAACGATAGACTAAATAATGAACATGAGAAATATCCATTGTAATGCTCTAAATACCTCTCCTAAAAATAAGCAGTTATTTTTAGCCCTCAGTAATAATTTCTTCCACTTTTCCCCAGCAGCTCTAACATTGTTAAACCAGTCACTGCAGCTCCTCGGAGCAGYGCTTCATTGGCCACATTCTGCCACATTTCTTTGCCTAATGCTAACTTCCACAGACTTAGGAGGCAGAATATAAGCAGTTTAAAATTTCAAGTGGTTTGGCCCTGCTATAATTTCTAAATTTATCATACTCAGGGGCAGAGGAAATTTCCTAAGAAATATACTGACCTACAGGGTGTGTGCTTTTGATTGATTTTCACTGATGGATTGATACCTACCTTCAGTCCAAGGGTGCTCTCCTAAAACTGAATCTATAGCAATTTATACCAGAAAGCGCAAAATAGCAAATCGGTAATTAAAATATAAACAAACCAAATGATCAGCTGAACCAGCTCAGCCACAAACAAATAATTGATCAAACTTTGGGAAGAACGTTCTCTATATCTCTCAAGGCTTTTTATTTCATTCGGACAATTCTCTTCAAGTTTCATTTCACAAAAGAKCCTTTGGTAAGGTCTCTCTGAAGATTGCTTTCTGAAATGGCTGGAATTGCTAGAATTGTCCCATGTGTCCCATTAAAAATCATGATCAAGTGATTATCATCCCAGATTTTCTTTAAAAGTATACAGATTTTGCCTTGCTTTCCTAACTAGAGGCCTCTAAACTGAAAAGGCTTTTGGGGAAGTACTTAGCTCCCACTATCTGAAAATAAGGTCTTAAGAGTAATATATATTTTTTTTGAAGTATATCAAATTATGAGATGTGTTTGAAAACTCTTAGCCTATATTGTGTTATTTTCTGCTGTGTGTGGACAATAAGATTGTTCTTTATACTACATAAACTATATACTGTTCTGCTACGTGCTCTAGATAGTATTTTTCAATAATATTAATAAATTTGCTAATGGAAAAAAATATATATTTTCCTTCAGGAATAACAATTAACTGTAAGAGATATTCGCACTGAATTTAAATGTCTTTGTAGGTGCCTGAATTAGGGGCCTATGTTTCCTATAATGGTAATGTGGCCTTTGCAAAGCACTAAGGTGCTCTGATTTCAGATTTCCAAATGAACTTTAGATGCCTTAGTGGCTCCACAAAAGGGCTRTAGGCACTTACAATAGCAACCTAAGTTAAATGTCCGAAGCAAGGTGGTTTGTAACTTTCTTGTGCAAGTCTGTATTTGACTATACACTATTGTTAAGTTTTTGTTAAAGTACCTAGCAATGCTTTGCTGATGCTGAAGATTTGTCATGTATGACAATGTTATGTTATCTCAATGTTACATCTTAGTGTTCCATTGCAACTAGTTCATTTGTGTAAGGAAAAATTTAACTCTTGAAAATTTAACTCCTCAGGAACTTTTTTTTCCACATAGCAAACTCCAAGTGATGCTACGCCTCAGCATAAGGGTTGTTCTGAGCATGACATACAAACCATTTATAACATTGCACCAAAGAAACAGAGGCTTTAAGACTAGAGGAGGTCTTTGTAATCCACAGCTAACACAGTTCYTCTGCATTGAAAATTTTAGATAATGAAGTTGTCACAGATTGGATTACCTTGGTAATGATGTATCTGATTCTGACACATAATGTCAGGTTGCAGCATTTACTTTAAGTTATTTCGTGCTTTGTATTCTGACACAGTATGACTCACATAGCTTGACTTGATATGTCTTAAAGTGACACCTTGCCATAGATATGCAAATGCTCCCACTTTCTGAAAAGAGCAATTAAAATGCTCTTGATAAACCAAGAGTTCTACAGAAAAATATGGATTTTTTTGACACTGTCAAGATATAAATAGTATTGTATAGAATTCATTAGCACACTTTAGCATTTCTCTAATGCATAGTTGTACCTTTGTATATTGTCAACTTAGTGATACTTTTTTGAAAGCARTACTCTACATAAGACTGTAAACATGCTGGTGAACAGTAATACTTCTTGTTCATACATTTTAAATTTATTTTGGAAGATACAACATATATATATGKAAGCATATAAAAATTATAATAAACTTAACATTATATTTGCTTCTCAATATCCAAATTTTTCATTCACTGCACAGTTTTGATCTGCATACAGGAGCAGCCTGGCACAGCTCTTGATTATCCTGTATCAGGACCAAAAACATAGTAATAAATATACAAATCTATACCTCTTCAATCATCATTTATTGGCTTCTGTGCCTTCAAGGACTGTCCCAAGTCCTGAATTTTCACAGTCCTAGAAAATAGTGACATCCTATATGATTTTCCAAAAAAATTGAATTTCCCCTAAATGATTACCACAGTGAAGAATAAGCATTGTCAGTCAAAGGTATTTGGAAGTAGAGAATGTTTCTACTGGAAATCACATAATCTGGCCTAATTTAAGTTATACTTTAAGATATCTTTATGTGTTGTAACTAACATGGTAAAACTGATAATGCTTTATATGTTTATAGTTGTTTATATGGGAAAATTGTGAAGAATGTCAAGGAGATAGGTGATGGAAGCTAGCCAGACCATTCTATGGGAAACAGGAGCATCAACAGGGCATGTTGACCCATAGTCATGTGGCTGAGCCTGTGCCAGTGTGATGCTACATCTGGTCTTTGAATTGAGATTAGTGATGAGCTCAATATGCTTACTGTGCATATGCATAGTACATAAAAACCTCATATAGCGCCCCTCTCACCCTGTCATTCCTCACCAGGGACTGACGGTCAGTGGTGCCAGGAATCCCCCGCTCCATTACTGCTCGACTGGGAAGCCTCTGGATGCTCAGATGCAGAGACAATAAATGCTCAATATTGACCATAGTATGCATTATATTTATGTACCTGTCCCTACCAGGAGTCCAGACATTGCCCCTGCCTTACCCTCACATTATTGTATTTATTGCTATATATGCTTATAACTGTTGTATTTATTGATATAGACATTGGTGACTAACTGCTGTATGTCACAATGCCTAACTTAACTCTGGCTGATCCTTGTTGGATGAATACACATTATTTTGGATCCCTCAGAATGAGATCCAAAATATGCATCACCTCTAGAAGTAAGTCATTTAGGGCTCTACTCAGTGGCCTACATTTTAATGTTCAGCACTCTTTGAGATACAGAAGGGTATCTGAGACATTCAGCTGTGGTTGGAATATATGATACTTGTGTGAAATCTGTGTCTGACTGGAAGAGCATCTGGAGACCAGGTGGGATACCCTAGAGCATCTCAGAGGGCATCCTATATACACACAAGTGAACTGGATCCTTAAGTCAGGGTATCATATGTAGCAACCAGTAGCTATCTAGTAAGAAAATATTGAGGTGGTGGAGATTTAAGGAAAGAATTTTAAATTCTGCTTTGCCCAGAAGGTCTGTCCAGGACAGCATGGAGGCACTATCTAGTCTCTAGGTAGAAGCAAGAGTGCTTGTGCATATCCAGGTCCAGCTATTCATGTCCTCGTTGTTGGTCTTATAAGAGTTCCTCTTACTTTTTCCTCTTTCCTCTATGTACTCCTGTTTCTACTTAAATACAGCTTGTGT
This sequence comes from Rhea americana, assembly GCF_003343005.1. Lineage (NCBI taxonomy): Eukaryota > Metazoa > Chordata > Aves > Rheiformes > Rheidae > Rhea > Rhea americana. Next base: position 562,157 of record NW_028186590.1, on the reverse strand, counting down.
ATGAGTCTAGATAGAAATGATGTGTTTGCTTTTAGTGGCTGGGAGAGGAGGACTGAGCTGCTGAGGTGCCCTATACACTTCATCAGTTAGTCTAGATGCAAACTCAGTCCACCTAAGACCTATAGCTTTGTAGAGTACTATAGTACTCTTTCAGATCAGAGCTGCGTTGGAAAGGAGTCATAGTGTGACTTCATATTCTTGACCTTTGTAATTAAGCTGGTGTACTTGCTTTCCATAGTAAAACTACTGGAGAAGAGATCCGGAGCCCACACTACACTATTTAAAGCGTGTTTCTAGTGCCTACATGCTTTCTCAGCTATCACCTCTCTCTTCTTAATACCTGAGATACATCTTTCTTCCTCCTGCAGGATCCTAAGATATCTAAAYGGATTTTTTCATTCACACTCACTGTCGGTGCTGTACATCCTCACCATGTAGCACTATTGTTATCAAGAGATGAATTATTTATTGTCTACCTAAACTTCCAAAGGGGCAAATTCTTTAAATCAAATACACTGGTAAAATGTATTCTACTATTGGAATAATCCATCTATTTTCACATAACGATTTACTTGTTAAAACCTGTACCAATTACTGGTAGACATTTACTTGTCGTATTAAAGAGAAGTAAAACTTGTATATTTCAACGTTCACATCCAAAAGACTCTTCTAAGTACTGTCTTACATACACTCTGAGGAATAAAATCTATGTCCCACCAATGGAAGATGATGCAGTAGGCAATTCAAATGGATTCGGTCAGAGCACAAAGGAAAAGGCGGAAGAGAAGAGAAAAATCAGTAGCCTACAGGTTAGAGCATATCAATTCTGGACAAGAAGGACAATGCCAGACTTTATATTTGAAGGTCATCTTCTACAGTTCAATAGTTTTGTGCCCTCAAAATTATTACAGGACTGAGAAAGTACCAGCAAAGATGAGAATGACAGTATAGTCTGGTGAACAGAGAGGGAGCATTCCTATGTCTTGTCCCTTTACTATTACTTTTTAGGAAAAGTTTGCTGTGCAATGAGAAGAGCTCTCAAGCTGGAGACTTCTGTTGTCAGCTGAATGTCCTAACAACTGAGTGAGAGACAGAGCGCTGTCCTCCCAGTGGAGAAATGGAAAACACGCAGATTATTTGGTATCCAGTGGTTGAAAAATGCTCTTGCAAATGGAAAAGTATGCATTTGAGTCTACTGAAGCTGGAACAGGCATTTTACGTGGTCTGCTTTCTTTGCAAATAGCATATATGAGATATAACATGGTCTGCTGCTATATACAGTATTATGTGGTCTGCTTTCTTTGTAAACAGCATAAAGTATAAGCATCACTGCCTGTGTTTCTGAATGAARGTAATCCCAGGTGCTGTGTTTTGTACTTGACTCATGTTATACATTAGGTGTGATTCTGTGAGGCAATATGATTTCCTGGCAGTTGTATAGGAGGCTGAAATTTCTTGTCTGTAAATAGGCAAGGCTAGAAAGAATTCTCACAAATCCATTATCCCCCCAAAGGATTAATCTCTAGTTTTAGGCAATATGAGATCTCTAAAATAAGTAAAGAGAAAACCATGATTAAATATTTGTAAGAGACTTATCAATATGCTATTTCTCTTTTTTTWAATTAGGCTCAATGAAAAATTTTATAAAAATCCCTATGACGTGGATCAGTCTAAGTTTAATAGGTCAGAGTTCCAAGATTAACTCCCATTGTGTTATTGGGATTGCCATAAATAAATCTCTATGCTTTGGCCTGACTATATAGAACTGTAAGTCATATTTCTCAGRCGTCCCAAATTTTAAGGAATCTAATTATAGTGGAGTGATATGAAAAAGTAAAACTGAACTTTCCACTTTACTATTTATTATCAACAGAATTGCTCAGTCAAAACTAAGACTTTGGAATGCTTTATTCATATGAAATTTGTTTTACATTATATTAAGTTTCCTATATTAGATTTTTCTTGGATTTTGGGTTGCTGCTGATACTGAGCACAATCATGCTTTTACTAAACTCAGTAGGATTTTATATTGAATATAAATAATCCAGATCATACTCATATTAAAAGTCCTGTAAATATGGAATAATTACCCTCATTTCACTGGAATCACTGTGAATTTTCAGCGGTGTTATTGAACAGTGTCTATATCACATTGGAGAAAGACTGTGTGTGYTACCAGAAAAATTGCATGGAGTGGGTCTCCAGCCCTGTAGAATGCACATCCTAAATGTGAGAACACTAAATAATATTTATTTTTATGACTTATTACATAACATAAAAATTCTATGCTTCAAATGCACCAAAATCTAGCGTTAGTTTAACACGAAGCTTCTGAATTCTCTATTGAATTAAAGTTTAATAATCATCATTCTTCCTYGGTAGATGGGGCAAAGGACAGTTGACGGCATCAGATGAAGGACTTGGGRCCCAAGCCCAGATCTCCGAGGACATTTAGGTTCCCATCTCCCATTGGCGGTTCTGCAGGAAATACTCCTGCATTTAGGAGGCCCGCAGGAGATGCTAAGGTCTCCCATGCTCTCGGTGTACCCCCTGCAGCAGATGCTGCAGGATAGAGGAGGGACTGACAAGTACGGTGACATGAGGGCTCCTTTTCTTTTGCAGATAAGATGGCAATTAGGATTTGTTTTGGTTCTGCCCTATGTGCCCCAGATAGCACAGGCACCAGAACAGGCAGGGAAATAAACTCTGCTAGGTTAAAGCCAAACCTAAATTGTCCTCCTACCTGGGTCAGGGTGAAATTAAGAATTACCTTGTCATTTTCTGAACCAAAATCCAGTGTGTGGTCAGCCAAAGTCAGAATACAACAGCTTTAACCTAGCCCTTCATCAAGGCAGTTTATTAATTTGCAGTCGTCTCCTGATAAGTCAAAGTTTTCAAGATAGAATTTGCCTGCTTGTACCACTAAGAGCTCCTAACCATCTGTTCCCAGCGCTCTGGAGAAAGAAAGCAACTTTAGCAGCAAAGCGGTGGACACAGTTAAATATTCCACAAGTACATGAACTGTTTTCAGGAACAAGAACCAACCTGAAAAAAAATAAAATAAAAGAAAGGGAGAAGTGCAGAACATTCTTYAGTAGAAGCAGGAAGTCAAAATAGTACTCAAATCAGTAAAAATGATTTGAAGCCCTGCTGCCATGAGGAACTACATTATAGAATTAATTTTTCAAATAAGAAATGAGTATTTGGTTGACATCTAGTGCATAGCAATGTTTTCTGCTGGGTTCAGTGGGATATCAGCTAGTATAGAAGCAGATACTCATAACAGATTGACAGCAATAGAATATAAATGAGAATTTACTCATTATTAAGAGAGGACTGAGCACTGATGTATGTTGAGTTAGCGTAATGATTCAAGTCATTTTGCAGTGTAAGAGTTTTCATAAAAATTGACTTGACAAGAGCCTAGATAGTGGATGGTTAGGTCAGGCTTTCTGTATACTGAAGTTTAAAAGAAAAAAAGGAAGAGGAAAATACATTTTACTAATACAATTGTAAACAACAACAACAACAAAAATAGCTGACAATATATGTAAAGAGAATTTAAGCCTTACTTTCAGTTAAGCAAGACCTAGATTGAAAATTTTAAGGCCCTGGGATGGCGCATAAATTAAAACTGAAGACTGTATGCACATAGCAATTCATGTATTGAAAGAAAGTAAACTAATTAGAAACAAAGAAGTTTTAACACCAGACATGCAACGTGAATGCTTATTAGACTTTTCATGGGTCAGTGACATGTAAACTTAAACAGAAGATAATTCTAGAACTTTCTTTTGATCTCCATAGCTACCTGCCAGCTTATTTAGAGCCTGTTTGAATATTTGCAGCTTTCGCTGGCTGTTTAGCCAAGACAGTCTTGGACTGCAGTAGCTACCAGTTTGATGGCATTTTAACAGTGGTACAGGTACAGGTTGTCAGTAACGTGTGTTAACTTCCAGTAATGAAGTCTATCTTACAGCTCTATAAGATACACTGCTGTATCCATAAAGAGCTAATTAATACCACTGAAGGCTTGCCTTTCATTATGCCAAAATATATCTGTCTTTATTTTCACCACATATCTGTCCACATCTCCAAGTTCAGTAAATCTATGTCCTCCATCAGAAAAACTTATGTCAGCCAGATAAATTCAGATAATCCAGACATCAGCTAAACCTTTTAACTTAAATTATCGATCTTTTTTACACAATACCAGACAATGAAATCAAAGGTTATTTTCTGTTGAACAGGAGTAGAAAATTAGAAGGATGTTTCGGATGTCTAAGGAAACAAGCTTCTGATTTTTTCCTAAAAGAGTTCAATTCCTGATTGTGATATTACTAGAAGATATTTATCAGATTTCTGCAGAAAGAAAAATATTTTCTGAAAATGTGTGTGTTAAGGAAGGATTTAGTAATTTCAATGCAATTATTATTGTCCAGATTTTTGTCCATATATGCTCATGTCTATGTGAGCACATGCACTATGCTCATGTACATGCCTATAGATCAAGAATAACTCTTCTGTTAGTTGAATTTCTGTTCAATTTTATTAGATCTGAGAAAAAGTTTAGGCTTTCTCTGCAACGGGTTGTCAGAAAATCTATGTTACAATCATAAAACTTTCTGAAATCATTCCTTTTTATATAGTAAGATCATAGAGCAAATTTTATGCATGGCACTATGGACCCTCTTCATTTTTTTTCCCATCAGGTATAATCTGAATTTCCTGTATATTCTTTCTTGAACAATGTTGTTCAAGCAATGTTTGAATATCCTTCACCTCTTCCATGTTAAGGGTATATTTCTTTTATGTGGAGACTTAGTGACGTGGGGTTTTCAGCTATTTTAAAACTCCTCAAGTTAAAAAAGAATTCTATGTATTGAGACTGTAGAGGAAAGTATCACTTTGGATCACAGCAACCACCTATTAATTCCTACACTCTATTACGCTGCAGATGGTTTAAGGTGAAGGGCTCAATTATCTGCTGCAATGAGTCACTTACTAGGTTAGGCAAACAAATCTCTGTAGTAAACAGCTTCCCAGCTTCAGAAAGAACAAAAGCCTTTCCTCCTTTTCCTTTCTGTTAATATTTCAATTTTTCATTCTAACAACTGATGTAACATTTTACTTTATTAGTCAGTTATGCTCCTACAGAGCTCTCTTGTATTGGTACTGCCTGATTTTAGGAGTCCTTTTCTGAAAAGGCATGAACAGGGGAAGTTGCTGGGGAAGAAAGAGGAACAGTCTCTGTATTTAATCTCACAGTCCCTCGGTACTATTTTAAAAATCAAGAGATTTTAGTGGCCATAATAATGGGCATTTTTCATCTATATTTGTGACGTGCTTTCTGTGGGCTTCCTTCTCTAATGCCTGTTATGCATAATGCAGAAGTATGGCAGTAGTGGAGAATGCATCCCACATGAGTGATCCAGCTTCTCAGCAATGGTATTCTTGGAAAACACACTATTTCTCACAGATCTGGCAAAGATATAGGCTTGTGAGTGGTATATATAACTGCGTAGCTGCTGACTTCATAAATTTTCCCAACCCATACTCTTCATTTTACATTGTGCCTAAAGCACCATCGTCAACTCTGAAAATGTTTTTGAAAAATATATTATAAGGTAGAGATAGAGTTACTGATATTCCTTCTTGTATTACAATATTCTTTCCTCATTCCAGAGGGTGAATAGTCAGTTGTCTGTTGCATGTCAGAATGGGAGAGAGGAACTGCAAAGTACTTTTAAACTTAAGATTCTAAGCTAAAAAACAGAACTTTCAGATACTTGCTATTGGCTCCATGGATACAATGCAATTCTACTTTTCTAACCTTATTTTCTGATGTTGCTCAAGGGTGTATAATTATGACCCTATCAGATAAGATTCTAACACCTTTCTCAAGGTATTTTGTATCTTTGAAATAATGCCTAGAATTATGTATAGACCCTTCAACTATTTTTTGTAGAACAACCTTTTCAATGTACTTTTTCATACATGCTAGCCTGTGATGGCTTCTTGGATAACAGTGTATTTGATCTATAGATTGTATAAATAAGACATATTTACTTCTTTTTTTTGCCCCCAGCCTTTTTTATCTTTTTGTAGCTGCTTGAGAACTCACACTGCCAGAAACGTATATATGAGCTGAGTACAATTTTTTTTTGGTTAAGGAAATAGTTCTAGCCACTTCATTAACTGCTTGTGAAGTATAGGGCAAGTCAATCCGATCACAAAATTTGCACTGATTTGCAAGTGCAAATATTTGCACTTTTTATTTTAAGTATTGTTATCCATTACTGCCAGCAGATATTGCAATCAATATAAATTGAATTGGTCATTGAAAATGAAACAATCTGTTTATCAAAACTATTAGTTTCATTTCTTTGTTTTCTGAGCCCTTTCCACATTGCTTTGGAAGTCTGTATTCTAGTCTATTATAGATCTAATTTAATGGCAAATTCATTCAGTTGGTAAATAACCTCTACAAGTTGTAGTGAAATGTCAGGTTGAGCTTGTCTTTCTTCCTTAAACTTCAAATCCAGTCTGCATAATATTTTTTAACCATTAACAGGAATAAATTCAAGGTGTTATGAATGAATGTACTGTACAAGAATTAAACTATATTTTAAATGGAGTATTTAGATATTTACAGGATACATCACTTCCTCTGATATCGCATCAACAATCATCAATATGCATTATTTCAAAGTATACTTACTACCCTGTTTTCTAATTTGTCTTGAGGAAAAACAAACATTGCACCTACAAGGCCATTCCAACTCCTTCTTCTTTTAATCTTGATTTCCCTTTTTTGCTTGAAGATTCCTTGCAAGTGTTAAGATTGTATCTCTTTTGCAAAAAATAATATGATAAAATACTTCAATTGCTTTTTATACAGTCAAAAAAGCTGGCAACATTGAACATTTGAAAGCTTTTCTACAGAGAGAAAGCAGAAACTTCACCTTATTTTAAGATATACTGAGTTAGATGCTCTGCATAACATATGTTCATCGGTATTTTGGCTTCTTTAAAAGCCAGAATGCTTGTATTTTTTTTTCTTTAAGTGAGGGATGCAAATTACTCTCTGTAGAATCAGAAGAATTCTTGTCTAAGGGCTAATCTTCCAGAAAGAAAGAAAAGAAAGAAAGTGAGAGAAAGAGAGTGAGAGTGAGGAGAACCATACGGAATCAGTAACTCCCTAAGTAACTCAACAAATATCTCTGCTCTTCCTTTCTTCCATGGACAATTTTTTTGCTCTTATTCAGCTTTCAAAAATATCCATTTTGTTTACAGACGTTTAGTCCCCTTACCAAACTAGTGCAAACTGTGCCATGTCCAAAGGCAATATTTTCTAAGTCAGTGATTCAGAATTTAACTCCCTGAAGTCTCTTAGGATCACTTCTGCTTTGTTATCTCTTCCACAAAGTGCTTCTGGAATCCAGCCAATCTCCTAAGCAAGAGATTTAAAACTTGATTTTATTCCCATTAACTGTCAGTGGAGTTCTGATAACTATTTTAGATAAGGGCAAGACTAAGTCTGCAAGTCTGTGGTAATCATGATTTTGAGGTTTTACAAACTATCTTTTCATTGAGTGTTCTGGTCACCAGTGTTTTGGAGTTGTCATTTTGTAATTAGCTGCTTCAGTTTTTAAAAGCCAGAGTTTCATACAGATCTTAGTACCTAGAGGGCCACAGTGAACTTTGGGGGACACATTTTTTTCCATCAAGCTATTGAGACTTGTCGTACTGAATGAGTTACATCTGGTGCAGCAACAGGAGCCCAAAAGAGCAAACGTAGAACAGACTGAGGAGCCAAACCTGCACAGAGTTTTTCATTTTGGTATGGATTATGAGCTTATACGTTACCTTCTCAAAGGCTCTCCAAATAGAATATGCAATTTTTTGTGTCTGAATGTTGTCCACGTACATTTTTATAAATATTTTAAGTAGAAAGTCCCTTGAATTTACATTAGCAAATGGCATATACAAGTGGCTTGAATCTGGTAGTGATGTTGGCATCTAGGACTTTTACCAGTACAAAATTGTGTGAAAAGTGTTACTAATGTATTGCTTGGTGACAAAATTGCAAAGGGTATACTTTGAAGTTGTACTGGGGCACCTTTACAAACATTCTCTTGAAAGAAGCTCTTGGTAGAGACAGTCACATTACAGGTAGTCATTGAGAAAGCTATGCTTTCTTATTCTTAGCTGTATATCTAAGCTCARTTCAGGGTTGGGCAGCTTTTTGAGCATAGCTTATCCATCTGAAGTCGAATTTATTATTCTCTTTGTGACATTAGGTTCTCTTGGTATTAAAACACTTATTCACAGGTCAAAYGACTGTAGCTCTTTGGGATTTAAAAATGTAGTTATACTGAGAGCAAAATAAACCTTGCTTCAGTTATAATCTTTAGTGAAATATATAGAGGGTTTTACAGCACTGTTATATTAAAATTTTGTCAAAGTCAGCTTTGTTATTCCTTGTTATCAGAGGATTATAACTCTACAGCCAATGCTGAGAAATTTCTGTACAAGCTTTCTTTTGATTCATAAACAATTAAATAAACAAAACTGTACCCACTCAGTTGTTTGATGTAAAAATAGCTTTGAAAGAGAAATTTGAGACTTTTGTTCTGAAAACATATTTTCTTGAAGAGAGAGAGAGAAAATTGCCTCTTCATACTAAAACCTGGGAAAATAATAGGGAAAATTATCTTTTAAGTATGTTCTACTATGTTTCAGAGGTAAAAAAGATAGGGTCCTGCCTAAGCAGTGGGAGATACAGCTTAATGTTATACTTCCTGTCTCCACCATGACCTTTTCTGAAGATGGGGACCCTTTGTGAGAGCTGATGTTACTGAGATGTGATGCAATGGACGYTGGTGCAGGGCTGTCTGTCTCTGGGCCGTGGGCTGAAGGCTCAGGCTCCTGATGCCGGTCAGTCTTCTAGCCTGGGAACTGGGATTCCCTGAAAGGACTTGAGGTCCCTTGAGATTTCCCAATGCTCTAACCAGTGTTTATTAAAGTGTTGCTGGGGCTGCTGGAATAAGATAATACAATGCAGCCTCAGATCATTAATCTGATAGAGTCATAGCACCCATGAAGTGGTAAAGTTATACTGTGAGTTTATTCTGCTGTTACTGAAAGCAGATAGTGACCCTTGATATTTCTCTCTCTCTTTTTTTAAAAAAAATATTAAACCTTAAATTACTCTTTAGTCTATATTTGCCTTTATTAGTTCACTTGATGTGTTTAGTCAGGTTCAGAAATATTTTGGTAACAATTTAAGTGTCCAGTCATGATAAATTCATTTTATATTCATTGCAAAAACACTGATTTGACTGAACTAATTTTGTATTAATGTTGCTCCTACATGTATCTCTTTAGATGTTCTGCTTTAATCAAAGATTAATTAGGACTTGGTAGCCATTTATTTTTTGATAACATTGTTTTGGGATTTTGGGCTACAGGCATACTTGCGGTCGTTTGGGGCTAAATTTATGGCTTTGAGCTTAGAGTTCTACCAGAGATAAATGTAACTCTTATTAACTATTTTGGTATAATATAGCAATATCATGCAGATTGACTAAAAGGAGATTTTACTTTTTAAGTAGTCTAGACAGCCAGAGAATGAAAGGAGAAGGGAGGTGGAGGTACTCACATGCTACTAACCTGGCTTCTAAGTCCAAAATTTGGAGATGTAAAATGCTCAGGTACTGTCTATACCTAAAAAGGATAYATGCTATTTTTCCATAGAAGGGAGAGATTTTATAGCACCTAACAATGTGCTCCAAAACTTAGGCCAAGTTAGATGCTAAATTTCAAGCATCTAGGTGTTTACACCCAGACATGGATTGGATAAATGGGTAAAGGACATAGATTACCTGGAGTGATTCCAGCAAAGGGTGACAAAGATGTTTAAGGAACAGAAACCTCTCATATGAGAAGAGGCTGAGAGAGACAAGATGGGTTAGCCTGGAGGAGAGAAGGCTCCGGGGAGATCTCATCAATATTTATAAGTATCTGATGAGGGGAGTAAAGAAGATGGAGCAGGACTCTCCTCAGTGGTGCCCAGTGACAGGATGCAAGGCAGTGGACACACTAACTGAAACACAGGATATTCCACCTGAACATAAGGAAACACACTTTTACTGTAAAGGTGGTTGAATATTGGAAGAGACTGCCAGAGAGGTGGTGGCATTTCCATCCTAGGAGATAATCAAAAGCTGACAGGACATTTTCCTAGGCAACTGCTCCAGGTGACTCTGCTGGAGCAGGGAGGTTGGACCGGACTATCTTCAGAGACACCTTCCAACTCAAATGATTCTGTGATTTACCTCTCCTCTTCTCCTGTCCACAAAATAGGCTCCACGCTGTCTAGTCTGCCTGTTAGGCATGGGCTGCACACATCTTTGTCTGCTGGGAGTTGTTCTAAAAAAATAAAAAATTTCATGGTCTYTTTTTGTGGCTGAAAGATTACCTAATTACTTCATGTAACGTTGAGCATATTTGGGGTTGAGTTTAAGCATATCTTGATGATCCAGCCAAATGTGTGACTGGACCTTGTGTATATGTAGTTAGCTTTTTACTAATTCAGGTACCAGGCATAGAGCTACTCTAATAATAGCAGTGAACTCAGCATGAGATAATTACCTAAAAATCTATCTGGAATGCCACCAGAGTTCTGCTGAATTCCATTGTACTATGCCGTATTGAAATTAATTAATAAATTGATTAATTGATTTAATCAATTAAACAATTTTAAAGGTATCTCAGCAAGTCAAGTACATGCAGAAATGGTTGCATCTTACATCYTTCTTTGTAGAGAATGCTGAAGCACAGTAATTTGTTTAATGGAAATCAGAACTGGTGGAGATGAAACYGGTCAAGAAACACCCTTTCTCATCAGTATTTTCTACAGATTAACAACTCTATACTCAGTAAACTGATTTTTATGAATCTCATTTTTAGGTACCACCATATAGAGTGCTTAGATGTGTTTTGGCTGTGTATTCTACTACAAGATGATTCTAGAAGTTAGGGTAGCAAYACTAAAAATCTTAAGATTCTTGTAAATCTGTTAATGTTTACACAGCACTTCAGAAATGACCAAAAACAGAGCCTAGAATAAAAAAGTTCTTGTACAGTACCCAATAAAACTGAATGATTTACTTCTGTAAAATAATTACTGACTCCACACCAGTTTACATATGAATTTAATTTTTCATATGAAATTCTGAAAGATACTGGCAGTTCAAGCTTTTGTTTGATTTTTCAGTATTGTCTCCTTCTAGTAGAAATGATAATTAGGTTTCTCTCCAGGGGTGGAAGAGCTAAAATATATTTGACTTGTTTGATGAGATATAAACCCACTTCAAACATGTAAATGATACGCTATGATATATATTTAGAAAAAAAAATCCCTATTGCAGTACTGGTGYATAATTTGGTTCTGCCTTCTGCAATTCTAACTTATTCATTCTTTTGATCTTTTAAAAAGATAACAGAAACTTAGTTTACTGAAAAAAATTAAAAATATATGTATTTAGCAAACAATTCCTATAATACTGAAGGTCAGTTGTAAGAGATACAGCTCAACCTCTTCTGTGTCCCAAGTTAGACTCCCTGAGACTGATTTCTCAGCAGGGAAGCCATATATCTGGATTTCAGAACTGGGACTCTTACCCTTGATTATAGGCCAACAACATATGAGGATAAATAATAAATAGTGAACCAGCACATACTTAAGTGAAAGTCCCAGAGGGCCTGCCTAAACATAGCTGTCTAGTGTCATTTGAGATGCCCTCCTGAGTACCTCATCTGGCTTCCAGCTGCTGCCCCACAGGTCCTGTGTTATATCTTACAGATCAGTAAGAAAGACCTACGTATTCCAGAGTGCCTTAACTGGCACAAAACATCCATATTTTGGCAACTTAATCCTCTAAAATGAGATCCGTGCTACTGGGTTCTAGCTGTGGAGTTCAGTTTGAGAGTAAGAAATGTATGTGTAGGTATCTGTATGAAAGTGTTGGTCATACGATAACTAAGCCCCCATTTCAGCCAGTAGAGGCTTAGCCAGTAGAGCCTGGAGAGCAGTTTGGTTCACTATAAAAATGACCCTAAAACTGATGCCAGATTACACGTTAACTCAATCACGCTCTTGGTTCCATCAACTGTATTTACTAGATCCCCATTGTCTAACATGTGAGCCTTGACACCTAGGGTGTCTGTAGATACTTTCATATAGACACCTAAATACAAACGTTTTAATCTTGAATTGAATCCTGCCCTAGATATTCACTCTTAGAAGTTAATACCTGAGCTAGTCACCCCAGGGTCTTTTGTAGTACATGGAAATTTTAGATCCATTTTAGAGTTCTGCTTTTGATTAGATGAACTGCGTGCCAGCAGTACCTATTTCTCTCCTTTTACTATAAAGATACCCTAGGGTGACTAGCTCAGCTGTTAATATCTACTAGTTCCTGCAATTTATCATGTTAGCAGTTCACCCAGTTTCTCTGTCATTAGGATTGCTCACAATCTTAAGTTTAATAACATTCTAAAAAGTGCTGATATGCCAAAATGTAGAATATGAAAAGTTGAAATATTTTCCAGAGAAACTCACCACAGAATTTGCTAGACCAATACAAGCCACTGGCTGCATGAATACTTCTGGAATCTATTGTTTTGCATACCTGAAAAGTGTCCTGCTGGATCTTTATCAGAGGAAAAAAATTAACGAACTGAAAGAGCTTGTCAAGAGATTACTACCAACCAACCTTCCCCACAAAATCAACAGAATTAAAAATGTAACATCAATGATCTTTTCAAACGAAAAATGATTTCTTATAAAAAAGGAAAAGCCCAAAAGAAATGTCTGAAAATTGTCAAAACATTTTAAAAATTAAATTTCTAATTCTCTCTATATATAAAAATAACAATTCAAGGCAGGAATATGATTCTTGTGAAGCAAGAAGTGCACAAATCCTTTTATTGATGTCARTCTGAAGATCTATGGGACAATTAAGTTTCCTTGCTGCCTTATGCGAAATAGTAACCCAAACTCCCATTATATTTGACTGAGGTGCTTCAGTTTAGTAAAAAATTTGTAAGTAAAAAAATATATTTGTTTATTAGTGAAGACTTTTTACTATCCTTATATGATGTATGCTTTCTATATATAAAGTAAGTTGTATATTTACAGTTCACAGGTGGTGTTAAAACAATAATGTTGCAGTAATAAGTAGACGTCATTCTAGAGAGATAGAATAGGATTAGAAACCCTATTTATGTCATTTATGACATACTTATATGACATACCAAGGGAACAAGAAAATAAAACACCTTATAATTTTGTTGACAAGTATTTTCTTCTAACATAACAAATAGGAGAAAATAGTGAAAGATTAATACTGAGGTTAGTGAGAGATATGTAGAGCTCAACTGACATAGKCATGTAGCTCATCAAGATAGGAAACTAGTTCACATCACTAAGAGGTTTCTATTCTAATCTGCTGGCTATGCTTGCTTATTAGGATTTCTGTTCTTCTGTTTCTACTGGTAACAACCAATTGCCAATATTTTTAAAAAATGTAAATAATTGTTGACGAAAAAGTTCAAACTGGTACATATCTTATACACAGAAGAGGGATTTTTTCACTGTATTTTTCTCATCTTGAGGGATAGAAGGATTTGTACTTTCAGGAAAAAAAAAAAAGAAAAAAGTCCATTCCAGATTTTGTGGCTTTGTTCTGTAAGATAGCAAATATTTTCTTACATCATCAGTAGTGGTTATGTGTGACTTTGCATGCACAATTTAATTTGCTTTTCAGAATCTTCCTGAATCATGACTCTCTGTGATTTCTGAAGTTGAAAATGAAGGCAATCTGAAATCAGTAGTCACTATAAAATTTAGATTGTCACAGGTAAACTTTATTTGATATTTTTCTTTTATATATAGGATTTTAGAAAGACGACTACAATGTTATATTAATAAGGAAGTTCTCAGTAGCTATTGACAAAAGGGTTTCCATAAAACTTAAAAAATATATAGCTTAAAAATTTTATAACATCCCCATAGAGCTAGCAGTGAAAACATTTCAGAATTGTAATATTACATCTGAAGCAAAACTGGAAGGCTTTTAGATATAAATCAGTCTGATTTACCTGTCTAAGTAAGATAAAATGCAAAAAATAAACAGTGTACTTTGTGACAAGCATTGTAGTTTAAGATAAATAATTCAGCATCTAAAATATCATTTAAAACATAGATGAGGAGAGATTTTTTAAAACTGCTATAGGACAAAGCTAGTGTGAATTGGCAGACCTCCACTGATTGCATTGGAACTTTGCCGATTACATTAGCTGAGGATATGAGTTTATATAAGTTTTAACTTCTCAGCATCCCTTAAATCACCAGGAATAAGATGCCTTAGTGACTCAGTAAATCAAGCCAAGATCAAATAATTATTGAAAAATAAATGAGAACTGTTCTTTAGTGCAATGCAATTTTATTTTGAATAGCATTTCGTACAAAGGCATCCCAAGATACTTTACAGAAAAGCTATAAATAATACAATTATCTGGTTTAATAATAAATAATAGATTAAAAGCTGTTATGTTTGTGGGACAAAAAAGTACAATGATCCTAGCTTAAGTCATAAAGGAGAAAATATGTGACCCAAAATCTGAATGAAAGAATGAAAAGACTGAAGAGAGTCCAGYGTWGGGCTACGAGGATGATCAGAGGGCTGGAGCACCTGCCCTATGAGGAACGGCTGYGAGRGCTGGGCCTSTTYAGCCTGGRGARKAGARGMCTGAGGGGGGATCTTATCAATGTGTACAAGTACCTGAAGGGAGGGTGTCAAGGGGACGGGCACAAACTCTTTTCAGTTGTCCCATGTGACAGGACAAGAGGCAATGGGCAGAAATTGAAGCACAGGAAGTTCCACCTGGMCGTGAGGGGGAATTTSTTCCCTGTGAGAGTGACAGAGCCCTGACACTGGTTGCCCAGAGAGGTTGTGGAGTCTCCTTCTGTGGAGATCTTAAAGGCCCGCCTGGAGGCAACCCTGTCTACCATGCTGTAAGTGACCTTGCTGAGCAGGGRGGTTGGGCTAGATGATCTCCAGAGGTCCCTTCCARCCTTACTGATTCTATGATTCTATGATTCTATGTTTTTTCCTGGCTGAAGCCTTATACTCAAGAGAAAATTGACCTGTGTTATAAGATAGGTTCATAGATGGGCCATTACATAATAATTTCGTCAAAGTGAATTTCTTCAGAAGGTATGATATGGTGCTCGTTACTATAGGACTGAAATGTCAATATTTATAAGGGGATTGAATGCTATTAAAATCATTATCTCATTCTTTCTTCCTTTGGTATCTTAGTCGTTTACTTTTCATTTTTCTACTGGATAATATCAATAGCATGTTGTATAATACAAGTGACAGTACCACACTATTCTTCACTCCCTACTCTTTTAAAATATAGTGAGCTATTTGTTCCAAATGGTTCCATACCTAGAGAAGAATGAATGGATGGCCAAAGGCATTATCTGCTGGATAAGAGGCCATGAGTCACAGTAACACATGGTTTGCTGCAGCCAGAAAAAATGGTCAAAGCTTTTTAATTCCAAATACTGTGAAATGTGGAAAATTTCCCTCTCATATATAGTGTTTTTTTTTCTTTTGATGCATTAGGTTGAAGGGAAAATTACCATTCATCCTGTAGTGAAATAAAACTGTTTGAACCAAGAAATTTCTGATCAACTGCTACATATCCACAGTCCTTGGTACTCTCAGTTTCTGAAAATTCTTGAGTATCTAAAATCTTTCTGTGCATGACTTGAAGAGCTTCCATGCTGAATGTCTGGGTAGCTTTGTATTTCTCTTATTCCTAAGMCTGACTAGTGTCAAGAAACTTCCACCTATTCTTCAAGAAGGTCCACTTCCCCCAAACCACTTCTCTTCCTTTCAGAAAGGTCTTAAGCTGGTAGGTATGCTTAAAAAATAACTTACATACCTGCTATACTGGGTTCAATACAAAAGGCTTTTCTTTAAAACTTCACGATGCCAAGACTTCGTTTGTGCCAGAGATCTTGCAGATGGAGCACTCAGGGTATGGGAGAATGGCTAAATTCCCTCCTTTGTCCTAGAAGATTCAAACGTATTTTCTAACTCCCTRGAGAGTAATCTAACTACCAGATTATGTACTACTCAGAGAGTGGGRGTATTTTCAGGCCTTCCAATCAATCCTGTTCAACCTTACAGAAAATAATACAAGAACAGAGAATGTATTATGTTGTGTCAAGCTGCATATAAAGCTTCATGTACAGAGGAGAGGTAAGTGTCCCAGCCTTGCTGGTGTCCTCCTTTGGTAAGCAGTTGTCTAAAAGATTGACTCTGGTGCTTTGTTCCTATGTGGTTGGCTCTTTGTTAAAAAAAAAAAAAAAAAAAAAAAAGAGTGGGGAGTGTCAGAGAGAGAAGCCATCAGAGAAGTATATCCTTGGAAGAACGAATCCCCTACRACGCAGAAAGGAAAGAGTCTTAAATTACAATTAGTGACTTTAAGGAAAAGCCACTTTTCCTTATTGTTTTCTTCCAGCTCAGCATATTGTTTTTTTTTCTAGACATTTTTCTAAGTGTTCTCATTCTTTTCCTGTTTCATATGCCTCAGCCCCTGGCTCAAAGTTAGTGATTCGTAAGTTGAGTGAAGATCCTAAACATTAAGCACTACAATAGCATTGCAGTGCTTAAGTCACTGATATGTATAGCTTTAAACTGAAACCATGTTGTATGGTTCATGTATTTATCCTTTGTTATGTTTATATGCCTGTGTTTTAACAGATATATTTGCTATATATCTTTCAAGACAGAGGTTTTGAAACATACCTCTCAACTCTCGAGGTTGGAGGAGGAAGAAAATTAATTGCACAATGCAGATATATTTCCAGGGAGCTGCTAGAAGCAGACTGGGAGATGCAATGATGAAAATGTGGCTAGGACATAACCAAGAGAAGGTGGTGAAAGGATATGGAGAAGGGATTAGAGAACTGAAGGGAGGAAAGGAAGAAAACAGAGCAGAAAGCAGAACAGCAGGGTTGGTGGCAGGAGCTTTCATCACCATTTACCCATGGCCTCCAGTGGGAGACACTCACAGTAATGCCTGGGTGAGATGCAATATCTGCTCAGCTTCCTACTGCTCTTGCTCTGTCCAAGCCACTCTTTTAGCACTATGCTCTGTCCCCAGTCTATCTAATAATCATTAGTCAATAGTCATATCTAATACTCCATTTTGATGAACTTTCTAGTAATAAATCCCTCCTCTTCCTCCTTACTCCCAAACTCAGTCTATCTTCCTGGAGAATGGGAATTTGGGGTAGGGAGTGTGGATTAGTCTGTGACCATTCATTTGAAGTTTTTACAAATATTATARTACTCAAATGACTACAGGAAAAATGTAGAACTTTTGATTTCTAACAATGGCATCAATTTTATTGAGGTAGAAAAAAAAACTGACTGTGACAAATAATGCATTTTTTGAAGATTGTGTTACATTTTAATTTGTACTTGGACAATCACCAAACAGTGGTGAAAGAACATCTTATTTTAATTTATGACTTGAAGAAATAGATTACGTGCTTAGAAACAGCCTATGGATAAGGTCAGCTACTGGGCAGAGTTGCTGCTTCCCTCCTCCAATGCAGGCCAACTGGATAAATAAATTTTAAAAAATCCTATTAAATTTTTTTGGTGAAATATTTTCACTAAAAAGTGATTCACTGTCATACCATTATCTAAAAACAGACACCTGCTTGAGGTAAGATGATAAAAGAAATAGACAACTTTGAGCAAATACGCACAAAATTTATTGTAAATAGTTTGGTGTGTCTCCATATCCACTTTGATCCTCACTAAGACCAGCATGGAAATACTCAAAAAGTGGCATGAATCAGACAGAGATGGCATTACTCTATGCTTCGGAGCCTCACAAGTTTGAGGATGTCTCACTGATACTYTACCCGTGCTTTGCATATACTTTGGCAGGATATGGAAAAGGATTTTCTTATTGCTTATAGWCGCTAATGTGAAGTTTGTAATAGTAATGCCTTCTTGTTATTTTAGACTACTTTTCTTCTTCAAAGTGCCAAAGGCAAGAAAAGAAAAGTACACTTTTAACAGTAAAATACTGTAAAAAAGGATTTCAGATGTAGTAACAGTGTTTCCTCTGAAGAAAAGCTGTTTTCCCCRTGGAAAAGACCTATTTCCCTTACCTGACAAACATCACTTCCATATAYTTRTTATTCCTGCACRTCCTAATGATTAGTTGGGAGGCTGAGAGAGTTCCTATTTGCATCTTTCTTCCCTACTATGGCATTCTTGCCCGGGGAGAGTTAGAARCCTTGGTTAATATTAATGAAATAATTTGAGATCTAGACCAGCTCACTAACTTCTGCTGCTTGGGCAGTAATATTACTCCTCATTAAAGTTTGTGGAAGTTCATCTCACATTCAATTACAGGTGCCTAAAAACTGTTTTCTAGGCAATCTATGATCCTTAGACAAGACAAAAGAGAGAGGAAAGAATCTGTTTTTCCCTCAGGATTTGCTGCTCTCTTTGCATATAATAGTGCCAACCAGCTGGGAGATTTTGCTAAGTGACTTGTTGGTCAGAGAGATGTCATATTGAGAGATGATAAATGACTGCGGGCTTCTGCTGTACGATCTAGCAGAAATAATGCAGTAGTCTCAAAGGAATATTGGAAGTTGTATCTTCAGAAAACAGTACTTGTAGCTTCAGAAAAGCAGCAATATTTATAACAGTGCTCTAAATTCTATACAAGTAAAAGCCTTTTTTTTTGAGGGCATAATATTTTGTGCACTTTTAACCCTTTTGAATATGAATCTAATGGAATTGCCTTTGCTGAGTGAAAGGCTACAGAGGATGGAAGTTCAGGAAGAAGATGGGAAGCAGACAGGTCATATACCATTAATTCTGGTTGCTTTATTTTTCGTGCCTCAGCTTGTATTCTATTAAAAGGGTTTTCTGTAATCAATAAAATACATGATTCCTTTGTAAATACAACATTTTAGAATTACATCACAAAATTGGTTCTCATGGGAATGAAAAAAAGAGGTAGCAAAAGGCAAACATGAACTATTTCAAGGTTGAATTTGAATCATGTTTTGGATCAACTGTTTTGTTTTTCAGAAGTTGTAAAATTGAAATCTGTTTTTTTTCTAAATCTTTTTTTTCCAGCCTCACTGAAAACATGAATTTTTGTCATTTACTGTTGTATTTTATGAGAAAACATTCACTCACATTCTAAAACATCATTTTGCAATCTCTTTTGGTATTGGTGAGAGTCTATCTGCAACTGAAGAAATCAACACATGCAATGCAGAACACAATTAGCACGTATTTTCTACAGTTAATGTTCTTCTTTTTCTTTTTTTTTTCTTTTTTTCCAAGAGCGGTGGGAAAAGCACTTAAACTCAATTGCTATGAAAGGATCCTAAAATAATACATGTTCAAACTTGGAAATATTAATTTAAATTCTGGGTTTTAATTGATTTTTCTGTCATAATGGAAAATTCACTATACTGTGATCCAATCTGGTCCACAAAAAGGTTCACTGAAATAAGTGGTTTAGAAGATATATTTGTCTTTAAAATTGGAAATGATCATTACCTATAATATACTTTACACATAATGTTTCTCCACTTTAGACTGAATTATCTGCTTTAGGGGACAGAAAATCTTTACTGCTTGCAGGTGGGGCATTATTTCTATCTGAAATGTTGGAAAAATTGAAGAATTTCTTGCAAAGTTTTCTGTATTGTGAACGTATAACTAGTGTTAACTATTGACCTGGGCAGCATTTTTTGTTCTTTGAAAAGGTAAAGAAGGTGGTGCCTTCTACAGCTTTCATCTTTGCCTTAATCTTATTTCATATTATTAAATGATTTGATATAGCATAGAAAAATATAGTATTGATGCTATATTGTCAGAGTACCATCAGATAAAAAAGGAACCTAAGGAGCTGTCTTTTCAGAGGGTGTAAATAGCCATAGCTTCACTGATCTGCTTGATACCAGAAAAGCATTAATGACTATTTTTGTCCAGTGTTGTTCACCTTGAAGACTGGTGATGCATCTACTATACCTAAGAKGCAAAGATGGAATTGCTTTGCACGGTTCAGTTACTTTCTTAAGATTTTCTAAACGCTCATCATCTCCGAGGTCTCTCTCATGTAGTTTAAGCTTCCTCTGTTGAATCTGATCATGACTTTATTTGCAGGTTTCGCGAACAGGTCAGAGCTATGTCATGCTCAGCATGCTGATGACAACCACCTCCATATCCGCGTGACCTGGCAAAGTGCTCTAGGCTAAGAATATGYTTTTGCTTTGATAGTAAAACAATCATCTGTGTTTAAAATTAAATAATAATTTAAAAACTTTTTAGATGATTTTTGTTTAACTTCTAGAGATTTTTGTACTTATATCATTACTTTTGCTTTTAAAGTATACATTTTAAGTGTTTATTTACAGGAAGGCCCAGCTGCTTCTGGCATTTAAAAAAATAAATACCTGTTAGGCCAAGGTTTAAGAACAATCTGCTGAGCACAAAGAGCAATGATTTCAATGACATTTTRTGTGGAGTTTGAACAGAGAGGCTGAATACACACTTTCAATGGTTGGATAGAAATGACATACCATAATGGCTCCAAAGGAGCTGTTACAATCTACCCAGTCAATGATCCATGAACTCAAAAGGATTTACTCAATTTGAAACCAATACCTTCTATCATGTTAAAAAATAAACAAACAAATTCTACTATGCTCTGCTGATCCACATGGAAATTTTCTCCTTTACTCATCGGTAGCACACTTAGCTTTTACTTTGTCCTTTTAGTGCTCTCTACTTTGGATTCTGAAAAGAGGTGCTGATGGACTGACATGGAGGAAGTGTGTTAGTCTGTCTTGAGATTAATGACAAAGGTATTTTTCAGCTCCTGGAAAGAAGGATGGGGCATCTGTAAATAAATTCACTTGCTAGTGATTTCAAAAGGATGACTTTCCATACCCAGCTAAATTACAGATAGTGAGAACAGCTTTGGGTGGGCTGATAATATATTCTACCTAATACTTTTGCTCTCTATCTGCAAGAGYGGATTTGCCAACTAATTCTTCCTTAAGCAGCATTTCTGAAAGGAAAAATCTACAAATGGCTTCGATGTGCACAGATGAGGTAGTGATAGGGATCATATATGTATACAATTAGAAATAATAAAGACAATCCTGTGGAAAATCTCCAGAAAACCAATATAATCCATGTAAATGGATAATAACAGACATACTTTTCTGCACAACAATGAGCCTGTTTTCTTCTTTGTTTTAAAAACATAACTATATGGAAGAATATCTCTCTCTATTTAACTGACTTAGTGTCAGTGGAAAACCACTCGGCCTCACAGCAATGGAAATCCCATGCCTTAAGATATGATGAGCCTGAAGCCCCCAACTTTGCAGAGTTCTTCTATGGGAGTAGAACAATTTTCATAATATTTTCCCTTAAAAATAGTACTGGAAGTAACTTTAAAGCAYGGCTATTTCTATAAATAATCCTTAAAAGATACTAAACGTAATACTAAAAGACCAAGATCTGTACTAACAAGAGAGTGAACTAAGGATGCTCTAAAAACACTAAGCAGGCATGATATCAACATATTTAATTAACAGTTCATTCACTGAATAAAAATAATCTTGAATGATGACAAGCTTATCATATACATGTAGTTTTTGGAAAAATTTTTACAGACAGAATTGCTCTTAATTGATTTTAAATTATAAAATCTTTGCTGTATAGTCTAAGCTAATCATCAAACCTTCCTGATAGCTAATGGAGAGAAATGCACATTTCCAGAGGTAATTCATTAAGCCTATTTTAGACATATAACTCAGGCTGTGAGARATGGCTTCCTAGAGGTATCTCTCTGTTTCTTCTAACTTTAAAGGTGAAAGAATGGCTAGCATAGAAGATGCCTAAAATTTAGTTGGTTAAACATAGATATTAAATTTAAAATCTTGTTATGGGCAAAATGGAACACATCACATATAAGGAGCAAAGATTTTATTTTTAGACCAATTAATATTTTAACAGCTTAATAGTCCAAATCATTAGTACAGTTACAAAAGAAWGATATGGTGCATTTTAGGTCAGAGTTCTGATATTTGTCATGTGGATTTGGAACATAYATAACCCACAGAGTACAAAGCACTATATATTTAGAGGAAAATGATTTACTTAGGAGCACAAAAAAAAAAATCTGAAATGCTTAATGTTATCTAACCCAGATCACTTATCTGATATTTGCACAATATCCCTAAGGAAGATTTATTTTAGGGAAGACAAAAGGGTTGTCAGGGATCTTGCCATATTTATTCATCTAAATATTCCCACTAAGTAAATGGGATGATTAAGCATTAGACAATCATCAAGAGAAAACATATTTTTCCTTAAGTACATTGAAATAAATATTATCACACAGCAAAACATAACAATAAACAATATTAATATGTGTGTATAGAAATGAGAAAAAATCCCGAGAAATAGAAATCATTTTAGGAACAAATCTTTAAGCTTAGGTGTGCTTTGAGCAGGGAAGTTGAACCAGAWGATCTCTGGGGGTTCCATTCAACCAAAATTATTTCATGAGTCTATGATTTTACAGTTTATGACAATCAGAAGATAGTAAACYTATAGGAAATCAATAAATATTTAAAGCAAACAACTCACAAATTAATGAATATTCAGGATTATTTTTACCAGTTGAGYAATACAATTATGGAAGTGAAAATGATCATAATGCTTCTGCTAATTCTTATGTTTCAGATGGAAAAAAAAAGATTGTAACTTATAAGTAATAATTAAAATAAAAATCCCAGCATATAGAACTGCAGTACATGTGATAATAATAGTAACAGTTCATTATCCTTTAGAAATATATTTACTTTCCTGTACTACATTTCAAAGCTCTAGCAGTTGTAGACAGAGATGTTACACATGAAGAGCTATGAGGAACGTAAAACTCATTCCAACTCATAAGTTGCCTGATGTCTGTTTACTAGACTCTTAAGTCAAAATAAACTATTACTCACCCCCGAACAAGMTGACAGTTTCAGTGAAGCACTTGACTTAAAAAGAACTTCCATCAGCTGTGATGTTGGATTTTATATCCATAATACATAAAAAGGGGAAAGGTAAGATCAATGCACTGAAGCKTCTTCAGACCTAAGTCTTTTTTGAATTCAGATATATAAGAGTTGGCAAAAAATGAGAATATACAACAAAGACCAAGCCATATTTATAAGAAATAGATAATACCAAAACCTGGCATTTTTCTTAAATAAAGAAACCCTCTTAGTAACTTTTATTTGGATTAAAACTGCATTCATTATTATGAATTATTTATTTATCAAAGTGATTACTATCACTGATATGTAAAAAATCAATGCAAATCTTAKGTACTACTTAAAATCTCCTAGAAAAAAGGCATTTTCAAATGTAACCACAAATTTTTAAGGACTAACTAAATAATAACACARCCCTAGTGGTTGTGTTAAGAAAGACTTACATTTTGGGTTGGAGCCCTGTTTACTGAGTTGACTATCACTCTCAGATAACATCTACTTTCATATATAATTTACATTGAGTAGATCTGCATATTGAAATACCTATCTTAGGTTTTTCTTTCAGGAAAACACCCAGAGCTACATCCACACTCAGATCCATCTGTCCRCCCATCCATCCATCCATCTATCAACCCATTTGTCTATCTATAAAAGAAATATATTTATCAAGAAACCATTCAAAATGATGATGGAAGTTCTGCAGTAAACTAAGCAAAAACACTAGTGTTAATCCATTAGATCAGTATTCTGTATATAAAAAAAAAAATCCATTCTCAATCTAAACAAAATACAGTTGAAAATAGGGAAGATAATATCTAATCTAAAGTCATAAAATCAGTGAATTCAAGTGGATGTCCATMATTTGCACAAATTTACCTGCTAGACCCGTGTGAATTTTACCACTGACTCACTTCATAGACCTTATATCATTTTGTTTATTTCTATTTTGCAGCTCTTCACTGTGAGCACTGGGCATGCAGAATTTTCTTTGTTTTCAAACWGGGTCTTGGAAACTGAGTACTCATAGGGGTGTTTATTATTTTGAAGGTCATGTTATCAAACTTTTCAGCTCCTTGCAATATATATTCTAGCCGCCCTTAAACACAATAGTATATGTTTCAAGACTTCCTTAATAACCTCCTATTACTTCTGAAAAGAAATATGATTTCAGATCCATCTCTTTTCTTGTTGTCTCATATGAGACTCTTTCTATGAAATCACTGTCAGTGTTGCTTGTTTTGGATGTGATTTTTACRTGTCCAGCTCTCCCCAATCCTGGTACTTATCTTGCACACCTAGCTTGATTTTATGTGTTCTCCAGACAGCTAAATGCAAGTTTAAGTGTGAAATCCTCTTGATCTAGAGAGAATRCAAGCAAGACCTTCTGTTTTATTTAAATTGTATAATTCTAACAATCCTATAAGGAGGGATTTTCAGTACTACCTGATTATCAGAAGACTTCTTTAATTAATATAGKCAAAAGCAAGAGCATTTTTGTACTTTCCATATGTATAAGCAGCCTTAAGAAAGAGGCTTGCTGAGGATCAGCTGCATCCAATTACTGAACTGTAGGTGTACATGGTTACTTGGCAGACAAGTAAATGTGAAACATTTCCATCTCATGGAGATTATAACTCAATTCATATAGAAATTTGAATAGAAATGTTGGTTCATAGCGGTGTACATCCAAGCACAATTAATCCAATAATAAAGATAAATAAGTGCAATATCAGCAGCCTGAAAACAAGTTTCACACCATCTCAGGCAGCCATGCAGCCTCCCAACACCTTCGTAAGTTAGATGTCATACCCTCAGCCTTCTCTGGGGACCTGGCTGGCAAAGGGACTTGAAAACTCTTCAAATTTGTGTAGTCTCAGACCAAGTAGGGGAATAGCTGTAAAAATAAATCCTGAAGACTTCACAGAGATCTCCTTTCCCTTTAKTTCTTATTAAGAGGTGAGTTCACTCAAGCGCCTCATCTCTCGTGTGTGGCGTGATGRCATGAGCAGTGAGATGGGCTCAGGGGATAAGTCAGTGCAATAGTACTAAACAATGGTGAGAAAGAAGTACTGAAACCAGCTGTTACAGCAGTGAAAGGTCAAGAGGTTGTCTACTATGCATGTAGCTTCTCAAGTTTTTAGTAAAAATAAATTCAGATTTGAAACTGGCCAAGTGAAGGTTCAGACACTATTTTAAAATATTGTTGCCTTTCATTGCTTATATAGCAATGACACAAAAATATTCATAACTTTTTAAAATATTTTTTCTCTGAAAATATGTAATCTCTGAAGTGAAATAAATATAACATTGTTTTATAATTACTTCTGTAACTTACCTTCTGAACTTTCTCACAATGTTTGCATACCGTTCCATAACTCTCATTTATTGCTATTTTGGCAGTTAATATTTTGTACATACGTGAAATCATATACATGATAGAAGTATTTACATGTCTCTTATGAAAAAAAGTGTTATTAAAAATAAAATCGATGGTACTTCATTTGTAAGGCTAAGCACAGATTTGAAAATCCTTACAAGCACTCAACAGATGCTACTGCATTTTAAGGAAAAGCCTGTAAACATTATAACAGCATGAACTGCAGTATGTTCACCAGTTCAGAAAGCAAGTTAGTGCATGGAATGTTAATGATTTTTTTTTTCTTTTTACTGTCATTCTTTCTAGTTTCAGGTGAATATATACCTTAAAACCTACATATATTGTAATTAAAATTTTTCATTAGAAGACAATTTAAATGATGCAATGATGTAATAGTGGCATTCCGTTTTAATAAGGTTTTAAATAAGATTTTTGGTTTTATGAAAAAGCAATATAAGTCAAAATGATATAGTAATGCTCTTCATGCTTAGAAATACTACAAGAATCATGACAGAGCAGCAGACAGAGGACAAAACTTACAAACCTGCTCCTCAGCCTCCTGGTTCCATAATGATGTGTGTGGCATACTGTGGCAATAGTATAGATGCTTTTATAAAGGAATTTTCCCATTACTGGTGACTAGTGGAGRTTTATGCTGTGCAAAGGATGACACAGTAAGATGGCCACGGAAATAAGGAAAGCCTGCCTCCAGCTATGTCTGCGGTAGCAAGTTGTGCTGCGCAGTGGAAGCTGATTTGCTGAGTAAAATAGTTGGGATAGAGTGCCTGACACCTACAGTATATATGTTTCATAGTCCTGCTTTAGACTATCTTTTCTGGACACATGGAATAAAYTCCCTTTAGTGGTTGAAGCATGTGAGATGCACTGCTGGAGTAWAGTGTCTAGAGTAGTTTAATCTGAAAAAAATCCAGTTCATGTTTTTTAAGATCAAAACGTGATGCAAACCAAAGCACAGTAAGTGGGGAAGACTGGGAGATCTGCTTCAAAAGCACTTCCTCRTTTAAAACATTGGGGTAGGCACACACTCAGTGTGCTGTGGATACCACTCCTTTCTATCTTAAACAATCTATTGTTTTGCTAGCTACAAAACACACAGTATCAGCTCGTTTTAGCTTCTTAGAAGTGGCTGTTCTCTATAACTCAATCAACACATTCTACCAATTTCATCTTGTACTAGAGAAAGGGTTTTATTTGGAGATAAAATTTGCAGGCCAGAGTTCCGTATTTCAAAAGACTTAAAGGCCAGTCTGATGATAAACAGTAATGAAACTATGAAACTTTTTGACAAGCATAGAAACTCTATGTCCTACTTTTWTTGTAATCACTTCAGGTTTTCATTTGAAGCATGAAATCTTGATAATTAAGGGATATCTAAATTGTTCCAATTTTCTATTTCATCCATCTGGTTTTACTTTTCTTAAAAAGTAACCATGGTGCTTGTCCGTGATGTTATTGTATTGCTACAACAACAGCTCTTCATGTAGCAACTTTTGCACCAACTGATGTTCAACACTTCTAATACCCAGCAGGAAGTGTTAGCATTTGAGTGTGGTGATTCAGTGGCTTGGTCTAATCACTGCAGGATTCCTGATTTGACCATTCACAAGGAAAAGAAGGAACTAGRCTGAAGAGAGGCACAGTAGTGTCTATTTATCTTCTTCTTCCCTCTGACCGAGAAACCTATACCATAACAGGGACATAGGGAAAAAATGGGGAAAAAAGGTAGAGATGAGATTTTCTTTGATGTCTTTACTGCTCCAAAGATTTCCTTAACCAAGTCAAAGAAAAGAGCCATAAGTATTTCACGACTCTAAAAGGAGCTGACATAAGGTGTCCCACTTTTTGATATTGAAAATCTGTTCCCTATGCAGCTGATGGCAGGGTGACTATTCTCATGTAGGGCAATTTCTGAGATTCTGAAATGTCTTTTTGTCCTTCATTAGAATRAAAACAGAAGTTTTTGTGGAGTATGAAATTAAATTGATGTTCAGCACAAATCCAGGGCTTTTCAGTGTGAGGTGAGTGCTCTAGTCCCCTTATGGTGGAAAGGTTTTGAATTGCTCTAATATGTACAGAGTAAGAATTTGATCCTTAGCCTTCCATATAGTTGTACCTTTGCCATCAGATATGAAAGTCTTGCCGTTTATCTCTTTTCACTGAAATTCCATCTTGGCTATGAAATCTTTAGTAGAAAAATGTATGTCCCCACAAAGCATGCTGGTGATATTAAAGTTGCCATTTGTAACCAATGTCCTGGTAAGTTCTGATGTTTGCTTCATTAAAGGAAAACAAACATTTCTGGATACTTTTGCCTTGTAAATGTCTTCTTGGTTATCTATCCATGCACAAGCAGAGAAAGGATACATAGCACAGAAGAATGGCTTCAGATTTGTTTTTACACATGTGAAATGGTTTTATTTATCTGTATTAAGTGTCTTTTTTCATGGTATATAACAGGTTTCTTCCCATTATGGGCAKTAGGATGGCATGTGAAGCGTTTTAGTTCTGAAACAATTCATTTCTTTTTCTATGGTATGCTGTTTTCTYATGTTCTTTCCTTATACTCTGGATTTCCTTTGTGGTATTCAGTAGAAAAGCAAAACCTTCAAATGAAGAAATATCAGTCTTGCCCTTTCATAGAAAATCGATATCCTTTGTGGTTTCTTCTTTTGCTTACTTCGACTTTGTCAAATGTATAATATACCCCAGAAAACCCTTCTGGTGTTCATCAATTATTGTTTTACTGCAGGCACAATAAAGGACTAAAATATGCTTTTATTTGACAAATGAAAAAAGAGGGCTTGGACACTTCATTATCATACACTTAAAATGTGAACGCTTGAGGGGTTTTACCAGTGTTTCTGGAATTTTTTTCAGAAAAACACACAATGGCACAAATTTGTCTATTTAAAGTTAAAGAAACATTACCGATTTCTCCKCTCCATGCAACTATTTTTAGGGTGAATACTTGTATATACACTCAGCACTTGAGACACTAACAGATAAAAATTCTTTTTTATTATTCTAAATAAGAATATCTTACTAAAATCCTAAGATGGGAATGCTGCTTCAGTTAACTTGCACCAATTAGGTCCACTGTGTTAAAAACAAATATTTAGTTTCAGAGCTGAAWTTTTTGTCTGTTTTTCAACCCAATTTACCACACTCTGAGTAACATCATATGATAATGGAAAGCTACTTTCAGATTACAAAATGAAAAAAAATATATTACCTTGTATTAAAGCATATCTGAGTTGTCCTTGACCATTATAAAGAAGTATTTATATGACATTTTAAGATAAAACAATAGTATTTTAATGTCATTGCTCTCTAGCTCATAAAAAAGCTGGGATTGTTTAGTTTATGTATAAAATGGAACATGACAGTGCTGATAAAAATAATAAAAAATACAGAAAAACAAACTGGATATTTGTTATTATAAAGCATGAACAAATGAGAAGAGTCAAAAGAACCTACAGGCAATAAATTTAAAAATGAAAGAATATAATTGGATTTTCAGTTGTTCCTTGTCTTTTGCAAAATGTGTAATTAAACTTTGGAATTTGTTGGACCTATTAAAACTCTATCAATACCATCTATTTTTTAAGTAAATACTTATAACACCAATGAAAATTATTAGGTAAGATAGGATAAAAAACAGCTGTGGGGGAAGGAGGGCAGAAAGCAACCCTTATTTCATCAAGACACTGGAAAAGCATTAATTTATCATCATAATGCAAAATTCTAGTATTTGTTATTTGGCTTTTTCAGGATTACAGTACTATTTTTTTATTATGAGCAGACAGAACTACACTAGTTGTGTATGTCTCTGGCTCTTTTTTTTCCTGTTATTTCTTATCATCCTATAAAAAATTGTTCCTTCTTTATGTTTGAGTTCCATAAAACAAGGAAAAACTTATTAAAATGGTTTTGGTGCAGTCTAGCATCAATAGAAATGTAATCAAACTAAACTTAAATTCTTTATTTCCTTATCAGTGATAAGACTGGAATCCACCGGATAAAGGTGACCTTTCCAAATCCCTGTGATTTAACTAGTGAAATGTGCACTGGGAAGGAAGTTATGACTTTATTAGAGAGAGAGGGGAAAAAGGCCTATTTCTGATTTTTGTTATTAAAAAATTAACTCCAGCACTTCATTTGATATCCCTGAAGTTATTTCAGATCTATAATTGCATATTCTGTTTTACCTCATAGAATTTGTAACTTTTCAGAAAGAAAAAATACAATAATTAGGTAGAGAAAATCCAAAGAAGAATGTTCAACAATATGGCTCAAACACCAAGCTTACTGGGTGCAATTAGTGTGATCTGGAAAATTTTCTTCATTGTGAACAAGTCACACTGACTCTGGCACAAAAGATACATATTACAATTATGGTACAAATCTTTCAAATTTCAATCAAGAATTTATTTTACTTTGTCATAACAACTTTTCAAACGTTCCAGATACAGTAGTAAGCTCTTGGCTGTTCCTCGTGATAAAAGCTCTAAACTTGGGGGGAGCAATTTCTATGAGGAGGTTGGCTGGAAGATGGAGCCAGCCTCATTGCGGTGGCACGTGGTGGGAAGATGAGAGACAACAGGCATAAACTGAAATGAGAGAGGTTCAKGATGAATATGAGGAAAAGCTTTTTCCCCATGTGGACAGGCCAGAGGTGGAGCAGGATGTCCAGAGAGCCTGGAGTTGGGTTTTTCAAGACCCATTTGGACAAAGCCCTGAGCAACCTTGTCTGACTTCATAGCTGACCCTGCTTGAGCAGGGTGCTGGTCTACAGACTTCCTGAGATCTCTTCCAGACTGAATTATCTTATGGTCCTGAGATGGGTAAGTAATAGAGAAAGAATTTCTACCTTGATCAAAGGCTCAAAGAACTTTTTGGAGTAGTGGAGTTAGGTGGSCCCACAGTTAATTTTCTAGGTTAAGTCCATTGCCTTTTATCTAATTAAATCCCCCCAAATCGCATTCTAAAAAGCAGTACTTTGGCAGTGAAATACTRTTCAGCTGGTTCCTTGGCTTCCCAGCTGAGAAATGCCTCTGAGAATCTTTGCATGACAGCTAGAACAAAAGCTTGATCTCATATATATTTTCAGTTTGTGCTTTCTTAGCTTTTGCTTTTTAAGCGTGACTTTTGTTTCCAATTATACAATAAAAAGAAAACAAAGACTTTGCTTTAACAGGGTAAAATTTGTTGTCTTCCTTTTAGGTTTTTCCTTATTGAAAATAATGCAACCCATATCTGAGAAATAATGATTTAATTTGCCATCATAGTGAAAACAAAGTTGATTGGAGACAAATCCTTTGTTACTGACATATTTGAGAATTTAGGTTCAGGTGTGCGYCATATAGCTACAAGAATCAGAGCAGAGGTTGACAGTAGCAAGTCTTCCCTTGCAGTCATTTTCCAATACCTCTTTGGCAAAAGGCAAGCAATGGAGACACAACCCACATATTTTTTATCTCATTGCTTTTATTCTAACCAGAAAATTTAATCCTCTCATTTTTTCAACTAACATTTCAAACAGTTACCAAATACATTCTACCACATTAAAAGATAATATTTGAAATTTTCATGTTCCCTAACAAACCTTTATTTAATGAATAAAAAKAAAAAAAATGAGAGTGSATATTTTCTATAAAGCCAGGAAGCACTACTTACAGATAAGAAAAAAACATTTTCAGGGGTAAGAGGAGGTTTTCAGAATGCAAATCTGAAAAATAGAACTAGGACATGTCTGAAATTTGGTAAGAAGCATGATACATGATATATATATATATACTTTTTTATCCCCACACAAGAAGGAGTGATTCTATACCACAGGAAATATTGACTTGTTTGAGTGTTTTGATTTGACAGTGGCCATTGGGGAGCCCATCTGGAGTGAAGTTACCTTCCTAGGAGCATAAGAAAAGAGACGCTGTTTTCATATATCCYGCCTCTGATGGTGGCTTGTTTTATTTTTGAGGGGCGTGAAAAGGGTACAAGATCACTCTGCTAGCACCCAGCAACCTATTGGTTTTCCGAGCTGGTATTTGGCTGCAGCTTTAAATAATGACTTTTGAGAGATTTTTTTCTTCCTTGAAAGAATTTGTATTTATATTTTTTGTAGTTATGCTTTTTGACAATGAGTATTATTGCTCAAGAATGTACTTTATATAAAAGCACTTCCTTTTGCTCCTTTAAAATAAGAAGTCTTTGGATGTCCCCTCATTCTTATCTTTTGAGAAATATTAGTTACTTTGTATTCAGTTTTTCAATACTGTCCATGAKTTTATGTGTAACATTCATAAAACACCCTTTGAATTCTATTTTTTACAGAAAAAATCCATGTGTTGTACTAAAACTTTACCATAACATAGATCATCCTTGTCATTTTTCTTTGCACCTTCTTGGCTTTCTTTCTGAGACAGAAAGAAGAGACATATATTCAAGATATGGCTACAGAATGAGTTACAACTGTGTAACAAGTTTCTTCCTTGACCACTACAGAACACAGAGCTGTTGATTTCCTACAACTATCCAGGACTTTTTCTTGAACAATAACTTAATTTATCTTATTACTGGATATATATCTTTATGGATGCTATTAATGCTCTTGACCACTATATCTGATAGTTCATGATTATTTGAAGGGAGAACAAACCCAAAACCCAGATTTGCTATTCTAATCTTCAGGAAGAAACAATCTCTCCAACTACACTGAACCTGGATCTTCCCTCTGAGAGACTGCATGYGGTTTTGCAGTTCCCTGAGGGCTAATGAATAAAAGAGGAATTTAATATTTTGAAGATAGACGAAGAAAAACCTGTAACAGCTTAAATAAACCCACTTCATTTTGCAGCAGGCTGGAATATTCACCATGTTCAGTGCAACCGCAGGAGCAGTCTTGGGATTGGATCGTGATTGGAAAAAATGCATTGATAGAGAGTAAGACATCTAGCTGTAAAACTGAAACATATATAGGTCAAGTTGAAACTAAATATTACCATAATAGTATGCAAATATTTACCCTATGTCTTAGATCATGAAAATGTGTATTTCTCTCTCAACTATAACTACCAATGTGGCAAAAACTGACGTTGCAGTGAGGGCAGTGGTGGGGGAGTTGAATTAGGGGTGCARGTGGTGGAGGGGCTGGCCTCTGCTCCCAGCTTGTGGGATGGGGAGTAAGTAGGTGTGATAGTTGTGCTTGAGTCCTTGTATRGTACTATAGGAGATGTGTAGAATGGGGACATAGGGCTGCGTTCTTAGTTTTGAGTGTGATATTGTGTTGCAAAAAGTGGATGAYGAGGAGAAAGAACTGTGGTTCCCTCTGTACTTATCTGTAGTCTGGTACAGAGATGTTGCTCTCTTACCTAGGGATAGCAGGTTTGTTTTGAGACAGACAGAGARAGATATGTGTAATGCAGACTGAAACTGTCTATGTTCTGAGACTAAAAAAAMCCCTTATTTTTAGTTTAAAAGCAAATGTACTATCAGCAGAGTATTTAGTATGGASAGAGACACTAGGCTTATACTCCTTTATATATCTTTCTCCTGATTTAACTTTAACAATTCTTGCAGGGGGAAGTGTGTCAATAGGCTAACATAATACAATTATAAACTTCATTATATTTGCTCATTTTATATAATTATATAAATCCAATTATATAAACACAATATAAACACAATTATATAATCTGCCATTTTATATATACACAATTATATAATCTTATATAAACTGTATATTAAAATAGTTACATTAAACAATATGTGGCAATGATATTTAGTCAATTGGGTATTAAATAACATAGGTTTTGTGGCAGATCAGTTTGAAATTAATTGTGCATCTAATATGCTAAATAATTCATTTAATAGTTGATTAAGCATAAAATTTATCCTTAAAATAAAATAATTACAAGTAAAACCTTTAGAGTCCGGTAAAGATACATTTTCAGTAACAATGATACAAATTTCAAATAATCTTTTTAATTAGTTAACCTGCTTACTGATGGAACATCTGAGGATTCTTAGACATTTAATAATCTTGTTAGATTRCAATTTAGCAACAGTTCTGAACAAATTTGGCATGAAATTGAAAAGAGGAGAATTTATTTAGGTGTATGAAATGATAAAAAATTTGGAGGCATCATTGTAATACCAGATGGTTGTGCTGCCAGAGGGTGCTGGACAGGCTAGAGAAATGGGCCAACATGAATATCATGAAGTTCAGCAAAGGGATATTCAAAGTCCTGCCTCTGAGAAGAAATAACCCTCTGCACCAGGACAAGCTGAGGGCTGAKTATTTGAAAAATGACATTGCAKAAAAAGACCAAGAGACCTTGGTGGACACCAAGCTGACCATTAGCCAACAGTGTATCCTTCAAGCAAAGGCCAATAGCCTCCTGAGCTGCATTAGGYAGAGCAATGCAAGCAGGTYGAGGGAGGYGATCCTTCCTCTCTACTCAGCCCCAGTGAGAYCACATCTGGAGTACTGGGTCCAGTGCTGCCTCTGCAGTTAAAAAAAATGTGGAAACACTAGTGCAAGTCCAGCAAAGAGCTGCTAAGATGATCAAAGGACTGCAGCATCTCTCATATGAGGAAAGGTTGAGAGAGCTGGGCCTGTTCAGCCAAGAGAAGAGAAGACTGAGGGGGGATCTTATCAATGTGTAAAAATACGTGATGAAGAGAGTAAAGAAGATAGAGTCAGACCCTTCTCAGGGTTGCCCAGGTCAGGATAAGAGGCAATAGGCACAAACTGAAATACAGGAAAATTCACTTAAGCATAATAAAACACTCCTTAATGTGAGGGTGGCTGAAGACTGGAACAGGTTGCCCAGAGCGGTTGTGGCCTTTGATAATATTCAAAACCCCAACTGGAAATGGCTCTGAGCAAACTACTGTAGTTGACCCTAATTTGACCAGGGRGATTAGACTAGTTGGTCTCCAGAGGTCCCTTCCAACCTCAGTGAATCTGTGATTCTCCTTCTCATTTCTAGAAACCTCCCTTCGGTTTTGCTTATCTGCCCCCTGTTGAAAATGTTGCTAGCTCATTCAATTTTTGAGAATGTGTTTTTGAGATCTCTTGGCAGTTTCAGTGTCTTATAGAAGTGTTATGGTAGCAGTAATTGTTTTGGGTTGTAATKCATGTTTGTTTAAATGTATTTTATGGTAATATAGAAAGAAAGAGAAACTAAACTGATTTAAAATTGTAATACAACACATTTAATTTCTCCTGTATATGAAGACATATTGATGAGTATTGTTACTCTTAAGAAGCCATTCAAGCATGAGATATTGCAGAGCAAAGAGTTACAGTGAGAATCCTCTACTATTTTAAGGTGATAAACCAACAAGTTTTCCATTTCTGTTTTGGATTTTTGTGTGACACAGACAAAATTGATGAAAAATTAATGCCAAAAAACAATTTTTACTTTTATTTATCAAATCATTTTTCAGCAATATCAAATTTGTAGACTACTGCCTTTTTTTGATGGATTAGAATGGCCAGTAAAGCATATCTTTAATTATGAGATTTATTTCAAAGGTAAGATTTTTTTCTTCATTTTGGCACTTGACAATTTTTTTTTTAAACAGAAAGAGAAAATGCCTGCAAAATGTATGAACACTGGGTGGACAGTCTGGATAGTTCATCTCTGAAGAATTTTATCTGGGCAATGTTTCTTCAGAGTGACATTTATAGCCATCAGCACYTAGATTCCACTTTCAAGCTATACTATATCACTGAGAGAGTGTCAGTAGTCAGTGTACCATGCTACCATGTAGCCCATGTGGTAGCTTGTGAAAYGGGGCTGGCTAAACACCAGTATTAGTTTCCAGGAAAATTGTTTAAAAAAAAATGGTGTGAATCAGGCGAAAATGAACCAAAACCAAAATTTACAAATTCCTGTGAGCTGGAAGCTTCCCAAGCTTTGCAGCTGCTCAGTGAAATACTACTGGCAAGAATGCAAAGCCTGACAGACCTCTTGCATTGATTGTAAGGTACACAGTGTTGATTCCTTTCTCACAATTCCTTCATGTATTTCCRCAAGGGCACCTTGGCCTTGCTCCTTCTCCACAACCTTACTTGCCAGACATAGTTATCTAGTGGATTATTAACYTGGTAACCAGCTGCTCCTGACACCTAGGTCAAGCAATGGACAAGAAACCAGTGCACTGTGCAACTGTGGCAGAGCTTTTCATGGCAGAGCTTATGCTGAAAAGCCCCTTAGACGACATACTATCTGGCTACTRTCTGAAAACCTCTCTTGTCCTGTGAACGTATGCAGGCCTCCTGCTGGGGTATATCATGTGGTACTCTAATTGCTGTCCTACAACATGACATGGTACAGCACATCTTTGTGAGTTGAGGCAAGCAATATTTAGTCAGCTGGGAACACACATTCAGGTTAGGAACTCAAGGAAGTTCCCATTTTGAGGTATTCTCATCAGATGATACCCTAAAGTTGAAACCTTGAATTGAACATAGGAAGAGTTCATTAGAGCTGAGGTATTTCTACCATAGTATAACAAGTAGGAAACTGATGAATATTTCCTGGTAAAGAATTGTTTTCTGAACAAATTTTGCTTGCTTAGAAAATTTGTGAACATCTGCACTGTTGGAATTTAAACAGATTCCAAGAAAGAAGCTAATGGTATCAGTGCCTCATTTAAGAAGCTGCCAAACTCATGTCCAGAGGAAGAATCTCCCACTGTCTCCCATAATATCCTCATAGGTAAGCTCAGGAAGTGCAGGCTAGATGAGTGGACAGTGATATGGATTGAGAACTAGCAGAATGGCAGAGCTCAGAGGGCTGTGATCAGTGGYGCAGTTTAGTTGAAGGCCTGTAGCTAGCTGTTTCCCTAGAAGTCAATAATAGGTCCAGTCTTGTTCAACTTATTCATCAGTGACTTGAATAAAGGACAGAGTGGCTCCTCAGCAAGTTTGCTGAYGATACTAAACTGGGAGGAGTGGCTGACACACCGGAGGGCTGTACTGCCATTCAGAGAGACCTGGACAGGCTGGAGAGTTGGGCGGAGAGGAACCTCATGAGGTTCAACAAAGGTAAGTGCAGAGTCCTGCACTTAGGGAGGACCTAGGCACCAGTACAGGCTGTGGGCTGACCTGCTGGAGAGCAGCTCTGCAGAGAAGGACCTGGGAGTTTTGGTGGACAGCAAAACAACAAATGGCCTGAGCCATCCACGTGCCCTTGTGGCTGGGAAGGCCAATGGTATCCTAGGGTTGTGTTCGGAAGAGCGTTGTCAGRAGGTCAAGGGAGGTTATCTTCCTYCTCTACTCAGCCTTGGTGAGGACACACTTGCAGTATTGCGTCCAGTTCTGGGCTCCCCAGTACAAGAGAGACATGCAGCTACTGGAGAGAGTCCACATAGGGCTACAAAGATGATTAGGGGACTGGAGAATCTCTCTTACAAGGGAAGGCTGTGGGAGCTGGGCCTGTTTAGCCTGGAGAAGAGAAGACTGAGAGGGGATCTTATCAGTGTGCGTAAGTATCTGAAGGGATGATGTAAAGAGGCTGTGACCAGACTCATTTCAGTCATGCCTAGAGACAGGACAAGAGGCAACGGCCACAAACTGAAAACAAGAAGTTCCACTGAATATGAGGAAAAACTTCTTTATTGTAAGGGTGACAGAGCATTGGGACAGGTTGCCCAGAGAGGCTGTGGAGTCTCCTTCTCTGGAGATATTCAAAAGCTATCTGGACATGATCCTGTCTAATATGTTCTAGGTGACCCTGCTTGAGCAAGAGAGGTTGGACTAGATGATCTCCAAAGGTCCCTTCAACCTCAATCATTCTGCGAGTCTGTGATTTTGTGAATCAAGGTGCAGTTTAAGTGTGATAGAGACAGGGTGAAAGGACAAGAGGTGGTGTAGTAATAAGATAGAACAATTAGTACAATTGTTCATTTATGGTATGTACACATCTCCATCATCTCATTAATTACATTATTTTATGGTATTTTAACTGAGCAGCACTTAGGAAGTCACTTTAAGGATGTATTTGTTTCAAGAGAAGATGTTGTTTGGGGAGCCAGACTTCAAGAATGATGAGCCACAAAACTAGAACCATGACCTGAAAAACCAAAGTGAGCTTTTAAAGGTTTAAGAAATGGAGGTGAAGTCAAGCCTGGTTTCATGCAAAAAGAAGGAGAACACAATGAAATACAGAAGATAGACAGCCTCAGGTGGCCTGGTGGGATGATTCGAATGAAGGGAAAAGAAAATTGAGCTTGATAAAAAAGGCAAGGAGGGACAGAGAAAGAGTTAAGTGAAAAGAAGAACAAGAAATGACATAAAAGCACATTCCTTTATTCTGTTAAAGCTTGCTTTATAGAGTTTCCTAAAAGTTAGTGTCACTTACAAGGTTKGAAAAGACACAAGAGTTAACTGGCAAACTGAAATGTGTGCTGTAATATTCTTCACAATTCACATATTTAATTTCTGTATTTATCAATAAAGTATGACACATTTTTCTAGTGTATTATACAYGTTTTTAACATACTAGATATTCAATATTTAATATATGTGCCTTGAACTTTGCTATTCTGATATGACATTTTAAAAAGATATKCAATAACTAATTCTATTTCTGATATATCAGACTCAAGCTTTTGTCTCCRAATTCAACCTTGTGATTTTAATTTTCTGATTTCTTCCTTCCATCAATGCTCACTCTCATCATAGTTTTGACAGAAAACTTTAAAGTTTTAGAATATACTGACACAGTATGCTAACACAATAATTCCACTTAAATATCACATTTTCCTTTCATATCAGAAGTGGCCTATATTTCAGAAAATATGGTTATAATTCAGAAATGCTCTAGAAAGATGTACTGTAGACATTAATTTAAGCTTATTTTTGTGCAAATCTGTGATATTCGATGGTGCTCTTAAATAACACAGGGAGAAAATGCATACCTAAAGAAATCAGTAGTTTTGTCCTGTTGTTCAGCTATCTGACTTGAACACATGTTTCTTACAGTAAATATTTTTATTTTGGTCCAAAATATTCTATTAGCTTCTGAACACTTGCTTCAAAATCTCTGTCATTCCCTGTTTTTTTTTSTGAGGGTAGCAAAAACTACCTATGAGGTCAGGCTGCCTAAAGAGTGACAACAAAATGCATTTCTGAGAGACATCCATAATTCCTGAGTCAGTCATAAACAATTTAAAAGTGTCAGTCTTGCAACTTAGGTCAGCCCAACAGATACTGGATTTCCAGAATAGTCAAACACATATATTAAAGGTAAAATTTCTCACACCATTTTTTTTTTTTTGTCATACAAAGCTATAAATCTGTTTATGTAATTAGGAAGAAGATTTTGGTACTGACAGTATAAAACTTTATAATCTGGAGTGTAAGTCTAATTCCACTTGTAAGGAATGCAGTGCATCATCGATTTAAGATTATAATTAAAGCRGTAGCTATTAGTCTTATCCTTACTCCTCTAGAATTTCATGCTCAAGTATAAAAATAATAGGAGCTCTTGAACTTTGACTGCAGCTTTGATCTTCGTTTATTGTTTYGGTCTTGGGCAAGATCTTTGGGGTGACAATACACTTAGAGTTGATAAAGTCCTTTCACTTGCAGTTCTGGTAGACTTCTGAAGTGAACATAATGCCATATGCCATATCATCTATCATCATGTCAGAAAATGTATTGAATTTGTCCTTCAATTTGTCTTTTGTAGGTTTAATTATGACTAAATATATATTAAATTAATTCAGATTAAAAAAAAAAAAAAAAAGGAATGCATGACATTTGTCTTCAGTGGTTTTATGCATACATCCAAGCAGCTAACCTGTGTTTGATTCTGCCATTGCCTTTCTTTTGGGAAAGAAATGGCTAAAACTAGATCTGTCTTTGATACATATTATATTTACAGAAATATACTCAAAAATCTCTTTCTTTTTACATGAGAAGAATTAAGCAGCTGGAGATCATTTCTTTGCTTAAATTCCACGACTTGTTCTTAGCCAACACTTATCCCAAAGGTTTTTCTTGGGATACTAGTCCAGTCCATCTGTGTTCAYACCCAGCATTTCTGCCCGTGTGTGTTCTTTGTGCTTCAGTCCTTATTTTTACAAACAGAAACAGTTCCAGCAGACAGCATTCTGCAAATCTAACCACCATTTCCATCAAAAAAAAAATCTTTTGTCCCCTTTTTTTAGCCTCAGTGTTAGGTAGTCATTATTTTTACCAGTTTCAATAGGATTAACCCATTCTAAAGCATCAAAGAAGAAAGGGAGGACCTGTGCATTTTTGACTATTGATAAGAATATGTGATAGTTACGTGTTTAGCAGAAGAATAAGAGGAGATAATGACTAAATAAACTACTGAACTCATAAGACAAAGTTTTGGGAAAAGATGCACAGTGAAACTGAAGCTAATGACACTGTAGACAATTGAAAGAAAAATGGCTTTGCTCTTCATCCGCCTACAGACGTTAATTGGAAACATAAATTTCCTTACACACATAAGAAACTGTAGGAAGATGAAACATAGAGTTCTCTTTTGGAAAAAGTATCTTCAGGCACAATTGTAACTAAACTCCCAACAGACTAAATTTAGAAACAAAGAAATTGGGTGGCATGTRCCCATGTGAAGAAGAGATGCTTTATGGTTCAGTTTTCTGTTCCCTCAGTATAGGGTATCATTTGCTTCTGAAGTTAAATTCACAAGGTTGGATTGTGCCTTGGACTACAAAACCATGGAGAGATTACTAGCAGGTAAGAATATCATCATGCTTATGGTACAACTACAGTTATCTAGATGCTGAATCTGTGCATGTGAGAAACAGAAGCTCTTCATCTTGGAGACTGCTTTTGGAAGCATATTGAGCACTGGAATAAGTCCTTCTAGCTGAATAAYACTTGAGACCTGGAAATTCTTGCAGACATAGAGAATGGCAAAGGATTAATTTCATTAAAAAACACAGTAAGGAAGGAAAATGTATCTCACTGAGTTTTTTTCATGTCTCATTGCATTCAAGATCAGTTGTTAAGCAATTAACTTGTTGACTTAAACAACTAAGATGATCAGTTGCTAAACACCTGTTAAGCACRTCCTCTTCCAGGTACAATCTAACTCTGAGTTCACTGTCTTCCAGTGAGAATTTTTTGTGAATTGTTTTGAATAACATCTCCCAAATTGGGTTCCATTTTGCTACAATAATACGATAAAGAGGTCTTGTCACCTAAAGTAGCAAGGAGTGACAAGGAGTGGAAAGATCACCTCAGTAGGCTAGAAATTTAGAAATATCAGCTCTTTCATTTTGGTTTCTTAGATGAAGCAATTTTCAAATGGAAAATTTGATTCTAGTGGCTAGCTTTTAAATATACTTTATACAAATTCTGACTCTTTTGCTGGTATCACCATCAGCACCAGCACCAACATCTAATAGATGTCTCTACTGTGGCTTTACTTTCTCCAATATCTTTCCTAAATATGAAAAGCAATCACTCATATTCATGGCTTATACCTATGGCGTATTATTTTAGTGTGTTATCATTTAGTTGCAGCGATAGAAGAAGAAGCCATTGAATATATTCTATAACACGCAGAACCTTTAAATGGAAGCTACTTTCAATGCAAAGCTGACTCCTAAATACTTAAAGCTGCAATGCTGCAGAAAACAAACCCAAATATTATGCAGACCCTAGTGACAGTTCCAGTTTGACCTCTCTACCATACTGCTCCTGTTCAGGGGATAAAATACTCTGATTACGAGAAATAAGAGGACATTTTATGCTCTTTTACCTYGTTTGATGATATACGCATAGCAACAAAATTGAAAGGACCATAACAGTAGTGATGTGCTCAGGAAGACTGTCTTCATCCAGACACAGTCTACATAAGCTGAACTCCATCTAGAAGCACACTATAAATAATCATTGGCTCTCTGGCCTCTGCATCTTCCAGTGATATCTATTAGTCAAAGGAATAGCAAGAGGCAGACTCCCAATTCAGAGCCAGCACAGTAGACTACAGGAGGAGCTAGAACTTTAACTTCAAACAAGTCTAATTAGGAAATCAGTGTATTTTCCAAATGCTGTTTTCCTGGTAAATGTGAAGTCATCAGCTGCTCTTGACCTAATGTCACAGTATCCCTGAATCTACTTTCTTTACAGGTATAATCATGTAAAATAAACAACACAATCCACACAAACTGTTTCTTAATTGTAGCCTATAATCAAGAGAGAAGTTAAGAGACACCATGAAAGCACTGACTTACTCAGAGATACAGATAAACAGAACTAAGACATTYTACTATCTAATTTCTTTCTGGGATATTCAGGTATTTCCTTAGGCGTCTCCAATAAGACTCACTTAGAAACAGCACTGACAGGTTTCTTGGCCCTGCAACCTACTTCTCTGGAGTGTCTGAAAGCAGCTTCAGTTCCTCTTCCTGCAACAGCGCAGCTGAGCTGTTTTCTTTACCAGTCACAGAGCTCACCTAAAAATAAGATGCTTATACAGTAAATCTAGACAGTGAAGCTCTTTTTGGAGAAATCAGTTTATATTCTTGACTTGTAGGGAGAAGAAAGAAGCATCAAAATGGTCCTACAGTCAAACTTAGTGATTCAGGAGTTGGAAAAGATGCTGTGATTGGAGAATAGTTCAAATCACAGATATTACAGAATTATTTTAATCATTAAAGCTTTTACTTTATTTTGACCCACATTCTTAGGCTAGTGGTGACAGCTACTTTTACAATAAAAGTGGGACAAAATGGAAAAAACAAACATCAGAAAAGATGTAGTCAGAGGAAAAATAATAGAATAAAAACAAGCAACTCTGGTAAGATTCTTCAAATTATAATACACAGAGTTAAGAAATGCCTTAAGACATTCTCAACAAACAGCAACAATATTTCATTTTAATTTACATCAGAAAGGGAGATCAAGCCTGAAAGTGGAACATCCACATTTTGTCAGACAAACACATCTGATATCTTAGCTAAGAATAAAAATATACATGCTTCTTTACTGCTTAGCAGCTGCTGCTAGACTCATAGTAGACACAGTCTCTTTGGCATATGGAAAATCATGACCTTTTTCTCATAATTCCTTTTTAAATAGATTTTTTTTACTCCTATCAACTTCTGTCCTTTACCAATAATTGTATATGAACTTCTAGGAACCTAGATGGAGTATCCATTATATTCCTGAAGTACATGCTGAAGATTTTGCAGCATCCTCCCTCATTGTCATTATCATGTTATGTAAAGGCTGGCAAGATGGCCAATGGCAAACTGAACATCTAGAAAAAATCACTTGCACTGCAAGAAAATCAGTACATTAGCAGTGGTAGGCCATGATCTAGAAGAATGAAGGGTATCTGTGACTGCCCACCCCCAACAGAAAACACAAAAGATGAGGTCTTCCTTAT
This sequence comes from Rhea americana, assembly GCF_003343005.1. NCBI lineage: Eukaryota > Metazoa > Chordata > Aves > Rheiformes > Rheidae > Rhea > Rhea americana. The sequence continues at coordinate 519,151 of NW_028186590.1, read as the reverse complement.
GATTCATAAGACATTACAGAAAAAAGCTTTCCATTTTTACACCCACATTTTCTCTGTTCTGACAGATATATTAAATAAAAGAAAACCAAATCCAAATCAAATATAGTAAGATGGGATGTCAAAAGGCTTTTACAGACACACAACAAAATTATGCTAAAAATGATACTTAGGAACTTACAGTTTAATTTCTGATTTCCCATTCAAACATAGGGTTTGGACATGTGTATTGAGACAGCATTAAGCTTGGTATTTGAAGAAGATAAGTATCTTGTTTATGCTAGCAGCAAAGCAGCAGTTAGCAAGATAAAAAATTCTGTTACTGTGGAAAGAATGAGACGCCCTAAAACGGTGCTTAAAGCAACTAAAATATTACTTTTTGGGTGGACTTTTTATAAGTGACCAAACTTTTTTTAATGTGGTTATTTCCTATAAAACAAAAAGGAAAGAAAAAACAAGATCAAAACAGAAACTCTGAATTTTTATGCAATAGATATTTTTTACCTTAGAAAAATGGTAAGGATAAGTATATGGAAAAGTTGAATAAGCTATTAGCAGCAGTTGGTCATGAGAAGTATGAAATGTTCATATTTTAAGCTAAAAAAGATATGAATATAATACAAAAGCATTGTGGTTTTTTTTTTGAAAAATAGCTCTGTTTAGGGGGTTTGTGGAAAGTCTACAAGACCGTGTGTCTGAAGATACCTTGGAGACAGTATCTAAGATCAATAAATAAAACTATTCACATACTTTTCCATTTAAATGTTATTTTGCTTGAAAATGCAGGTTCTCAGTTTAGATAGTGTTCACAAACAGGTTAGTGATCTAAACAACAGTTGAACTTGTCTCCTCAAATTCTACTTAATTATATCCCTCAGTCTATTCAGTTTTAAGACAATACTTTTTCTKTTTAGCATTTGGAAAAATGGCAAAGTCATGTATGATATCTAATTTTTATTTTCTTAATTTGATTGATTTCTCTGGTCTGATCTTTGAATGAAACTATCTGAATATAATTCAGTAGACTGATTTTATATCTCAGAGGAAAGCTTAGAAAACTTGTGCATAAACAATTTTTAAAGAAGAATTTTTCAGTTTTTCATATAATGGCATTTGAAATTCTCTAAAGCATTTATAAGAAATATATTTAATTCAGGCACTGAGTGTTCATTTGAATGTTTAAAAAGAGATTATAAATAAGTTTTTGACTGCTGTACATTTTTCTTAGGCAATATCTTTTACACAGTATTTTATTGACTTTAATAAGTGTGAAATGATTGGAGCTATAATGAACAGTTTATGCTTGAGAGTACAAGGACCCTGGGTATTTATAAATGACAGRTCTACAGAATACCTATGAATGAAAATGACCCCAGGTAACTGAACACTGCTTGTGCTGCAGGTATATAAGGAGCCAAATAATGAAATGAAACCCATAGAGGACTCTGAACATACTTGACATGAGGTAGTTTATGATTACTACTGGAATAAAGGAAGTGACATTCAGATTTCCTATAGACCTTTGCAGGTAGAAGTTGTATCTAAAGCAAGATAATAGAATGCTATTTTTAATGTATAACATATAATATGTACATGGTGTGTAAAATTAGGTATCTCTAAAGCAAGGATAGTATTAGATTGTCTAAAAGTTTCATAAATTTATCTGACACAGAGCATGGTACCTTATAAACAAACCTTGTTTTTCTACCATAAATATTCAGACATGCTGATAAATACTCATGCCTCATTCATGTGACCTGACATCAGATGGATTGTTTTTCAGAAACTGCATTATATATGTGTGCTCAACCTGTCAGCTCCTAAGCAGAATCACTACCATGAGAATGATTACATTTTCTTTTTAATAAGTCAGTATTGTAGCATTATCTGAAGGTGGAAAAAAAAATCTTTCTCGCTCCCCAATAAATAACCCTGAGCAAAATATAAAAACAAAAGTCTTCCCTTATAGGCTCAATGTACCTAGATTTTTCTATTCTTTTCCCATTATGATAATTCTTTCATATTTTCTACTCTTTAGACTGAACACTGAACTCCTCACTGCTACTGTGCTGCAGCAGAGATCACAGCCAGCAATCACAGATGAATGAAGACTAATGCTCTGATTCAGCTGCCTAAACAACTCAGGTCAGTCTGCTTGCAGAAGACCTCTGAATTGAGTCTTTGAGACTGCAGAGAAATGCAGGGAATCTCATGAGAACTGGGCAGTTTTACATTACTGGATCAAGGACACAACTGTGATGAGAAAGTTCAGCCACTGGCTGTTCTACACTTACATATTTTTTGTCAACAAAAAGATTTTTCTTGTTCTTTTATGCACAAGCCCTTCAGTACTGCAAATGTTGGGGCTGCCACAATTTCAGAAGTTTGTCCAGACTTGATATAATGTTGTTTAGGCTAGTGTATGATATACAATACAGCATGCATAGAAACATATAGTCTTTTTAATATGAAGACTGTTACTGTTCCTTTCAGCATCTTGCAGGGACCTCAGCCTTTCTTGACTATCCTGGAGCTCAGCTGATCATTCACTGCAAGACAATGGCCAACTACTTCAAGGTGGGTTCTCCCACCTCTTTGAGGAACTCCAACTCATCCAGTCACCAGATCAATTCTGTACTGTATTTGCCACTCAGGCTCCTTTGTTCAGGCTGTTTGGCATTTAGAAAACAAAGCAAAGCCAAACCAGTGAAAAAATCCTTCCTATTAATCAGATAATAACCTAACACTGATTAGGCACAGAGCAGCTCAAGTCATCCAGTGTTCTTCTTATAGGAGGCAGTCTCATTTCATGTATTCTTATKCATTATTCATCTTCCACCTGGCATTTTTCACATGTCCTATTAGTGGCTGTGTTTGTTAATCAGGTACTTATTCTGCCTCAAATATTACATCCCCTGAGGAGCAGCATTAGGCTGCTCTATGAGGGAAGGTGATCCAGGGGTGGGTGATGATGGCAGGGCAGAGCTCTCACCAAGACACGTGCAGGCCCACCATGCCCAAGCAGGGTGAGCAGGGCAGGTCTGGTGATGGTAACTGAGTTCAGCCAGGAGCCCAGATGGCCTGGCAAGACCATAGTGATGAGGCAGATCTGAGGTCAAGCCAGACGGTCATATCTGCAAGTCAGGATCAGGGGCAGAATCAAGCAGGTGCATGAYCTGGCACAGGCACACCTGCAACATTGTTCAGATGGAGATGAAGGGTGAGAGAGCCTGAGCACAAAAGCAGCTCTCAGGTGCAGGGTGGTAGGGACTCATTGGAGCTCCTAGCAGCCAGAGAGCTGTGTCACCTGAGCTGGCCTTGTGCCTGGCCACCAAACTGTGGAGGCGGAGGAGATGCACTCAGGGCCCTGGAAACATCTAACACTTGCAAGAACTGGATATAAGACAGTTGTAAAGTGGTTCAGCCATGTAAGTAGGTCAGCCACATTTGGCTTTCTTTTCCTAGTGGCACATATGCCTTGGCAGGCCACTGGGCTACAGCCGCCTTGTTTCCTTTTTCTCAGCCAGCAGCTAAAGCCATACTCATTTTGCTTTCAGATTCACATTAGAGTTTCCTTTATACACACAACTGTCATTGTTGATAAGTCACTTCAGGCTCAGATTAGCCCACAGAGTATTGTATTCATATTTCTGTGATAAATTGTAAGTCAGTGAATGCAAAGAAAACAGGCAAAAAAAAGAAATATGTGTGTGTGTGTTTGTGTGTGCATGTGTGGGCATGTACAAATGTGTTGTTTCAACTACTTTAAACTCTCCAGTAAACTCTTACAAATTCTACAGTCATCTGAGGAGTTGAACTTTGATAATAGTGTAAGCTACATTAGTTTCGTCTAGGTCATGCTGACACCACAATCATTATCTTATATACATATTTTAAAAAATCATATTTCATGTCAGTATTTATGAACCATTGTTCATTTGAGATCTTTTGCTATGTGTGATTTAAGACTGTTTGAAGAACTCTTTATTTTATTCCCCCCCGCCGGAGTGCTGAGAAAGCAAAGGTGCTATCCCTTTACTGTACTTCTGCACAGAATTCTCCTAAATCAGTGTGGTCTACAGCTTCACAGGGTACTTGTCACCTGTATCCTATCGCAAAGCAGCAGGCAGGTTGGGCTGTGGTATGAGCTCATGGTAAGAGACACAGACTCAGTAACGCTTTGTTCAAGCACGTAGCTGTAGAAAGATGAGCTCTCCACATTCAGCCTCATCCCCCTTTTCCAGAATGGCTCAAAGGCTCACAGTTAACTGAAGAAAATCTGGGATATATTTTGCTTTCCTTTCTTTTGACTACCAAAATTCTGAGCTTACTAGCTATGCAGGTTCTCTTCTTTGTTAACAACTTGCTTATTTCTTAGCCCAGATTTTACTCTTCATTTAAATCTCAAAGACAATGCTTATTTATGATTCAAGAAAAGCTGATAAACTTTTTTTTTTACTCTATTAGGTTTTGATATTTAAAATAATGAATATTTACATAAATATAATATAATTTAATAGATAAATATTCTTTCATAAGTAGAATCAAGCCTTGCTGTTTAGCCAAATAACTGAGGAATAATACTACAGAGGATTATGAAAATCTGAAGGAAAAAAATTATTTTCAATATACAAAAGGAAACAGAATCAAGAAAGAAAATTGAAACTATCTCTTTAGATAGAGACACAATTTGAGAACAGATCAGAAATCTGAAACAGATGGGTCAGAACAGATACTAAGGTCCAGAAATTCAACAATGTTTGTGGACAGACTGAATTTGACATATAACAGAAAAAAAAAAAAAAAAAAAAAAAAAAAAAGGAGTGAATTTTGAGGCAAGATCATTGAGGATGACCTTCTGAGACAAATGTCAGGGAGAAGCCAAGAATGGAAACAGTGAACGTGATGCAGATTAAATCCATTCTGTGGGCGCTAAAGAGAAATTGGAGCTCAGGAGAAAGTCTTGTCTTGTCTTTACTAAGAACTCTGCAATGGCTGTTATTTACTCAGAGTCTACCTTTGTCAAGAATCCACCAAATGTGTAGGTTCCTAAAATGGCCAATTTGCGTGATGTGTGATGGTATTTAATAGGGCCCAAGGCAGCGAGATAAAGTGAACTAAATTATTCTGGATCAGAAATTCTGCTACATTTTTGCACTTAACAGCTTATCTACTCTTTTGTCAATTATAGATCATTTCCATTTTAAAAATAGCATGTTCCTACAATATTATGCTAATAGTATTTTTTCTTGGAGTACCTGGGATAACATTTATGGCTTAAATTGTGTCCCCTGCATAATCTTGTGACCTGAAGTTCTTATAGGTAAAAGCAATCTATCACCATATACTGACGAACTAGACTACTTTCATTTGTAGGGGGAAGATCCACTCTACAGGGGAGCATCTGGGCTAAAATAAGCATAACTTTTGACCACAGAGATCACGAAATATTCTGAACCTAGTAAAAGGCAACTGAACTCTACTTAATAAGCTCTGAGTTAACATAATTGAAGCCTAATTATGTATCAGTGGGTAAAAGGAGCTTAAACAGGAATCTGACAAAGAATAAGGGAGAAAAAGTCTTTTACATTGTTTGTAAGTGCAAATCCTTCATGGTCATAGTTTGTCTGCTGTGAAACATCCTTGGCGCCAGAAAGAGCAGAACCTGTTGCCTGCTAACAGTGCCTAAGATAGTTTATTTTCCCAGATGTCTGGCAGAGCTTGAATCTCCAGTGACTGCCAGTTTTAAATTTAATTCTTACTTATTGTGGTCTTTTCTTTACYACTGCTGACATTGGCTAACATGGTACATTAAGAATCCTCATGGCAGACACAGGAAATTTCTGAGGCAGGGATCAGATCAACAGCACTGTGCTGTCAGGTTCAAAACCTAGAAATGCCTCTCAAAAGTATTTACTTGTTCAAGAAGGAGTAATTAAATCTAAAAAATTGTAAAAAGACAGCCACTGTTGCCTTTTATGTTCCCGTGTACATTACAAGTGTCAATTGCAAATACRTAGTACAGTACTACGAAAACCTTCTGAGAGGAGAAAAAAAAATACTGTGCAGCTGCAGAAGACTCTATTTGATCTCATAAACATAAACTTTAGCAGTCATCTGAGCCACTACAAATAATGCAAGTTTGGCTGAGGTTTAGCAGATGCAAGAGTGGTTTGTCAGGAGACAGGTAATAGGATGTTTTGAGAAGTTAGTCATTTTCCTAAGAGCTAAAGTAGGTCAAGACCAAAAAAAAACCCCAAAACAAAAAACTGTCTCTTTTATGTCTTTTATGATGAAATTTCATGCACAGGTACCGTAGTTACTTACAAGGGAAGTAAACTAAGCTTGTAGCTGGCAGCAATAAGGGATAGACAAGTGTAAGCAATCCTTCTTTCCAGCAGCAGCCCTAAGATTCCTTTTGACACTGATTGGACATGGCACCTTGCACAGTAAACAATGCTACAATTACTTATGTTTTCTTGACAAAATAAAACCAATCCCCTGTGGTATTTTTAAGGTAACCCGAGGCCTAAGCTGCTCCACAGTAATAACCATTTTTYGGGGCGGCCTTTGCTCATCAATATTTGAAGGCTGTAGATGAGGAAACAACATGATCATGACAGCATGGAAAAACTGGATAAGGAGAAGGAGATATTGATTCCTTTGCTGGCTTGCACAAATTTTTAAAAGAGAGAACTATTAAAAAAATTTGCAATCAATAGAAGATATTTCTTCTAGGAAATTTTGAGATTTCTCAGATAATGCATTAAATACATGATGATTGGTGTTTGGGACTTAAACAAAATCTGCTGCTTTACTTACATTGCCTATTAAACGTACACATTTCAGTGCTTACTAAAAGCATCATTCAGCAGGATTGGGCACAGGGAAAGAGTTTTTAAACATGTATGTAGGCTTTAGTCTGTGTTATGAGCTTACATGATACATCAGCTTCATTTGAGCATAATTTTCCTTGAAGCTAAACCTTAAATCCCTGCTAAGAATCTAAGAGAAAAGTTTAGTCCTTGAGACTGAGAGTGGCAAGAAAGGCATAAAGGTGAAAAAAGGCATAGAGAAAATCACAATATGAAAGATAGAGGCTCTGTCATGAAGGATGAGGGAGAGTAGTTGTGAGAGGCAGTCAAGCATAGGGGATAATTGAGGAATAGCTGGAAAGACCAAGACTGAGCCTGGAAGTGAGGGAGCATTAGAGACAGCTTAAGTGTGTCAAAGCCCAGGATACTGCTTCCTTGGATTCCCAGGAGAAAAGATGAAAGTTAAGATTTTCTCAAGTGATTTATGCCTTTAGGGGAGTTATTTCTTAAAAATAATAAAATAAAAAAAAATTCTCCTCTGATGTACTTTTTTGGAGAGGGGGGAGAGGAGGAATTTGGACCTAAGGGTTGTATCTATCTATTTTGCAGGAACAATTTCAAAGGTGTTTCTGGGTCCACAGGCAAATTATAAAGTTACTGTGTAGATAAAGAAATATATTCACTGATCTGTCAGAGAGGAACACTTCAAGAGTGCCCTTCCTGGGCAGCTGTACATGCCTTGTGAATAATCTACCACRAGGAACATTCTGTCTGAGATTCCACAGGAAATACTTGTTGCAGTAAATTGCAAAACACTTATGTAGCAATAGTATGTCCTCTTGCTGCATCCCAGCACTGGTAGACAATTATGGACACTGTATGGCTTTGCTCCATCTAGAGCAGTAGACACAGCTCTTTATTTTTCTAGGCTTCCCATACAACTGAAGCAGCATCAGGTACTTCCCAATCCATTTGTCACACATTCCACAAAGAAATGCTTCACAGGACTTTCATCAGAAGATCACTAAAAATAATATGTCTACAATATCCTTCCTTTCCATGATCCTTAGTTTAGAGAAACAGCTTCCTCCCCTATCAGGAATCATTGCTTGATTGCTAGATGAGCGTTGCCATGCTACTGAAATCCTCCTAGCAAACATAGGATTCAGCAAAAGACAGCACAAACTAATCATGGCATTACTATTCTACTTCCCCTACCTTGAAAGGACCAAATGAATAAAGCCTTGGGTTTCAGTTCTTGAATCTGTTTAGACCACAAATGATGTGGGCAATTCTAGATTGCAGTGGGGAACCGAAGTCATAAGAGAGCTATTATGTGCTGGGTAAGGAAGAACTGGATGGGGAGATGACCAAAGGAAACTAGAGGTCATGATGCTAGTACCTGCACCCAGAGTTGGTATAGTAGTGGAAAAGAGAAGGAACTTAGGCTCTGTACATTGAGTGGGCTTGCTGTGTCCTCTTGCCTAATAGGTCTTGAGGAGAGGAGAGGAAAAAACAACGGATTTCAGTGTCACATCTTATAAGCATAATGATGATGTGGGGTGGAGTAGCAATGGGTGACCTCATGTTTGCCAATTGCTACACGTTGTGCCACATCCTGTGCTTAGGGGATGAGGACTTCAATCATCCTGATATCTGCTGGAAAGACAACACAGCTAGGCACAAACAGTCAAGGAGGTTCCTACAGAATGCTGATGATAACTTTTGAAACAGGTGGTGGAGGAGCCAATGAAGAGCACTGCTGGACCTCGTACTAACAAAGAAGGACTTATTGGAGATGTGAAGGTCTGGGGCAACCTTGGCTGCAGTGACCATGAGATGGTGGAGTTCAGGATCCTGCAAACAGGGCAATAAGTAGGATCACAACCCTGCACTTCAAGAGAGCAAACTCTGGCCTCTTCAGGGATCTATCTGAAGGAATCTCATGGGTTAAGGCCCTAGAAGGAAGGAGATCCAAGAGGGCTGGTTAATGTTCAAGCATCACTTTCTCCAAGCTCAAGATTGGAGTATTGCAATGAGCAAGAAGTCGTGCAAAGGGGACAGGAGACCTAAATGGTTGAGCAAGGAGCTCCTGGTAAAACACAAACAGAAGAAGAAAGTCTGCAGAATACAAAAAAGAGGGACAGGCCATTTAGGAGGAATACAGGAATGTTGTCAGAGTACACTGCAATGTGATGAGGAAGGCTAAGGACCATTTGGAATTAAATCTGGAATTAAATTCAGAAGGCTTCTTCAAATACAATAATAGCRAAAGGAAGACTAGGGAAAATGTAGGCCCACTGCTGAATGGGATGGGGACCCTGGTGACCAAGGATACAGAAAAAGCTGAGGTACTGAATGCCTTCTTTGCCTCAGTCTTCAGTGCTAAGAAGAAGCCCTCAAGAATCCTGTAGCCTGGACGTGAGGGAGAAAGTCTGGATAAAGACTTTTCCTTGGTCAAGGAGGATAGGTTAGAGATCATTTAGGTAAACTTGACACCCACAAGTCCATGGCCCTGATGGGATGCRTCCATGAGTACTGAGATGGCAGATGCTATTGCTAGGCCATTGTCCATCATCTTTATAAGGTCATGGAGAACTGAAGAGGTGCCTGAGGACAGGGAGAAAGCCAATGTCACTTCAGTCTTCAGAAAGGGCAAGAAGGAGGATGCCAAGAAACTACAGGCTGGTCAGCCTCACCTCCATCCCTGGAAAGGTGATGGAACAGCTCATTCTGGATGTCATCGCCAGACATGTGGAGGAAAAGAAGGTGGTCAGGAGTAGTCAGCATGGATTCACTAAGGGGAAATCATGCTTAACCAATCCRATAGCCTTCTGTGAGGGAATGATTGGCTGTGTAGATGAGGGGAGAGCCATGGATGTTGTCCACCTTGACTTCAGCAAGGCTTTCGACAYTGTCTTCATAACATCCTCATAAGTAAGCTCAGGAAGAGCAGGCTAGATGGACTGGGAGATGGTTTGAGAACTGGCTGAAAAGCAGGTCTCAGAGGGTTGCCACCAGTGGTACAGAGTCTAGTTGGAGGCCTGTATCTAGTGGTGTCTCCCAGTGATYCTGTCTTGTTCAACTTATTCATGAATGACCTGGATGAAGGAACAGAGTGCCTCCTCAGCAAGTTTGCTGACGATACCAACGTAGCTGATACACCAGAGGGCTGTGATGCCAATCAGAGGGACCTGGACAGGCCACAGAGCTGGGCAGAGAGGAACTTCATGAAGTTCAACAAAGGCAAGTATGGGGTCCTACACTKAGGGAGGAATAATCCAATGCACCATACAYGCTGGGGGCTGACCTGCTGGAGAGCAGCTCTGCAGAGAAGGACCTGGGAGTTTTGGTGGAAAACAAGTTGAGCCTGAGCCATCCATGTGCCCTTGTGGCCGGGAAGAYCAGTGATATCCCGGGGTTGTGTTAGGCAGAGTGTTGTCAGGAGGTCAAGGGAGGTTATCTTCCTCCTCTCTACAGCCTTGGTGAGGCCACAGTTGCAGTACTGTGTCCAGTTCTGGGCTCCCCRGTACAAGAGAGACATGYAGCTACTGGAGAGAGTCCAGCRTAGGGCTATGAGGATGATTAGGGGACTGGAACATCTCCCCAGTGAAGAAAAGCTGCAAAAGCTGGACCTGTTCAGCCTGGGGAAGAGAAGACTGAGAGGGGATCTTATCAATGTGTACAAGTACCTGAAGGGATGGTGCAAAAAGGGTGAGGTCAGATTCTTTTCAGTGATGCACAGTGACAGGACAAGAGGCAAACAAATATAGGAAGTGCCATCTGAATATGAGGAAGAACTTCCTTACTTTGTGGTGACAGAACACTGGCATAGGTTGCCCCAAGAGGTTGCAGAGTCTCCTTCTCTGGAGATATTCAAACCCCACCTGGATGTGATCCTGTCTAACATGCTCTAGGTGACCCTGCTTGAGCAAGARGGTTGGACTAGACGATCTCCAGAGGTCCCTCCCAATCTCAACCATTTTGTGATTCTGTGATTAGTGTTAAAACATCACAGCTATGATATGACACAGCATCCATGACAGTTGATATGCTGGTGTATCTGTTCTGTGGGTTCAATCCAATTTGGTATGATTACTTACATATTTTATTGCACATCAGTCTTCTGAACCTCTTTCTTTTACCGATAGTGTCTGGTCAGTGCTGACATAGACTGTGAGCTGATTAGAAATTGAAGGAGGAAGAGTAAATCTAGAGGCTATACATGGAATTTTGACCTGGCATCATAATGAAATTAGCACTTTTTCATTAGTGCTAGAAGCACCTTTCTGGGTGTATGCCTGGGACTTTCTGGGTAAGTGACTTTCCCCAGGCTCATGCCAACCCATGGCTCAAAGTTAACATATAAACAGCAGAGGTTTTGTGAAGTCTGTTGTGTGGGTTCAGACAGTTCTTCATCTGCATTGGTATTCAACAATGCCTTAGCAGGGTGTTTGTGACCTAGACTATACGTCCAGATATGTTTCTATCCCAGATTCTATTTTTGTTTGTTGTTTGCTTGTTTTCTATGATAGTATTTAGGAGAATACGCCTTTGGATCTGCCTTTCAAAGTCCTTTTTCACTGTTTGGATTATGTTGTACTGAATTATTAATTCATATAATCCTGATCTTTTTTCAGCTTTGTATATATAGTTCCCTTCTTAATTATTTCCYTCTGTGACTTTTTCTCAACTCATTTTGCTGAATATTCCCAACCTGACTCAGTATCTGTAATGTTCATTTCCCCCAATGGAAAAGGCCAGGTCAATCATTTCAGCTCCCAGAATAAGTTAGCTTCATGCTTCTGTGACTAATGAAGCCTACCAAATTTTGCAAGAACAGGTAGAGCTACAGAAAAAAGTTCTTTTCCAAATAGGTTCACATTTCCTCTGTAATGAACCTATTGCCTGTTAATATGCCCCTGACATCACCTCATTTACACCTACCAGATCCCTTCCCCATCTTCAGGGTTTTGATGTTATAAGGCTGTTGGGCCCATATTGAATAAAATATAACTCTTAGTCAGCCCAACATTCTCTTTCATTTGACACCAATCTGTTGGGCATTGTCATTATTAAAGGTGCATGTCTAAATTTGTATGACACATTCCTGTGTTCTGGCTGGCCTAAAGCTGAAGACTGTGTCAATGCCAAATAGATTTGAAAACTCTAGGCTTTGCATGCTAGGTATGTCACAGTCAGACATCTGCAGAACAGATATTCCATGTATTTGTAAAATATCTGTCTAAAATGGCTAATCTACACATAGATGAAGAAGGTAGTTGCCTAAAGTAGCAGACTGTCAGGTATATCAAAAGGACCCTTAAACGCAAACATATTCCCACAACCTTTTTGGCCTATTCCAAAGCTGCTGCTGCTAGTAGTGGAAAGTATAGCTGGATGTTTGAGGCAGTTCCTGACCCAAGTATCAGGGTCTACTTCTTCCATCCAGAGCCATGCACTCCCTACACCTCCTTTAAAAGCAGCAGGAGCCTGCCCCATCCCCATGGGTCAGCACCATGTCTATCCATCTTTTCTGCCTTACCATGGCAGCGAGATCCACCTGACGTGTGACTATGRCTCATATACTGGAGAAAAGGTATAGACAAGGTAGGGGAGTTGGGTTTTCGTGCAAAGCTCAGATCAGCTGCAGGAGCAGAAGCAAAGTATTGCCCTGAAAAAGAAACAACCTGTAYCAACACATCTATCAGTTCCTCTCTTCTGCACTTGGAAGCCCATAAACTGTATTGACCCTTCATACTCTCTAGTCTGTACCATGGTAGGTCTGAGAGAGGAAAAGAGAGAGAGGGGGAGAGTCTATCAATCTGAGAAGTCATCAAAGTAGTTAGACCTCCAAGGGAGTGAAGAGGAGGAAAGTGCAACAATGTGAAACTCTATAAAAGATTGAGGAGCATCATTCTATACTATAGGTCATTTCAGGCCTCTGATCTGAAGTATGAAATTCTGAAATTATTTGATGGTCTTTTTCTGCAGTTTTTTGATTCATAGACTGTTATTCAGTTATAGATCCCCTTCAAGTAGGAGAATGGGTGAGGTAATATTTACCTAGTTTAGGCAGCATTAGAAACATAGCACTCAGAAATAATCTTTTGTAAGCCTCTCTTATGTGAAGGCATGATTTTAGCAAGTAATGAAGATCCTGCAACTTATGTCCACTAGGAAATTAACAAAGAACATTTGTTTCAGGAAATGGGGAGCATTTTCAACCCATAAGCTTGTCTGTGATTACAAGAAGTATGTCTTTCTAGTATGGAGATTATATTATGAGATCATATTAAAAAAAATCTAGTGGCAGTATTTTTCATATAGTTTCACATAAATGAACATCAAAATATGGCCACCTCCTATGTTTACATTATCAAACAGTTTACTTGACAATCTTTAATCATGAATCATTCAAGATGAACAAGTTACCTGAGCTGCATTCAGTTTTCCCTCTGGAAGAGTAGAATTAACTCAACTTTATTTATTGACCGGTAAGAAAACTGTTTACATAGAGATTCTAATGTTTTCCTTCCCGAATTTTCTGGAAAGAGTATTTACTGCAAATGAGCCATACGTTTCTATGTCTTATACTGCAACAAACCATTTCCAGTATTAGTTCTGAATTGTTTGAATATTGTTCATTTACTCCAGAAAAAATATTTTGTTTGGTTGTACTCATTTAGTTACTTACTGTTCTTATTCTCTGAAGTGCAAACTTTCAGTGACAACTTTATGCCAGGTCATATACTTGTATACTTTTGCTTTCCTTTCGTTCTCCACTTTATAGGATTGTGTGCCCTTTGAGCTGAATCTCCTTATGCTTTCATGCAACAATTACTGTCACTGGAAATCCTGATTTTTGCTTTTGCAACACTTATACCATTAATAATGAATATTTATAATAAGCAAAGAAAGCAGATAAAATCAGTCTTTCAACATGGTTTGTGTTATGTTAATCAAGACAACTGAAGATTAGGCTGCCCCACCTCTTTTCTGAACCATTTCTTGCTTGCATAAGAAAATGTTTTCTCCCCTTTGTATTAAAGGCAATATAGTTGTCCTCTATAATGCCCAGTCTAACYGACATTCCTTTAATGTTTCCTTTAGCTTCATTGAAACTAGTTGACTGAATTAACCTAGTCAGATATGCAAGTGACTGGGAAACTGAAACCTTTCTTGCTGTGCAATCTGTAGATGGCTTTCTGTCTAGATTTTTCTCCAAAACATCAGCTACTATTGGATCAAGTAGATATTTAACAAAATGATTTTCTTGCTCAAGCTGCAATATGTCTAATCTGATGCTGATAATGCTCATAACTTAACATAAATCTTGTTATATTTAGCTCTTTTCTTTTAGCCGCAACTGTTCTAGAATTGTAAATTACTTAAAAACTGAGCTTTCAATAAAAACAAATAGAAAATAATTTTCTTTCCTTCGTCAATGCAATCAAAATAAGAAAAATGTAAAGATAAACATCAAAGGACAAATACAAGGATTTGAAAGTTATTCATATTATTTTAATCTTGTGATATTTTAGCCAATCTTGTTATATTCTGAATCTTGTCTTATGGTTTCTGGAAATTTGAAGGTTGACAATATTAGAGTGTAATTATTATCTATTATTTATTAATTCTATTGGAAATGCTGAGAACTTAGAGGAAACTTGCTGTCCGAGAAAGAGCACCACAAATAACTGCAACAAAAATTCATTTTTTTAACTTCTGCCTAAATCCATAAAAATAATCTGCTTCATTATTTACTGTTTGCAAACATATGTGAATTCCTGCATAAAATAACCACTTGTTTGATCTTCCACTCTGGTTAAATTCTCAGTACAAACAGAAAATATGACCTTCTGAATGCCTTCTCAAATGCATCTAATATCCTTCATGCACAGATCAGCAGCATGAGGCTGAAGGATGCTGTAGTGAGGAGGATCTAGTAGGATCAGGGAGAATAACAGAACGTGCGTTGCAGCTATTGCATCTGTAGAGGAAGGGTGGTGTTTGACCAGTGAAACCAAAGATAATTCCCAGTTGATGGAGAGTATTCATATTTATAGCTGACTGCTGAAAGCACTGCTGGATCTATGTATGTAGAAGCCATGCATTTGTTTTAAATCACTGTAGAACATATTCATCTGACCAAGTACATATATCTGTAGTGCAGACATCTATAGCTTAATTAGTCACACAAAGCTGTCAGTGTTATGGTCAATGGAGAGAAGGAGTGTAAAAACTGGGTGGAAAATTCATCTCATTCACAAGCAGACATTGAAATATTTGATCAAAAATAAAATATTATGTATTCTTTCTCTACTAACTGTAGAGTGGTTTTAACATGGCTAATTATCATGTAGGAATTTACAGTATAAATATCCACAGCAAGGTGAGAGAAATCCCATTCATAAAGTCTCTGGAGAAGGAGAGGGAGGAGGAAACACCTTTAGGGTAGTAGAGATTTTAAGAACTTGAGCTCTGTGAATAGAAAATGGTCAGCAAACTATACTTCTGATATCTGGTCTTGAACTCTGGTTATAACATAGTTTTGTTCAAGAACAACTTCTTGTTTAGTTTAACTGTTAGGCTAATGAGTAATAAAACCCTTTTAGTTCTGGAAAAGAATTTCTATGTATTATACTGCCAAGAAAACCGGTCTTCAGAAACCTTGTGCATGGAGAAACCTTGGGAATTTTTACATAAGGAAAATGCTATAATTGTTTTGGGTTATAAAAAGAATACTGAAAACAGTATTAACATATAAGTCAATGGAGTGCTATCTTTCTGAGATTTAGTTATGAAATGTTTCATTTATCTCAGTTGTTTGTTGTAAAAAGTTGACAGTAAAAAATAAAAATTTCAAAAAAAAAAAAGTTGAAAAAATCAGACATATTGTGATGAACCGGAACTTGGAGCCTAATCCCAGTGTCACCTTTGAAAGTCTCCATTGTAAATGCTAGTAATGACAATTACTTCTCGTACTCTGTTTTAAGAGTACTGTTTGGATAACATAATCACCTCTAAATAATTTTTTTCCTAATTTCTTAAAATCTATCTCTTCTCTACTTCACTGCCAAATCTTCCATTTTAAAGCTTTCAAAGAAACTTTGTCATGCAATTCTTTATTGACAATATATAACTCCAGATTGGTGGACTGTAAATATGAAATACAATCAGCAGACTGTAAATATGAAATGAATACAAATATATTGAATTGAATGTCAAAAGAAATGGCCTGGTTTCTATAACAGCTGCATCATTCTATTACACAGGAGATTTATTAAAACATATGAACACTCCTAACTTTCTCTTTACTTCTTTTTAAGAGGAAGTAATGCTAGAGTTTTCAATTATTTTTAGTAAGGTGGTACAGAATCTATAATTTTGCCAAACAATGCATGTTCAACTTGCTTCAGAGGATGCAGAACTTATATTTCATGTGCTTGAAACTGTCAAAAAATAATCAATTATGGATGCAGTCTTATATTTCTTATAGTATGTGCTGCTGTCATGAATGTGTTGGTTGGACTGATTTGCCTGATAACGAAGTAAACATTTTTAGAGTTCTTTCCTAGTGTGTTTTTTTGCTTCTTCTTCTATCATTATTTTTCAACATTGTTTAGCATTTCAGCTTTTTAAGTGGACTAAAAGCAATTATTTTTAAACAATGAAATATAAATTTCCATTTCCCCCCTCCTCCAGTGTAATAACAGGGATAAAGATAAAAGGGAATTTTGTTATACTTCTGCTTGAACAACTATGCTGTTTCTTTAAACTAGAATCATATTACATCCTGAAAGTTTATTTTTCCAGACTAAAAGTGAAAAGAATATAATGTAGCTTAGGAATATTTGTGCAGGTGCCTTTTTCCATCTTAATATGGACTGTGGTCAATGACCTTTCTGATTTGGTGTAAATGCATTGGACAAGATCCTCCATAAGTATCAGTTTTCACAGCCATTTATTAGGATCGCACATCAATCATATTCAAGGGGCACCTAACACAGAATAAGTTTTTGACAGATATGTCTTCTGTTTGCTGCACTGAATTATGCAAAGAAGTCTTTGACTTCTTATTGGCACATACATTGGAGTTCTTGCTATTTTCCAGTGACCTGCAGTTAAGCCAAGATGTTCAAGAACTTAGTCCACATGATAATTTTGCAAATCTGCATGCCCTTTCTCTGGCAAAATGCTCTTTAGTCAAAGGATAATGTATGTCTACACTAATGCCTAGGTGCAATATGCAGAAGGCTTCCTCTGAATCTGTAATAAGTAAATGTAGGGGAGGTACAGAGAGAAAATCACAGTAAAATTGAAGTTCTTTGTGGAGCTAGAAAAATGATCATTTAAGTTCAAATAAGGCCAAGCAAATCAGGTAACTTTAAGAGTCATCTTGACTGACTGAACCAGGCCTTTCAGTGGCACACCATTTCACATTATTCCTTTTATCTTAAAATATTCCTAATCATCTCGCTGCTGGTATATAGGCACCTGCCACTGAAATAAATGCGGTTGCATTTAACCATCCAATAGGATATGCTAAGAAAGGAGGACAAATCTGTATTTTAGCATTTTATCTACTGTAGTAGAAACCCTTTGTGCTTTGGACTACTTGAAATAAAATGGACAGAAGAAAATGTTCACTAGGGAATGAGCAGCTGGAGTCAAAAGCTGGAGTTATTTAAAATATTTCTATATTTAGATTCTTTCTTTATTATTCAAGGAATACTTTGAGCTTGAAATAATACTTCTTTCTTAATTTAGCTTAAGCTACATAATGTAGATTAGTTTTTGCAAATGAAAACCACACTTTTTATTTGTAGTGTAGACATACCTTCTGGAGCATGGTGAAATAACCCAAAAGAATCACAGAATCACAGGATGGTTGAGGTTAGAAAGGACCTCTGAAGATCATCTAGTATAACCCTATAAGATTAACTACTCCTGTTTATCACAGGATGATATAAATTATCAAAGTAAGAGATATTCGTCTGAGAAGGCATAGGAAAAACAAATAAGTGGAAAGATCTTTGTGGAGATGATAGGCTTTTTTATCTGGAAATTACATTCTTTCTGGAATTGTTCTGTTCAAAGAATAAATTGAGTCTTGAAACAAAGGCCCCAAAACAGGTTCTAGAATAACACTGATTCTTTCCTAGTATGCTGAAATAGCTTAATGGTGGACGTAGTCTTCTATACTATTCAGATTATCAAAAGGAAAAATGAATTGTTTATTTCATGTACAAATTTGACTTATTCTGTGATATATGCCACAACAAATAGATCTACTTGCAAAAACAAAAAAAAAAGCTTTTGAATGTGTGTCATGTGACCGAGGTACCTATAAAGTGTTATCAAAACATCTAGGAAAGGTCTTTTTCTGAGACCTAATCTTGTGACCAGCTTCGCTTTCCCAAATGTATTTGAACTTGTTATCAGTTAATTTACACAGGTCTTTAGATAATATTCACTCTTAATCTTTTGGTTCCCTTGGCATAAATATATTTTCTCTTAATCACTTTCTAGTTGAAAACAAAATATACACTGGTCTTCAGTATTACTAATTTTAATTGTTGTCTGCTTTTAGACATTTCATATTGTTTACCTCCAGTGAACAAATTACAGATTCCAGGAAATTCAAATCCTTATATGACTAAGATCAGGCAGTATCACAAGGAGTCAAGTATTCTTTTTATATATTCTTTTCCTATCTTCAGCTTTTCTTATTGGCACTTAGCACCTTAGCATTATTATATTGTGTTTACACCTGATGCTAGGTTTCATAAAACTGGTAAATCAGGTTTGTTGCTTAGTATGACTAGTAATGAAGTGCTTGTCTGAGACTATCAGCTTCCATTGCTTTCTGGTGTGATTACTTGCGTGCAAGCTGAAATAGTCTTGTCTACACTACATATTAGAAATTAAACTCCTTTTATATTTTCTATGAAATTTATAAAATCATCAGTTTTTGAAAGTAGAAAGGACCATTAGAATATCTACTCTGATCTGTCCATAATAAAGACTATAGTATATTTCTTGTAATCCTGTCCTCTGTCACAGAGAACCTACTCTTTACTTAAAATGTTTACCATTACTTAATTTTATTATGGAGTTTCCACATAGGACTTTAGAAACCTGATGGTATTGAGCCTGTAATAACAATTAAAAGAACTCTATTAAAAGTGAGTAAAAAGAGTTTTTCAGTACAGTGTATTCCCTAGGGTATTTCTTTCTTTTAATATAAGCAAAAAAGGCTGATTTTTTTTTTTTTAAAGTTCCAAATAAAATTTCATTTCAATTGCTTAAAGAAGGGTATTCTGCAATATATTTAAACCATAAAGCCACAGCTTTCTCCTATGCTAACATATTCGTATTAGAAAATACATAGCTTAGTCTTGCTGGTTATGCCATGGATATCTTAATAGGATGTAATTTACTGAAACTCTGCTTGCTTACTTTCTTTTACATTGCAGTCTTTCTTGTGAACATTTTCAACACTTTGGAAAACCACTGACATTCCGTTTGTCTGACTGAACTGAGATACTCCTGAACTCGCACCAAATTCTTTCTGTAAACTGGCAGATTGTTGTTCTAAGTTAGATGCAATAACGTGTATTTAAATACTGATACAATTATTTCTGCCAGTGTACAAATTACATYGTTCAGTCCAATGAACTCTTAATGAACCCTTGTTATCATCTACATACCGAAAGATAAGTTATACTCACCACCATTTCACATCCCATCCCATATATTTTCTAAGAAATATCCCGACAATTTTAAGAACATAATTTCTGTATTCTATTTCTGAAAAACTTCACTTATGAATTTGTCTTTGCTGTTTGTCGGTGACTTTGACATATCAGGGACATATTCTACTTATGAATAAATTAGTGGGAAAAAAGGCTCTAGCCTCTTCATTTGAAGAATAATTTTCAGCTTGGTAAGTGTAAGCGTTTTATAGTGCCAGTCAGTGTCTGGCCAATAGCCTAAAACACTTAAAATTTTCATTATAATAATCCTATTTTCTTTTTTCTTGAACTTAAAATGCTGTCAGTGATCTGTGTGATCTTTAAAGAATTTATCTGCTTTATGCTGGTGTGGAGGAGTTTTTCATGCTTCTCAAATTCAACTCAGCCCTTATGACTTTGGTTAGAAAGTCAAACCCTCTTGCTTTCTCTGGGCCTGATTATTGAAGACTTTGATCCATGGCACTCCATCTCCAGTAGGAAGATTAGGAAGCTGCTACACYTGGCAGCTGGGACAGCTGTTGGGCAAAACTATGGTTTTTAACTTCATCAGGCTGAGATACTACTATATCTCAGGTTCCCTCTTTTTRGGCAAGTGTAGTAACTACTAGGCAAACAGTGGCCTCCAGGTTTCCCCCAGAGCCTCCTAGAGGCAGAACAATTGCACTGAAGTCCCTTTATGAATTTGGATTTGGTTCTTGTTTGTCACTCTATCATCATACTCAGAACCTACACAACTGAGATGTGCATTACTCTGGCAAGCTGAAATATTTAGAAAAAAAATTGCTGAGTTTTATATGGCATTTACACTATGGATTCGCGGAGACCTGACTGTTGCAAGTCTGACCAGTACAAGGTTTCAAGTGCACAGTTTCTCAGTGACTCAGGTGTTTGTCCAAAGCTTGCTTTCTGTGTTTGCTCCAGCCTCTGCCACTCCAGTCTCAAGAGCCGTGTCTTCTCAGACCATGAGCTGTGTTGYGGCTGGTGGTACATGTATGTCCCTTCTCCTGAACCAGTACAACACTGCACAGCAGGAGAAGCATGTTGCACATGGCAGGACATGGCACATCTGGAAGGGCAAGGAACAGAAAGGGTCCTTATACAACCAAAATTATCCCATCTTGGAGTGAACAAACTGTTAGCAGAGGATATTTCAAACTACAGCGACTAGAATGTGTAAAAATGATATTCAGCAGCTTCTTTTAGCAGTTCCAACTTTGTTCCTCTCTTTGTAAAATAAAMAAAAAGAAAAAGCAAAAACAACATAATCCCCCACTTTGTCCATTACACTGTAAAACTGAGCAAGAACAAGGGTGTTCTTGAATTAGTAAGTACCTCAAAACCAGATTAATTTTGTTGAGAATAGACCCATATGCTGGAATTAGCAAAGGATATTGTCCTGCAATTACATATTTTTCTTTAAACAATTGGTCCTGAAAATTCATTTACAGATAGAGTTCCATAGAGTTCCACTGACTTCAGTTGGATTTTTCACATCCATAAGGGTCTTGTAAGATTAATCAGCTGCTCTGCAGGTCTAAAAGTACTTTCTCATACTGACATTTTTGTGTATTTTATTTTTAAGTAGAAAGGCAGAAAAGGAGGCTGTGAAAGAGAGAGAAGCCACCCTGTTCTGGAGCTTCATTAACACCAATAAATCCTGTTGCGTGTAAATGATCTGAAAAAACTCAGAGCAATTAGCTTTTCCTTTTAACTTGAGTGTTTTAGTGCAGATTGGTAGCTAATCAAGCTGGGAAATTGAAATAGAGTGTGTAAAAAAATTGTTTATGAGTAATATTGTAAACAAGCATTGCAGATAGTTCTGTACCTGTTTTAGTGCTATAATAAAATAAGCGGTGAAATCAGCATTGCATCCATTTAGGTGTAATTGTACAAATTGCTACCTAATCAGAGTGAGAAAATTGAGCCAGGGCTTGGGAGAACAATGCTGTGTGCTATTAATTTGGTGTTCTGCTATGTCTTTAAGGTATTTGGAGATGAATAAACTTTTTAAATAAAGACAGATTTTTTTTTATTGTTATAAAAGTAGGCCAGATTCTGAGTTGGTTTCGTTAATATAACCCAGGAGAAATTCCACTGACATTTGTAAAGTTAGTTCTGACATAAAGCTGATGTAGGCAGTAGGAGAATCAGAGCCATTTACTTTATTGTTTTCTGCTGTGTTAAGCCATAGGCATTTCATTAAAAATGCAAAACTGGTCAAATGCATAGAATTCCCAGAAATAAACAGCTCAGTTTATCAAGCCAGCTGCAGTCAGCAGTTCAATGGATTTTGACATGCTCAACACAGCAGGGACTTAACTGGAGCCATGTAAGCCTAGCTCAAAGGCTTGTGAACTTTTCCAGAAGTTCAAAAAAGCTTGAAAATTCATGAGATGGAGAAGGATTGACTTGATGTTTCTTTCCTGTAAATTCTACTTTATTTAAAGTTTTACTTTTACAGTGCTCTAGTGCTGCACATCAATGTGTGAACTCTCCAGCCCTGTGGATATAGCCTGATATTTCTGACTTTTAGGAGGTATGGTACAAAGTAAAGCTCACCCAAGTCACTTTGCAAAAACATTTAAAGACTACTGGCATTTACCTGTCCAATAGCAGTACTTTTTAAAGGCTTTACTGCTCTACTAAAAAGCTTTCTGCGTGTTAGATCAATTATATTCACAAAAATAAGAATATTTTATACGGGTATTTACAAACCCGTAAATAGAAAAATAGTCATCCTAAAACTGCAATAACAGATTTATAGGGTCAGAAGGAACTTGAGGTGATCACTTGATCCTTTTACTACCTCAGACTGCAGCAACTTTCCCTCAGTTGTCCCTGACAGATGGTTGTTCAACTTTCTTGAAAAAAGAAAAAGAAAACAGAAAAAAGAAGAGAGGCAACAGTCTCCCAAGCAAGCTATTTTGTATCTTCACTATTATTATCATGAAATAGATTCTTTTCCTGAATGTAAATGTATACTTTTTTGAAACTCAAACCCATTGCTATTTATTCTATCCACTGTGGTCATAAAGAGAGTATTCTCTTCCTTCTAAGAACGGTCTTTTATGTTCTTGGAGCTATCAAAATCCTCTCCAGTTTTCCTCAGGCTCAACAACAACAATTTTTTCAATATTTTTTCATAGGTCATGTTTGCTAGGCCTCTAATCATTTTAATTGCTCTTTCCTGTGCTCTGGACCCAGTGCTCCAGCTCTGAGGTCTACCAACAACAAGTAGAGGGAAAGAATTRCTACATGTGTCTTACAGGCAATATTGCTCTTTATGCATCTCCTAGCAATATCTGTCTTTTTCTAGCAGCCTTTTGACTCATATTCTGCTCATRATCTACTACAACCTCTACATCCATTTATGTAGAACTATTACCTAAACAGCAGCTTTTCATACAAGTTTATGCAGATGATTAATCAGTTGGCAGTTGCTTTTATTGAATTTCATCCAATTCTTTCTTCAAGTTCTCAAAATGATTTTGAATTTTGTTTCAGTCCAACAGCATATCTGCAACCCCTGTTGGCTTAGGCTTTTTGGAACAGTCAATAAGAACACCCTGTACTTGGTCAACCAGATCATTGACAAATACATACATTTATTAGAGATTTTAATTCCCGGCAGGTTTTACATTCTGAAAGGGTAATTAAGAAAGTGGGCAAGTATAAGTTGAGTGGTACCCAAGTTTCTCTCCTATCTATGGGGATAATTAGTGAAGATTTAATGAGCCTGACTCTAGGTTATTCAGCTATCTCTTCACGACGATATCRCCTCATAACCTCTTCCTCCATTTTGTTATTGCTTCAGCGTAAATGGTAATAGTCACCATTTCAGTCTGAGAAACTTGAATCCACAGGAGAATTGTAACAAGGGTCGTGTAATAAGGTGACAGCTGTGGTGGTATAAAGCTGGAAAAGAAGCATAAAAAAATTTAAAAAGACAATGAATGGCTATGTAAAATAGATTACCAACTGCACRGCTCTGGGTCAGTAAAAGGGAGCAAAGAAAAAAGAAGAAGGAAGRGGAGGAGGCTGGCAGTAATCTGACATCCCCACCAGTTCTTTGATAACGTTGCAGGCACCGTCGGAAAGGCAAACTGTGAAGCCAAACGCCTGGTCAGCTGTGCGGTGCAATAGCCCGTCTGCGTTATTCCAGCCTGCCACTTGTTCGCAGGAAGTCCCTGGGTAAGCCAGAACTGAGCTTCCGTATCGTTGTCCTTGAATACTCAGYAACACTACTAATACCACATTGGCAAAGTATTGGAACAGGTTTGAAAATGGCACAAGACAACAAAATCGTGTAGTTTGTTTGCTCTTCTTGTGTTTAGGGAATGAAATTTCTATCAAGAAATCGAAGGCTGTGCTGCACAGCCAAAGAAGAAATAAGTTTGTAGAAAGATGATAACATTTCTCTCTTACAACTGAATGGCAAGTGGGTAAAAATAGAAACCATTCAGCAGATTCWGGTGAATGTCTTAGAGAGAAATAAAAAATCAGGTTGCATACTTAAAGATTGGTGTGTATTATTCACTGCTGAAATGCTTAGCCTAAAAAGTCTGTGATATTTTAAGCAAATGATTGTAATTTACAGCTTTCCCATAGGACTTGTGTTTTAGGCTATTATTTTCTTGCCTTTAACAGAGAACTTGTCTTTTCATGGTGACTGAAACTAAGCTCAAGCAAATTAAATCAGGATCTTTTGAGGAAATATGAGAAATAGTGGGGAAGAGTAAGATAGAGGGGTAAGGACATAAATAAAAAGCTGTTAAGGTAAGAAAAGTTAGAAATAGAATTTCTGTTGGAATTAGACACCACAGGCAGAATAGTTTTAAGGTGAGGATTACTCTGTTCAGCCTATGACAGGTCAAACTGATTCAAATGAGAATATTCATACAGCAATAATAACTAGAAAGAATGGGACTATAAAATAGGAATCTGTTCTTSAAGAATTATGATTTAATGCAAAAGCATTGCAAGGGAAACCTACACAAATATATAAGACAATGATCCCTGAAAGAGAATATATAYTTCCTTGTCTGCCATATATGGCAAAAAGGAAACATTCCAGCAGAAGATTTTATAGTCCATCTGTAGTGATAGATTTTTTTGTAGCTTATTTTGATCATTAAAAAGCAGCCTCAGGAAAAAAAAATGTGACCAGATATTGCTTATTCCACTGTTCTTTTTTCAGTAGTTTCAGACATAGCTAGTAWTTTAGTATGACAATATAGAGAATAATTCATGCTTAGTAGTGATAATAGTAAATATGAGTAAAAGCAGCTTTGAAGGGTCCTCCARTCCAGTCTTCTCCTGACCATGTATTATTTGACGCTCAGAGAAATATCTGGTCTGAGACATAAAGAGCCATTAGATTGAAGCAGTCTTATCTAGGTTGGAGCACCAGTGAATGTTAAAATTAATCAGTGGAAAAGCTGTATAACTACAGTCACATTAGGAGCCTAACTTTCCATTCTGAGCCTCCTTCTCTCAACCCTCYCCACGTCCATAAAGACCATCTCATGCCCTCTTCAAGCAGCAATACATGTAGAAAAATGAATCAACTAAAATCACTAAAACTTGTTTTCATACAGGATTACCTGATACAAGCAGAAGATATTTCTAGCTTTTATCTATAAGAAAAAGTATAGGCACTGTCAAACATTTTATTATTTTAACTCATGTGTGGCCAGCAAGTCTGAATTCCATTCAGTATCATTAAAAAAGAAAAAAAAAAAAAGATAAAAGAAAAACTTGGAGCGTGAGGACAGATGAGTAGAGAGAACATGTAATTAACATCTGCAAATGAGRGATCATCTGGCTGAAATGAGAGAACTGATTCTGAAAAATTCTATTAAGGTCTTTCAGAAGAAAGAAGACAACTGAAAATGAAAAATAAATGAACACAGAAGAATAATTCTATTACTATCTATACTAAATGGTATTGGTTTTACTGCTATGTTAGAGATTAAGTTCCTAAAGAGTGACAGGGTTAGGTGCGGCCCTCGTGGAGGAGGTAGATACTGTCTCTTTGCTTGGGCACTGTTTGTCCTTACCCAGGGCTCTGATGCTCTGGATTCACAGATGGTTGTCTTCATTGCGTGGTAGGCCTAGCTTATTCATTTCTCAAACCACCTTCTGAAAAAGCTCTGAGAAGTTGCAGGGTAGTAGAAATCATAAAAGCGACATTGTCGAGCGCTGGGAACCTTTGGCAAAAGCAGGGAGGCTGCTGGCTATGATGCCACATTAGGGAGCAAGGACTAAACGATCAAGGACCAGAGATCATAGGAAACAGATTTACTAAGGACCAGAAATGWTTTTTTTTWWAAAAAAGCTAGCTGCAACTCAGAAACTCACTGAACTAGTAGAACCCAAAAAGGGAATTCTGAATCTTCCCTAAAAAGAGTGAGCACTGCAAGAGTTGCTTCAGAAAATGGTTGGAAAAAGGGCATTTCTTTCTATCATGTGTGATCTAGTTACTTTGATTTTTTTTCTGTTCAATAAATATTTTAATTAACATCCAGTTAAAATGAATCTCTTACATTCTTTGGGGAAATTACTTCACTAAAAGTTCTAGGCAGGTCCACCTTAAAACATATACCAACTTAGGATGCTGTCATGCTATCTCAAGAAAGAAAACTGTTGTTTAAATAGCAAATGCATTATAAAAATGTGAAGGGGAATGGGACACTAAAATATGTGAGAATCATGTTTCAAAAAAACTCAAAACAGAGATTGCATATAAACGTGCTACAAGGCGAAAAGACTCTCARATAGAATTTCCAAGTTTTATAGAGAAGTGTTGAATGGATTGGGAATGCTCAACTCTGAATTTAGAGATGGATTATCTGTAAGTTACTTTGTCTCAAGTGTCAAATTAATGTAGCATTTAAAACTTRGAGAGTTAGGAAAGGGCCGTATTTATTTACTGTCCTTTCATTTGGATTACCAGGCACTTCAACAGTGTTTCRTTGATTAAAGGATATTCTTTGAAGAGATGTGAAGGGTATACAGCTGTGTATTTTAGTGATTTGCCYGTGTCTAGCACCACTTGAAAGGAGCATCTAGAACATCTGGAGGAAGTGCTCCAAGGGATCGGAGACTTTATTAAAATTAGGATGATGTACAGGGAAAAAAAAGAAATGAAATCTATATTTTATGCTAAAAGAAGGGGTGYTGAAGTTTACAAGATCTGAGTTATACTAGATAGTCTACTAGGAAAAGCAATGAGTACATAAGAACATGTGGAAAATTTATTTTTAATTTTAAATTTAATGTGTTTATCAGTCAAACTGATAAATGAATAAGCTAGGCCTATCAGGCAATGAAGATAATCACTTATGAATCCAGAGCATCAGAGCCCCAGAATTTTTGCCTATGTGTATAGTCCRGGTCAAATATTTTGGGAATCATCTTGGGAACAGTTTTGCTAAAAGAAAAGAAACAGCAGATGTAAATGTGATTTTTTTTTCCATGGGGAGCGAACAAGCTACAGCAGAAAATGTACTAATTGATATAAGAGGGGAAATCGAGAGTTCTAGGTCAGGTTTGTATGTAGACCATTTGTTTTGTGTGAAAACAACAGAGTATACGAGACGAATATTCTGGGACAACAAGATGCCCTGGCATTGAGCATTTGGATAAGTCAGAGAAGAAAAGTAAGGAGAGAATCTTATGATTAATCCTAAAGGAGAAGAAATAGTTAAATGTAGCAATGAATTYTCACTTGGGTTGGAGACAAAAATAGAAGACCTAAACAGCTACTTTTAGTTAGAAAGTGGAAGTGAACCCTATGTATTCCTGGAGAATGAGATGCCTCATTGGAGACAGGAAGGTTTCTGAATGGAAAGACCAAAACAAAAACAAAAACAAACAAACAAACAAACAAAAAACCCCACCTTTGGAGAAGGCAAGAGGAAAAAGAGATTTGACAAAGATGTTGAAGTGGGATAYGCTTCCTAAAAATCATGGATTTTGTTGAGTAGGCAAAAAGATTATGTCTGAAAGAGGGGTGATGATAATGAACTAGAACCAATACATACGTTTCTAAAGAGCTATTATTAGTCTTTGTTTTGGCTTCTTGTCTCTGCTTCTCTTACAACTCGTAGTGGCCCTATCATCCTAGGCCATTTGATAAAAGCATGTTGACCTAAGTTTGAGATTCTAGATACTCTCCTTTCTGCCTAAACCCTTAATGACTTGCTAGCAATCAACTTTAGTCTCCCTTAACAATGACAAAATGCAAAAGCAATGCAAGATGACCAACAAAGCCAGTGAAATAAAGTCAYCTTCTCATTTAGTGCCCATTAGCACTTGGTTTTGTCCCGGTTATTATACAGGATAATTGAATTGTTTAATTTGYGGATGGATTGTTTCAGCAGTTTTTTTCCCCTTCTCTCATTATTGAGTGATGCTTAACTCCCATAAGAGTAATTTAAAGTGAAAGTCTGTCTATGCTTTGCATAGAACTGAGCCCAGTTGCTTTATAATGAGTAAATAAACAATCTAGTGCTTTAATCACTGTTGTTTTACACCTGAAAACTGCTATGTAAACTACATAAACACCTCTATGCTCTGTTACATATGTCACTTTCATTTTCTACAGTAAGTGTTTAATGAGATTGGCATCTGAGAAGCTAACTGAAATCCGTTTACTTTCATCTGGCGTGAACTAAACATTGACACTAGATCTCTGTGAATACTAAAAAGACTGCATGATTAAGATGAGTCATAACAAAAACAGAAGAAAGGGATTCTGATGTGATCCAGATTATGAAAAGGTTTAATGCCAGTGAAATCCATAAGCAGAAGGATTACCTTTGCTGAGTRTTCATTCAGAAGACAAAAATCATTCTTCATGTTAGGCTTCTATCAGTTCTCTTGGACTACCACTGAACATCTACATAATTTTTATGTACATGACATTAAACAAAATCAGACTAATGACTTTTCCAAGGTGTGTTATTTAATGAAGAGTACAGATAAAATAGTGAATAAAATATCCCTAATTAGCACTCATTAGGAGGCGATAATGATGAACTACACATATACAAGCAAAGGAAAAAATACCATGCATTATTCTTTGATTAATGGGCAGACTGCTTGTAGCATGTTCTCTCTGCAGCTATTCTTACYGTTACTAGGATCGTGTACTCTGTCCAATGTTATAACCTGCAAAATAAGGACCCTCTACTTCCATTTTAGCATTGCARTGTCAATCCACCAGTTTGGCCAGGGAAAATGATGAAGTAAGGTATCTGAGTTCCCTATATGGTAGATGGAGAGAATCTGATATCTCTAAGAGGTTAACTAACCTTCTCAAAAAGTAAGGTCTCTAGCACAGGGGGAGAGCTAGATAGCTAACAGCATGTGAGTGAACTTTTGTGTCTCTAAAGCTTGAACTGTATACTTAAAACTCTCAGGAGATACTTTATCTGGGAGTCAGCATGGGTAGTTTTCACTTGAGAATAAATCCTTAGCTAGCTGAACCCCTATGTCCTTTTTGTAAAATAAAGAATAAAAGAGTAAAAGTAAATAAAAATGAAAAAAAGATGCACATTAATTCAGTGATGAGGTATTGCTCAGGATATGAGAGAAGACTATAGAAGTGTTTAAATATAAAAAGGCTCTTATAACTGGGTATTAAAGCCTGGCCATTGTGTTCTGGGAAAGTAGAAATCATATGAGGGAATCTACAAGTAAGCGAGAGGAAAGTGTTCAGTGGCCTGGGCTTCTCTACAGACTTTGTGCCTGGGTGCTCCTCTGAGGGTATTTAAATTGGCTTGCATAGGGAACTTCTGTTGCTTTCAGTGTTACATAGCTGCAGGAGCGTGGGATTTCTAGTACTTTGTAATTAAGTAAATTTAAATGCCTATTTTTAGAACACAAAATAAATTTTTGGATTTTGTCCTAAGCAGCTGCACACTGTCAAGCCATTCCACAGGGTTTTGAATATACAAGGCTGAGAAAATGCTTGGATACAACCAGGAAATACTTGAAATTTAAGTAATGTAACTGTCATGCAATAAACACAGTTCAAAAAGCAAAAATATAAGTTCATTAATTTCTTTTTAAAAAAACATTGACAATCTCAGTCAGAAAAGGGAATGGTACAGTATGGTGTGGTACCAGATATGATGTAGGAGGCAGGAAGATACCTTGAAGCCAACTTATGGATACAAGGACATCTGTGGCAGTTTAWCTACTATGGCGTAGACTGGGCTCCATTTCTGAGGCTGACCTAGCCAACACTTAAAATATACTTTCAATATGTGCAAGAGACTCCTACTGGTAAAGGCAGCCTGAGAAAGTATTCCTTTTCTTAAGGGAACTTACTTAACTATAACTTTAATAAAACTCCCTGGCCTCATGTACTATTTAGTCCCTGATGCTACAATTAATTATACTAGTAAATAATAAAAAAAAAATGTAGCTAAAGCAGAGATATATTTCACACTTGAAAGCACACTTTAGAAGTAGCTTATTTTGAACCTAACTATGAATTCACTAATATAGCACAACTGCCCAAGCACTTTTGTACCCAATGGTCCAGTAAAAATAGTATTGCCATTGCTAGTAACATGCCTTGTGCTTAGTGTGCCTCAAGCCTTATGTTTCTTGTGCCTCATGCTAACTGTGCTAGGTTATGGTACTAGCCCTTTAGGCTTGTTATCAACTTGTTATGAGAAGTTGCTGGGTGAACTGAGCTTGGTACCAGGTGTCTCTTGTTGTGATGCACAGTTTGCATGTGGGATAATAGCAAAGGCCGTGAAAATATGGGCACAGTTTGAGAACAGCATCCCCAGAACTATTAACAACACACCAATGGGCAATTATTGCTCATTGGAAAAGTGACACATGGAGAGCAGGAAAAAGACTGTTTTTGYTTTAGGAAAAGCAGCAGTAGATGAGCAAGGAAAGAAACAACCGAGCAGCAGAGTAAGGCACCTGCCACAGCC
Organism: Rhea americana; assembly: GCF_003343005.1. NCBI lineage: Eukaryota > Metazoa > Chordata > Aves > Rheiformes > Rheidae > Rhea > Rhea americana. Next base: position 488,617 of record NW_028186590.1, on the reverse strand, counting down.
TGGAAAAGTAACATCTCTTCTGCCAGGATCGGTATGTAGCCTAAAGTGGAGACWGCAGATTGGGAAACTCAACCATCTAATTAAAGGTCCTGAATTTGGTGGGTGAGGAAAATAAAACACCTGCTTCAGATCTATCTTCCTTTGACTCTGGAGACTAAATCATCCAGGATAGTAGCCATCAGGGCTGATTCKGTGGCATCAGCTCCACGGTATGATTGTTAAGGAGTGAAAACAATAATGATTGATAATGAGTAAGAGCTACCAATTAGCATGAAGTGTGGTGTTAATGATTGCTACTCCAGGAAAGCTAGCCTAATTTATCAGTCTTCTAAACACTTCCATCTCTAGTTCTTTAACTGATACTTATGTGTTCAGTTGTTAAATAGTCCCTGGTACTGTTTTGCTGTACTAACTACCACTCTTCCAGACAATACCCAGGCACAGACTGGGTGTATCATATGTGAAAGACTATTCTCAACGGTTTTCATGTACCCRTCTCTGCGCAAGCAGACAGAGTAGTATAGGGAAATGCAAAGCATGCTATCATTTGGCCTTAGGATCAAAGAATAGTTCCAGGCTGTAGAAGACAATTCACCAGAAAAAAATCCCTCAGTTCAGACATAATCTAAGAGTTCCTCATTTTGATGGAGCAAATTAAATTGTTTGTTCTGTGGTTTGTAAAATTACTTATGTACCCAACTAGCAGTGGATCTAGAATTACTCAAAACTTTTGTTATTACGCTGCAGTACTGCTAGTTCAAGTCACAGTCTGAAGTATAAGATTTGCACAAATGTGACCATATCCCTGTAGGAACATAAGTGTGCACTGAGTTTACTGGGACACAGTATGGGTATGGGTATGGGTATGGGTATGAGCTATAGCTACTGTAACGTCCATTATCTTTTGCAAATTCTAGTTTAAACAAGTTTAGGAATCTGCTGCAACTGGAAGCTAAATACTTCTAGGAGGTGGAATGGAAAATTAGCTCTGAACATTCTTTTTTTTTTAACTAGTTCTACTAGAAAACTAGATATAGTCTAGTTTATAACACAACTCCTTAAAATACTTGTATTATTTCAAATCTCTTTTAYGTACTATTGCAATTATGACAAGTGCGACAGAATTTAAGTTAAAAGTATGAATTGCGCAATTGCATGCCATCACTACAATTGCTGTAAGGCTGGGAATCTGAACTTGGTTGAGTTATTAATTCCCTTAATTCCCAGGGTGGCTGAGCAACTGCCCCATATAGTCATCTGCAGGGATGTGATAAAGGGCTGTTTTGAGACAATGGGCCAGTTTAAGGCAGGGTGGGTAATCGACTGAACTCACAACCAACTTAACAACAAAGTATTTGACTAACTGGTGTAGGAGTTCTACAGATGCGAATTTTGGACTATCCTGAAGATTTTCTTTAGGCAGCRTCTGCTGCAGCTGTACTAATTTGTGGGTTTGAATATATTGATTAAAATCCTGGGTGGACAATCTGACTCTTCTAGAAATTCTCCGGGATGTTTCCTGCTGCAGAACTAACCCAAATAGTACAGAGATAAAGCACTTGCAAATAGTCAGTAGAAATTGCTACTGCAGATTCAGAAATAGTCATGTAGTCTTTTGTATCTAGTTAAGAGAGAGGTTTTGTAAGTAGTTAAGATAACCAAGAGCTAGTGTGATCCTGTAGGACCATGGGCCAGCTGGATTTTATGAAATAAGTAGAGCCGCTATTTGGGAGTTCTCATGCAATCCGGCTAAAGGTGTTATGGCAAGGACCCTCACAAGCAGAGACTCCTGTTTCCCTCTGGATAACCACTGCCAGTCATGTTTGAGGGATTTGTTCTCCATGCAAGCATTACCCAATACCAAGATCACAAAAAAAWGTTCATTTTTTAACACTCTTATCTCTGAATGTCTGTGCAACATAGTCCAGACCATCTGAACACTATTTTCCACATAAAATTTGCCATATAGATAACTAAATATTTCCTAGAAAAAAATGAGACAAGCCTTCCAACTGCAAAAGAGCAATTATGCCTGGCTGAGTATATTCAGCATCAAGGTCACTTGGACTATAGCRGTTAGTTGTGATGTTCTGCAGGTATAGCCTGGAGAAAAGCCTGCAAAAGGCTAAAGTGTCATTTGCAGAGTTTTCTGACCCTGTGGGTATTTTCAGTTTAGTTGCCAGACAATTAACAATGTGATACACAGTCAGAGACCAATTTTTTTTAAAWAGGAAAAAGTGTCATATCTGAAGATTTGATTAGTTCACCTCAGTAACTATATATTATCTTGTTTTGATGAAAGCTACCTGTAAATACCCTGTTTCCACAAGCTGGAGATATTCCCCTAAGTAAATGTGGGCTCAAAGCACTTACTTATCAATCTGCTGTCAATACGTCTTTTGAGTTTTTTGTTATTAATCTTACTAAGATCACCCAAAACAGTTCAGACTATTTCTGTAGTCTACAATCCAAAATATTGTTCATTATTGCTCTATAATGAAAGACATCCATCCAGTAGAACAATGGCATCCTGTACCACATTGTATAAATAGTTAGGCGTGTAGACAGACTAGGGAGTATTGCTCTATCCTCCAGTGACATTTTCAATATAGAAGTTAGTTCAGATTGGTGAGGAAAGTGTATTACTTTTGTCTAGTATCTGAGACAGCTGAAATATTTCTCTATATGGTCCCTCTAATTAATGCCATAAAGCATAATGAAGACTTGTCATAAGAAGAAGGTACTTCTAGGGAGAATTAGATTGTCCAGTTGTACTTAAAATATTTCTTCATCTTCCATGACAGGTCAACATTATGCTTTATAGTTGTAATAAAAAATGCTACATGTAACGATGCATTTCTGGATTTCTAGAATTAATCAGCAAATATAAGATGTTTCCAATTATCCCAAGTACCCAAGGGATTCATAGCGTTCCCTGATTCTGGCTTCTCAATCATAGTTATGACTCAGCTGATGGAGTGAAGGACCTTGCTAAATCAGGCCTTCATCAAGTAATTCACGAGAAACATGCATACTTCCATGTGATTTATTTGCCAATTGCAATGGATATAATCTTTTTAATAGTAATCAAAGCTTAAGTAGTTTTCATAAAATGGCATTATATGTGAGTTTAGGTGCTGATGTCCTCCCCAGTCTCAGCAAGACTGCTGACAGGATCCATTGGTGGTAGGGGAAGATCTAAAGCTGGTTCTTAATAAGTGTGGGTCCCTTGGAAACAACACTTTCCATTGTATCATAGGAAATCAAGTATTTTCACATGGGCAAACTTGCAAGAATATGTAAAAATATGAATTTYCTAAGTAAATATACAAACATCTGCCACGACTGCAGTTTTGAAGGATTGTAAATAATGCTGTCATCTGTGAAAACAGCCATTTTACTGTACATCAGCAKATTGAACCTGCTGATAAAATTTAGGAAGCAGCATAAGCATCTCATCATTTGAATATGAAAAAAACCCCTAAAGCTGATGTAGAATTTGTAGTAACCAAATTTTTTAGTTTTTAAGCATGTCAGTTTGCATTCTATTTAAAAAAGAAGTATTTTAATTAAAATTTATATCTTTGGCCTTTGTTTGGCCTGATCTATATTTCTCACAAACATCACAAGATGGCAGTTTTCTTTGGAGCAGCTATTGATTTTTTATTATTGTTATTGTTTTGGGGCATTTTACTCTTTTCTACTAACTTACTGTTTCCCTTTTTTTTTTTTTTCTTTTTGGAAGACACTTTGATATGCCTATCTCCAAAAGCATAGCAAGGCATACCTCCAAAGGTTAGCATCTATACATATCATATTCTGGATATAATATTTTGGATATTTTTAGTACACAAAGACTCCCAACCTCCAAATGCTGTGCCCTTCTGAAAGCCAGTCAGAAGTGTGGGTTCTACTGGGGAGAAACCACAAAGGCTGGAGAAACCACAAAGGCTTTTGAGCCCCGAACTCGGATTGCATGCTCTGCCTGTGCCCTGATTCCAGACAGGAAGAGAGATGGAAGCATCTGCAGAGTGTCACTGAGCTAAGTGCTGCTCTCTGTACCACCACTCTATTTGCAGTAAAAATCTATGAAAGCAAGAGGAGTTAAACTCAATTTACATGGAGGAAACAGAAAATGTTACCAAATAATTCTATAGGAATAAAGTTATTTAATAATCATCATAAACTAAACAGGGCATGCCAYGGCAAGTAAATGTAGTTTCTTTCTTTATTGTAGACACTGGGGTAATACAGAAAGAAAATTCAGTCCTCATACATTCAGTAAAACAGTTTTATATATGTCTTCATAATGAGTTCAACGATTAAAGCTACGTAAGATAAATAAAATAGCTAGGCTTGGAAATAAGCTAATAGACGCACCATTAATTTTCAGTCCTCATACTGTGAGTTTGTCAGACTTCACAAAATACACTGGTTCAGAGAAGCTCTGTGTGCCATTAGGAAAGTTAAAGAAATCGCTGCAGTCTGTAGCTGGGAGATTACATTCCTTTTCTTTAGCTAATGTAATGCAAAAGATACCACCTTCTGAAAAAAAAAATAGAGTAGGAGTATAGATCCAAAGTAGAGTACAAATACTTACAGTTTGACAGAGTATTTTAGGGCTAAGGCAGGCAAGACAACTGGAATATATCAGGAACTGCTTCCTCTCACAGCAGAGATGAAATACATTCAGGTCCTACATACACTGTGCACATAAATGATAGTTATATTGGGATGCAAAAAGTGGAAGCATCAAAAAATTCTCTGCAGCACAAATCTCATAAACCTTCTGCCCCATTTTTTGTTTTCAGTGTGATGTTTAGATGTTTCCAATTCTTCCAGGTCTAATTTTATCACTTTCATTAGTTAAACTGCTACAAAAATGAACCAGGGTGGCAAATATTTTCTTAAAGGAATGGTGGATTAGGTTTATTTTTGCACTGACATAGATAAGTTCTGAAGACACATTTTAGGCAGTGGTATACCATTACTCCAAATTACAAAAATAGTATATGGACAATGACATTTACTAGTAGAGAATGCCTAGGCATTTCATGTGCCTAAATGTGTCTTGTGCATCATTCATGTGCCTAAATGTGGACATCCAATGCCACTTCAAATACCTTAGGGTATCCCATGCTGCTTCCAGCAGCTGTTCTGAGAAGGTGTGGTCTGGTCTTCCACTGGTCTTGTGTCATATCTGCCAGCCTCATATGGCTACGTAGGATATCCCGGTAGCACTAGGCACCTACATTTAGACAACTGTTTCCTGTCCTGTCTGCATGTGTCATTGTTGTTCTGTAGCTTGCAAGTTTGGCACAAGGGAGCCCAGGGCATTTTAGAGCTCTCAGTGGGGATGTGACTGTCACGTAGTCGAGCTGCGTCACATAAYGTGATCTTTCCCCATAGTTCCCACAAGTAGTTTTTGAATAACTTTCTTCGTACTTTCCATTAAATTAACAACAGTTAGCTGTAGATGCGCAATGTCAGATCAATGAGGACATGTTTGGTCTGTTTAGTCTATGTAATCTTTCAAGAGGAACAGGAGGAATTATTCAGCTGTTCAATTTTAACAATATTTTGGGACTATGTAAGAAAGAATTTGCATAAACAGTGTGAGTCCTACTCAAACGTAGAAAATCGTGAGAGTGAGAGAAATTCAGAAGAAAGGATCAAGCTGACAAGTCTGATGTTTTCCTGCTTTTGCCTTATCCAGCTAGTGTAACCTTACCATCAACGGCACTAAGCACAGAATAAAACTGTACAGAATTGTTCTGTTGACAGTGTCTAGTGTCTGGATGGCTGGTGGAGATCCAGAATTTTATTCATGTAAATAATTTTATGACAAAAGGTATATCAGAAGGGCATAAATTAAGGGCAGAAGAAAGAGATGAGAGTGAGAATTAATCACTCACCAACAAAAGCCCCAATGGTGCTTCCTTGAAACATGTRCTAACAAGCACACTCTCTTTCCTGATGGAAAGGCACAATGTGCCAGGCTGAGGAAGTGATATCCTGCTGACTGTAGTTAAGCATTTTCCAAAAAGGATGAATGAGGAAAAAATATTTCTGCAGTTATTTTAGCATTTCACAACAATAAATAAGACTTAATCTTGATTATAACATTGCATGTGTTTGCATAATTAAAACAGTTAGGCATCCATCTCTTATTCAGTTGTTTACACACAAGTATAAATTGTGTTTTAAAATTTTTAACTACTGTGTGAAAATCACTTTGCATGGCTTTCCACATGGTGCAAATGCAGGTTCAGACATACCTAATACACCATGAAATGGAGAAACTTTAACAAAGCTATGAATAAAGAATCCGATGAAGTTGGGAAACAGTCCAGTTCATGTTGTAATTCTCTGACTGGTTAGATACACCAGATGGGATTCCACCATATGTTTATGAGAGAAAAGTACTGGGTATTGCTCTAGCATACAGTTATAATAAACCTATTTTAGCTTCAATTGCTGATACAGCATCTGGAGTCTCCTGTTGTATCCCTATATGATCTCATTGTGGCACTTTGGAAATAATGCAGTGTGTTTAAGGACTTAGTACAATTATATTGCAATATAATCAGCATTTATATAGTTATGTTAGAGATCATTCTCTTATTGTTAACATGGCCAAAACAGTGAAAAACGGAAACATCATCTGAGTATACTCCTTGCTGAAGGGTAATTAGTGAGGAATCCAAACCACAAAGTGAGATCCAGAGGCAAATTTTCAGATAATTAATTCAACAGAAGTTAGTTGAGATTCACTATTCCATGTTACAGAGCTGGAGAATAACTTTATCTAACAGAATGGGGAACTAAAAATTTCTGCTTGTTTTGTATCTGTGATCTGGTGCAGGATAAACAGCTCTACTTATCTATTCCATCCTGAATATATTTTTGAGGAAGACCACAGAAGAACATAAGCCAACTAGAAAATTTACATACGAATTTGGTATCAAAATTTAAGACAGCTAATATACAACACATTTTTTACATATTGCACAGTACATATTTGCAGTATTGCAGTATATAGTCCTATGACTTATGCACTATTATTAATCATTCATGTATGGCATTAGTTTGTAAAGAGGTGTGCTCTGTTGACAGTGGTGAGTGCAGAGTTCAGTCTATTAGCAAAATTATGCATGGAAGACATAAAAGAACAGTACTCCAGCTATAGGGATTTAGAGCAAATAAAGACCTTATCGGAAAGCACTGGGCAGCTAAAAATATCATGTTAAATTTCAGTGGTACTGAGGAGGATTTGTGCATTCAGAGACAGAATGTTCTGAATTTACAGTAGGTCTACACCCATAAAAAGACTTTCAGGCCTGGTGAATTTACTTTTACTGCAAAAAAATTCCGTGATGTCATTGCTGATCTAAAACTCCCTTAGAGTAAGCAATTTGATAGAGGGATAGGAGAATGGCTGCCTTGTGATGAGTCTGTGCTCCTGTCTTRTTCCTATGATTTTACTACTGCCACAGTAAGAGGGAGACCCTGAGGCACGTCTCTGCTGCTCTGGAGACTGCTGTGTATATCTACATGTGTGTGTGATGTCTATCAGAAGGGCGATGGGCAGTTACTGATGCTTCCTGCAGGATTGCTTCAGTGTCCCTTACAAAAGACTCCTGTGCATCCGTTCTGGCCAGTTCAATTGTCATTTGGAATCTGATAGATTACTGGTAGTCTAAATGTAGATAAGTATTATCTAAACTGATATAAGATCAATATTTTGTTATTTTGTCAATGTAATATACTGAAATACTTACAAAATCTTTGCAGGATGAAATATGAAAGWACAATTTCAGTTTTTTTGTTGTTACTGAAAAACATAATTGCATACAGAACCTCTACAGTGTGTTATTGGACATTATTAAACTGGGATAAAAGTGCTGCATGTGTCAGGAAGCAAGAACTCACATGCTGACTTGAGAAGGAGTCTGAAAGAAGTTAATAAGAGAAATATGCAAAACTTGGAAAATCTAATAGTAAATCTGCCTCACCAATAAGCCGGCATAGACAAAGGGAGAACCAGCTAATCCTTAACACTGCCAGTTTCTGTCAAATTCTATAGCTCATTTTCAACTCTTTGAACTGTATGGTTCCCTATGTGGTTCATTTTAATATCCAACTGTAATATGCCCCATTTCCAAGAGTGATGTTCCACATTAAAATTTAAATATAAAAATATACTAAACATTGGTGCTTCAATTAAAGGTGATCCTATCTTAATGAAAATTTTTAAAATATAAATTTCTCAGAGTATTTTCACAAGAGATTTTATATATTTTTGGTCCTTTTCTCACATTTTAATAGATTTTGTTTAGAGCTTTGTAAAAGTTCTGGCCAGAAGGAAGGAAGGAAGGAAGCAAGAAAGGAAGAAGGAAGGAAGGAAGGAAAAGWAAGGCAGGCAGGCTTCCAGGTTCATTAGCAGATACACTGATCTTGCTGATGCTATGTTTCTTAATAAACTGTGTGCTCAGGAGGATAAAGTCTGTTTCTATTCATTTATGATCTATAGCAGGATTTTTTTTTTTTTTGACTCCTCTCCTTTTACTGCCTGTGAGGTGTATGGGTCTAGAATGGATTCGAATAGCTTTGAAGGGACCACACGTGGGCTGCAGAGCCTTCCTGGGAGCCCATAGGTGTCTCTGTGGGACAATCCATATGGCCAAGTTCTGTGGTGCAGCAGGCATAAAACAGCATTCCTGCCTTCCAAACAGACAGAGCTACTGAGACGAAATGACAGAGATGGAAATACTGCCGGAGAAAACAGAGGGAAATAACGTGGCTCGCAGCAGGGTTAACTCTAACCGTACGCTTTACTGACTTTGCAAAGGTTCTTTTTCCTCCAGTTTCATTTCATTTGGTTCCTTTGAAAATTTACAGTACTGGAACATGTAAATGCTATCCTGAAAGTACTCCCTTAATTTCAAGAAGACAAATAATCTGTGATTATTCATATGTTTAAGTATATGAGGGAAATTATCAGGAACAGAGATTCTCTTTTAGGCCTATTCTATGATAGGTGGAATATCAGTGAAAATAAGATTAAGTCTTCACACAGTAAATTATATGKGAATTGAATTTAAATTAACTCCTTGTTGCTAAAAGAAAACATCATGCATTTGTCATAATCTTATTGTCCAGCAGTCTGTTCTACAGTGCTGCTCTGCTCTGCGTCTGTGAGATTTCAATCTGAGCTCTGAGTACGTACCCTGCGCAGGGCACCGCACCGAGGCAGCGACGCTGCTCGGGCTTTCGCTGGCAGCTCTTCAGTCATGACTGCAGTATATTTTAAACCTCATTTTTCATGGATTTCACAGAGGGATTTGCATGCATATAATGTGAAAGGAACCCGAGCAATATTAGGGACAATGACAGCGTAAGCTTCTGCCTCCTGAAACTCTCCGCAGAGAAGCCGCGGAAACTGCCGCTGGGTGTTCGTGGTTCTGTTTCACCACTTTGCCATCTGGGGAAACATAAGAGAATCAACACGTCAGATTCTGGAGGTTATGCTTTAGAGGTTATTCTTTTTAACAAATGAATTGTTTGCCTCTTTTTCCTCGTAAATGCAATCTGGGGAAATATATTGTAACTAGTGACAACTGAGGTAACTAAATTCTGCAACTTTGCTCAGATGCAGATAAAAAGGTTGTAAACCTTGCTTGACAGTGTCCAGTCACAGCATGAAGGACAAATTTTTCACGGGCTTTGCATTAGTGTGATGTATGGTTCTCTTTGCCCCCTTCCCCCCAATAAATTACCTTCATCCAAGATAAATGTAAATATAAGAGCAAGCAGTAACATATCTATTACTTGATAATTTAATTCTCCTTCACAATGTCCTTGAAATGTCTCACAAAGCCTTGCAATCTTTTAGAGTGACTTAATGCATAAAGTATCAAAGTACTCAGCGAGCCCAACAGTTTTGCAAAATTAGACAGACACCGATTTTAAATTGATTTTTTAAATTCTCATTATTAACATCTTTTTTTGTATGCAAAAGGAAATTTGATGGAATACAGATGTGTTTAGTCTATAAAAGTATAATGCTGATTGAGATGTTTATTATTAAATAGTTGTCATCATTCTGTTTTGTAAATTTTGAGATTATAGAGCTATTACATTCTACCAGTAAAATTAAGGATGCTTATACTGTTTTTTTTTCGGTTAAGGATGAACAAAAATGGTTTTAACTTCCTGACCCTGTAAGAMTATGCTATCCAAATGCCTTCATCTGTAGAAATGACTAAAATAAAAATGTCTGAGCATGATTTTTTTTTGTCTGAATGAATTTATAATGTTCAATAGTTCCTACTACCATCATTTACATCATACCTAATAGTCTTCTTTACAGAGGCAAAATCTTTTTGATTTTAAGAGGGCTGAATATGAAGCAGGTCTGCCCTATGTGATATAATATTCATGAACAATATTMAGTCATAACTTCCTAAAATGTTTGGAGACCAAAAAGGCAAGAATCTTGGAATTCTGTCTGTGCCAGGAGTAGAAGAAAGGTATCCCTGGCTCTTTTACTTCCCTGGTATGTTTGCATTTGGATATCATAGCACTTCCGTTTGTTTTTCATTTTGTCATTATCCTTATTATTGCAGTTATCATGAACTAATAAAGAGGAGTTTGAAGCACATTTACCCCAACTGCTTGAAAGAAGAAAGTGCTGTATGAGTGAAATATGCATTCTTAATTCACAATTGGTAACCACCTTTTGCACATTAGGCTGGATCTTATCTGATATAAACAGACACAATTCCACAGATTCAATATGTCCCATTTAAGACACTGGTCCATAATTGTCATACGATTGTTTTACCAGCAGTATACGTTGCCTTCTTTTAGGCAATGTGCCTGAGCCATAACCATCAACATATGTGATGTGCAGATGTGGAAAGTCCTGGTGAAGATAAAAGCCCATTAACCAATGATTTTAGCAATAGGCAGTTCTGTTCAATGTTGGCTGAAAGCCGAGGATTCCGGATGATAAAATTAGGAGCTCTATTTTCTCCTGTAATAGCTGTCTGTAATTCAGCCTTAGGCATAACACTAAGAAGCTTCCAAATTTTTTCATCAAATTAATTTTTTTTTCAATTGTATTGATTTTAATGGTCCTAGACCAATGATTAATTTTGTCCAAGTTCAATATCTTCAACAAAGAGAAGCCTGTAATTTGAGAAGAAAAGAGAATAAATGTACACTGCATGTATCTGCTCGTACTTCTTATCTACAGTTTCTCCACATGGAGGATCARTGGAGAATCCGGTAGAATCTGAGGACTATTCCCCACCTGGATCATCAGAGGTAGGAATAACCGATAATTTTGGCTCAATTTTTAGTATATTCTTCTGTCTTTCCAAGACTGAATATAAGCCTTTTTTTTTTTTTTTTTCAATTTGAGGCTGTGGGAAAATTTTGAATGACTATTATATAGTTGTCAGCAGGACTAATGCAAACATCCTAAATGGCATCATTTTCTGTGATATGTTTAAGATTGTGATTAAAGCCTTTCTACTACCCTTAGGAGAAGCACCCTTGACTTTTTTGTTTCCACAATATATGTGCATATGTTTTCATTTCCATTATTTGGAATGTGGCTTCCATGGTATATTTAATATGTCTGAGAACAGCTTCTGTTTCRGAGAGGTACTTTTAAAGAAAGGCGCTCTGCCTTGACATAGAAAAATTTTGACCTAGKAGAGCAGTATCCTTGCCCATGGAGAAAGAAAATTATAATAGTAGTAGGTATTGCCAAGGTTTAGGTGAGATACAGAACTCTTTTCCTAAACCATATCAGAATATGATTTATTTTAACTATGTAAGTTTATCATCCAGTGARCATTACTGTATTAGACTCATTGAAAACAGAGATCTGAATTCATCTCTGTTCCTCTCTGTTCTGTAATCAAATATTCTGAAGAGAACATGATAGCATTACAATACATGTTTTTGACAGCTTAAATTACTTATAATCTACAATAACAAATTTTGACCAGTTTCTTTCATATTTTTCTCAATATTACTTAATAAGAACCTTTCTAATTCAATGATCACAGTTATATGCCAATTTCCACTATAGAGGACAAATATGACTCTGACAATGAAAATTTTACTTGCAAAATTATATTTGACTTTTTTCTTAAAACATGCAGGGCCCATGAGGATATGCTCCTTTTGAAGGTGTATAAGTTTGTACTATATAAGAACTTCTTCCCTATTTGGCTATTAAAGCTATATTTTCTATTACATCATCGATAAGCATAAGATATATATTGACTATGTGGCAAGCTTAAGTTTACAATAAAGTCTAAAAAAGGAAAGAAACATCTCTGAGACCTCCAAAATATATTCACAAGAGAAATAGATAGATCTAAAGGACTCACCAACAGGTTTCCATATCAATAACTTAGTCTTCAGATTTTAATAGCTTCAGTGATCTAGGGAAATAGAATATATATCCAGCAAAGTGCAAGTTTATAGCTCTGTGGATAGAAATGCAGACTTTCCATTACAAATAAATGGCATTGCATTAAATTGCCCTAGCCCCTTACTGCACAGCATTACCTGACACTTGTAAAATATTACAGCATTACCTTGCCCTTTGTACCAACAACAGTGGCACATATTGCTGGCAACAATTAATTTGCCCCAGGGAAGACTGGGTTCTTTGTACACATGAAGAGAGGTGGGTTGACCACATGCTTTCTCCATTTATTACCCGTACAAGAAATCTTAGCTTCTGTGCAGAAGTGCTGAAATGCAAATGACTGAGAAGTCATCTTATCCAACCATTTTTGTTCCTTTGAGTTGATAATTCTTGTTGTGTGAATATGTGATAAGATAGATGCTGATTTACAACATGCAACTTGTATGGAGCATAGCATATTTTACATTTTTTTAAATGAAATATGAAAAATTAGCACGAAAGGCTTGAATTTTCTAAGTAAATAGAATCTTAAATAATGTCAAAAAGACAGATGGTCCCTAATTTAGTAAAAAATTTACAGAAGGTTATGACATAAGACTTTTCTTTCACTTCACAGTCCTCCACACATTGTATTGTTTTACTAGAAGTTGTACTGTTCAAATTGTTTATCTTTAGCTTTGTATTTTACAATTGTTACAAGGCCCTTCTCCCTGCTCCTAGCAGGACATTAAGGGAATAGCTGTGATGGATTCCGCAATGGGTAGGGAAACACATTACTTTAGATTGGTACGCAATATCTTATACTTTCAGAATTAGAAAAAGGTACTCAGTAAAATTATAAAGATGAATTTTAAGCGCTCAGAGGCAGATGTAGATCAGAGTTCACACGTCAGTGCTTCTATAAAATAAAACTGAAGTGGAAAAATAATCTTGATATTAACATACAAAAAATATTTGATTTGGCTTGTTTGATTTACATTTTTGTAAATATTTTATATTTGCACTGTATCTTTTTTTCCCCAAAGCATCTGCTGTTGGCCACTGTCAGACATAAGAGATCAGGCTAGGCACATGCCTCTTTTAAACTTTTAGAAAGCTTTTTTTTTTAATTACCATTTATCCAATGTTAGGTATCTATTAGGCCTCTTTGGATCATAACTTTAGTCCATTTCTTCACTGATGGTCTCATCTCATGAAGGTGCTGCAAAGCATATACATGTATGTATATTGCATATAAATTTGTAACCTATTGAATAAATACAAAATCCTTTTGCTGTTAGTCATGACAACATAGTTTGTCCGGACTGTAAAACAGCGMTATTCATTTCTTTCACAGATAATGATAATTTCCACAAGCCAGTCACTTCATCCTCTAGAATCTCTGATGTCGTTGGACAGTCCTACACTAGAAATACACTATAATACACTAATGCTCTTTTTAGTTTGGATAAAATTTTACCAGGAAATCTGTACTTTGACCTGTAATTGTTAATTATATCACTTCAAGCAAAAGAAGCACTCCTTGAGAAGTGTAGTTTGGTGTTATTATGGTGTCTTCACTAAAGGTTTCTACCAGGTTCACTGTGTCACTCAAGGATTACCCCTTATCTTGCCTCAGATCAGAACTGATATTCTGGCTGTGAAAAATAAAACAAAACCCTGCAACTCTAAAATTTCAATATAAYTGATGCAATATTCCAAAAGGTCTGAAACAGTATGTATAATTTGCCTGCTATTCGCTCAGTATGTTTTTGGCTCAGTCATCCAATGATGATATACATGGTTTCATCTCCAGTAATGCAACTGCCAAAAAAGAAGGATGATTATATTATGAATAGGAGCATGCAAACTGCCACTGCAGTCATAGCAAGAACATCAGAATAACACTGGCATAATTGTGCTGACCTGAAGCACCACACCATGGGGACCCCTAACAATCTTCTCATGGCAATAGTGAGGTCCACTTTATTGATTTTCTTACTTTTCATGCAGGTTTGCAACCTGTGCTGACCTCAGTGCTGTTACAGTTGTACTCACTCTGATATCTGAGTTAGTTAGCCAGCTGAGCCGTTTCTACACTATCCTGCAATGTAGTCATATCTCTGGGTGTYTGGGAATGCCACAGCCATCTCCTGACATCTATTGTTCCCAAAGAGCTTTTATTCTTCTTGCTGCAATTAACTTGGTTCTCTTTTTTGTAAGATTCTCTTTGTTGTTGTTCTAAACTTTAGCGCAAGCTCTTCATAAACTTGATCGAAATTATTTGCTTCATGACTATATTTTCTTTGATCAGTATTATTGATCATAGCTTCCCTTGTTTAAAAACAAACAGATCGGCACTCCTAGATTCACTTTCTTTCCTCCTTCTTTTCGGGAGGAATCATCACCATCAGCCTCTTTACTTAGTCACTGGGAAAGCTCACCCCTTGCTGTTAGGAACTGTAAATTGAATTTCATTACAGAATATGAAATATAAAGTCTCAGATAACAAAAACTGGCTGTAATTATATTCACACACAAAAAGACACAGAGGGAGATTTTTAAAGCTGTCTGACAGAAAAAAAAACAAACAAAACAAAGCTCATAACCAAGGCAATTCAGTTATGAATGAAGAACTCCATATGCCTTCTAATTCATGAGTGTCATTAGACACATTATGAAATTCATTAACATGGCAATCTGCTGTGCTTAGATATTGGTCGAAGCAGGGAAGGTGTCATCATGTTGTTTGTAAGTTTTATATTGGTTTATCTTTCAATTACAAGAAAGTTGTGTGATGTGGGAGAGTATGTGCACAACGAAGCCTAGTTGAGTTCTAACCCTATACTTGCTRCTTACGTATGTATGTCACAAGTCATTTTTCATGTCACAATTTCCCTTTCTATAAGTGAGAATTATATGTTTTTTTTGTGAGTTAATTAGGTGAACACTATGAGGTACTCTGAAAATGTAGGGTGGTAAGCAGATATTAAGACTCAGATCCGCATAAGTGTTTAAGCACTTAACCTCTGCCAAAACAAAGAGAATTAAGTACCTAAATAGCTTTTTATGGATCTCAGCATTTGTGTTTGCTGTTTGTAACTTTTTGTTTTCCTTTAATAAATCATTTGTTGCTTGTAGAATGTGGGGGGCAAACAAGTTCACTAAAGAAAATTGCATGGAGGCAGGTATTTTTCAAATGCTGCAGTTTATTCTAACTTGATTTTCAATTTTATACAATGTATTTTCTATCTTAAGGCCTTATGTAGGTTTATGTAAGTAGAAATTATTGAGAGGAAGATCTTTGAAGTCCTTGTTCCCATAGTTGAGTTGTTTTTTTAACGTACACMTGTAATTCCAATTATTACTATAGGGAGTACTGTGAGTACAAAAGGAAAAAAATGTTTTACTGAAAACAGAATATATTTCATATGTTTTTAATCTAGAAATAATTAATTCTAACAAAATGCTGAGTTCCATGTSTGAGTGCTATGAATAGAAGAGAAGAGGTTGTACCTCAGCTGCATAGCGGGTGAGAATATGAACCAGGGTTAGGCATGAAGAGAGAAATGGTTTGATGAATTCATAACCACTAGGCTCTTTTCTTCAGTCTTCTGCAAACTGGTGTTCCCTGAGCACTGTCACTCCACTGCTTTGCAAAGGCTCTACTCTGCTTCCACCTGCAGAGGCTCTTATGCCCATTATCCAGTTAAATGTATTAACTGCTGCTATGTAAAGCAAATGCATAAGCAATATACTGCTTTGATCCACAAAACGAGCAATTGAAGTAAAAATAAACTCCCAAATTCTTCCCAAAATAAAGAAAAAAAMCAGCACATTGAAGTAATAAATGAAGTATTCGCTACCTCTGACATATAGGATYAGAGGTCAATGAAGCTGTGCAAGTCAGTACCAGTTAAGGACTGGGCCCACACATTTTTATTTTATTTCTTTATTTTCTACTTACTCAGTGTTTGTGTTTTTTGAAAGATCTCTCTCACAGTATGTCCACTTCTGTTTTAGAAAGAGCTTGTTCGAGCAAGTCAGTTGTGACCTCTGGAATCAAAATTTCAAAATAAAATTGGAACATTTACACTTATTAGGTGTGAGCATATTTTGCTTTTTTCTCCACTTAATTCAAAAATATATAGAGTAAAATATCTGTTGTTRCCATCCTTATGATTTTTTAAAACACTTATTGTAGAAAAAAGACTCGTATGATTATTTTCTCCTAGATTTCAAGGTGTGGTACTATGCTCTAGGGAAATTAATCATTTAATCCTTGGATATGCTGTTGCCATTGAATGCTGACTGACTGTAAGTGGGACTGATTTCAAACATTAATCTGAAAGCAAACTACCAGTCACATTTTATTGAAATAGGCATTTCCCCCCCAAATTTCAGGAATATTACAAACATACAAAAGTTTAATTCTTCAAGGGTGCAACGTAAGCTTGTGTATAACCAATAGCTGTTGTCATCACTGGATTTCTTTGTTGGTACCTTAGTATTACTGATGATAATGACATATGTCTAGCATTAATTACCTGTAGTGCTGAGACAGCACAAGAAATTCAGTCTTATTTATAGGTTTCCCCAAGAACGGACAACTTCCAAAACCTATTATAGCATTCGATAAGATTCCTAATTATTCTAGGATAAGGTAAAGAGCTGTAAGAAACTACATCAGTACCTCTGGCTGATAATTTATTCCCACAATCTTTTGGCAAAGTTTGCAATTTGAGGTTCTTGTTAAATTCAGAGAACTGGGACAAGCAATTGCCAAAATAGCTACTTACTTTTTTTCAGGGGGAAGGTCATGATCTCTTCTTTCAGATAAGAAATTTGCTACACTTATCTTTATGTTTGTCATCTCAAGGTTAGGTAGCTGCAATACAGCTACAGCTTCAGAATATATTGACTTGACATGGCTCACTTAGTTGATTTCCACATATACTTTAAGTTACTAGCTACTATACTAAACTAGGAATTCAGAAATAAACTGGTCTTAGATATCAGGTAAGCTTTTTCTTTCATGATAATAAGTTACAATCCAAAATATTAAGGATAACAAGTAGGATCTAAGCGCACCCCAATTTAGCTATATGCACTCGCACTACGCGAGTCCTGATATCAAACACCAAAAGAACTCTGAGAAGCTCCAAACGTGGAAGTCATGGCAAACTCTGGCCAGATACCTGATCTAGATTTTCAAAGGGAGAGGAACCTAGAAGATGTGATGAAGTATTCCTGTTCTGTAGTTTACATGTAGCCATTTTTTAGCAGTTGCAATAATTTTCAACAGTGAAAAGTAGGAATTGACTAAAAATAATGGAAAAAAAATAAAATAATGAAAAATAATGCAAAACTAGAAGTAAAACAATTTTGACAGTAAAATCAACCTGAAACACTCTCTATGCTTTGCTTTGCTAGAGAACAGATTGATTTACCTGTAGACCACGATGCTGAAGTTGAGCAGTGCTCTCAGTGACATGATTGGTAGTGGTATCTTTATTTTATTTAAAATGCTTCTTAGCATGCCAGAACTTCCAGAAAATTTGTAAAGCTACCTGTGAATTTAGAGCTTTTTTGTTAACTTGAACAAAGAATTAGACTGCAATATAGTTATTACACATGGTATATAAAACTAAATAAGTTTATGCTACAGGTAACAAACACATGCTTCAACTGTTCTTGCAGCTTTCACRAAGTTCTGTGGGAATTCACAGTACATAACTTAAGACAGATTTTTAAGCTAGAAGAAATCTGTGTAGTTATCTTGTCTGATGCATGTGTAAAACTATCCAAACAAGGTGATTGAATAAATTCCTACATTGTGCCTATGACTGAGGTAGTTCATATCTTTAAAGAATAAAAATATATAACATAGTACTGCATTGATTTTAAAATTCACCACATCTGTATGAGTGTATACTGAAGATTTAATAGAATTTATACTTATTAGTATTAATGAAAATTTTATTCATTATAAGAAAAAAAAAGAATGACTTCTTAAAAACTTTTCCTACAAATTTAAGATAATTCCATGATTGGAGGTTAGGTTTTGCAATAGTAGTAATAACAGCAACAGCAACAGTAGCTGTAGTAATTATCTTGTGTCTAGAACAGATTACAGGCTGATGTCTCACAGGTAATGGGAAATAAATATACAATAGAAAAGAGAGGGAATGGAAAGACAGACATCAAAGAGGATCATGTAGTTAATATTGCTGTTGGACTACTGTTTTTTTTCATTATTCCAATCAGTTAAATTAAACAAAAATTGAGTCTCCTGGTCAACTCTCTAGTTGTGTATTAGCCGCATACTTGAAAACATCATTATGAGAATAAGCTTACTGAAGTCTTGAAGATAAACAGATTCTGCCAAAGCATTGCCTCCAAGCCTACACTCCTTGATTGTTCCTTAACATTCATATATGAGATTAACATCTTGTAAAGCTCTTTAAAATAGGATTGAGGTTTATAAATAACAAAAACTTAAAAAATGCATGTTCAATGCTTTTAGTTGCTGTGTTGTTTTTAATGGAAACTGATCCCACTATCTAACTGTCATTTGACTTAGTCTGGATCTAGTCCAAAATTTTAGGAATGGAAGAGAATGCTTTGTTTTTCTCATCAACTTTCCAAAGATTGCTTTTGGTTATTTGTTGTCAAATTTTTATAATTGTTAGGTGGAAAAGAATCTGTTAAAAGACTTCTGCTTAAGACAGCACAAAGCCACCAGGGAAATTCATGGATACAAGGGAAGCTTCTTGATCCGTATGATGCAGTCAGTGGGGCTGAGGCTCTCATGGGCGGGTTTTAAGGTCCTTATTCTTAGCTTTGTGCCTCACATGCCTGTTGGACTCACAGCATGTGTTTCGGAAGCTCTTTGTGATCATGGGGGACTTGGCATGACAGAACAAGAGCTTTCATACAAGATTAGTGGAGGCTCACTTGATTCCAGGCTGTAAGGCTGATAATATCAAAGGTTTTCTGATCTCATATGTATTTTTGATAGGGAATGAAGAAGAACTGCTTGCAAGGCACTCTCATGTTATCTATTTTGTGTTTTTGTTTTCATTCAAAAATGGAATGACTCAGAAAATAATAAATAAGTAATGTCTGAAATACATCTTATTTTGTTCCATAAGAAACCTTTGTGTGTGTGTGTGTTTTTTTTTTCCGTTAAATTAATGAATGTAAAGCAATGATTCTTCCTAAAGGCTGTTGCACATTCTAATTCCTATATAGGTGTTTTTTAATTCAGAACTATCCCTTTCTCTTTGTATATGTTCAAGCACACTGCATTGCAGTGTTGTATGAATTTACTATTTAATGTTGGTAAAGCTCTTTAGAAGTTAACATTATTGTTTAAATACAAATTCGTATTTTGGTCTGGAAAATGTAATGATTATAAAAACCGTGAGGATCTAGTTCAGCTAACTAAGGGTAGGAGTCAGGCACAATTATTTGCATAATCAAGTACAACTTATTATTTTTGTATCTGTTTTTTTTCTCATTGAACAGTTGAGACAACATAGCAACCGTTTACAGATATCTGACTTAGGCACAGAAGCCTACTGAAGTATCAACCCTTGTAAAAACTGCCTGTAAGGAGCAAATGCAGAATGCAATGGAACTGTTGCTGCAGCCTCAAAGTCATGCACTCAGTGAACAAAAACAAGGCAGTTAAGATATATATTATGGTTTGTGAAACAACTTTCTCTCTTTTAAAGGTGTTTTCAGATTTGCTCTGTTAGTAAAATCCAGTCCTTAGTGTTTCACAAAATATATCTAGGACGATTCCAATATGTATATGTGCTATATGTGTATATGTTTGTATGTTTCCCACCGAAGCAAATTCAGAGGAGCTTGGCACAAAATGTTCCCAAGGAGGGTCTCCAAGTCACAGAGTTGCTGTGTAATCAATAATTGCTCTTCAATTTGTGTCTGTCTCAGGGCTAGCAAGGAAATCTTTGGTTTAAGATCTGTATTCTTTACTCCAAGACAGTCTGTCAGAGTTGCAGTGAAATGAATCTTCAAAGGGTTTTAAAACATAGACCTTCTTGCAGCCTCATTAGATGTTGTCTCATCCCCAGCATTCTCCATTTCCTCTGAGTCAGGAGTCCTCCCCAGAACGTAGCAGAGTCTCTCCTAAGGAGCGCTGGCCCACAGAGCATTTTGAGAGTATCATGATTGATTTCTTTTTGTTTATAGTACACCTAAATTGTCAATGTCTCTTTCCACAAAAGATTATCTGTTCTCCTTTAGAAATTATTCATTAGAATTCCTTTTTTTTTTTTTTTTTTTTAATTGACCAACAGGAACATCTGTTCGAAAAACCCCTTGTGTTGTGTTTTATGCTTAGCAACCCACAATATCAGTAAACGGAAATGTTGGCTTTATTTCTCTTTAATAATCTTTTGAGTTTTTTCACAGTAAATAGAGCCAAAATTTTATGAAGATGGTTTTCTTTCTTTCTTTCTTTTTTTTTTTTCACCAAAAAGGAAATGTTTGTCTTATTATCTACAACTGCCTTAATTTGTGCAATGCAGTCTGTTCATAAAGAGCTTTCTCTCTTACTAATGAAATAGATAAACACTTAAAATTTTAATGTAGCCTGGGAGTTGGTTTATACTTGTACTAACGTCTGGTAAGGATAATGTTCTTGTACAGAACTTAGCATTATGAAACTAAAAATTATATCCAATTGTTCAACAATCTCTTAACTATTTGAGCACAATAAATCTGCATTTGATAAGTAGGTAGGATACAATAACCAATTTATTTTTTTAGGAAAARGAAACAAGAGATTACTAAAGATTAAACTAACAGCTTTAAATACAAAACCTAGAAAAAATGTCAAAGAAATATTACCAGGAGAGTTCTCTTATTCTTACTGTGTTGTGTTTTGAGTCTCTTCTGCAGAGTAATTTATATGTTCTCAGGTCCTGAGAGGGCATAATACTTAAATGCCAATTACTAACAAGAGAAGGCAGTCACAATAAATCRGATTGCATAGATGCATATATGTAGGGAACGGAATTATGTAAACATGTTGAGAGACTGAGACTGAATAATTGAGGTTGTATGGTCTATGAATTTGTCTGATTTCTGTGAAAGATTCTGATCCCTCATGAAACCTAAACTTGTTACAACAGTTTAACTCATTAAACAGAGTTAGTTAAACAGGGAGGAGAGGAGGCAGAGAAGGGAGGCTGCAGCAGTCTTCAATTCTCTATCTTTAGGTGGGTTGCATGGACGTAATGGAATTACATTGCGTACACTTCTGTTTTGTAGTAAAGATCTTGTATTTCCCTGTTGAGACTATCTTTAAATGCGTTGCACTTCTTATTTTTCACAGAGCTTTCCAATGGAATAACKTAAGAGCAAATCCTGTTTCAAAACRTGTAGCATGATGGGGCAACATGCTATTGCTGAATACTTCAAAGTAGTTTACACAAGATTAAATTAATTCATGCATTTCTGTCCTTGGTTCTAAATTACTTCCTCTCACTTTGAGTTTGGGTTTCTCAGTGGWAAGAAATCTCTGAACACAGGAGTCTGCAATGCATTAACGTAAAACAGAAAATACAAGCCTGACTGTTACAGTATTAAGCTGCTGAGTGCTTGACTTATCAGCAGATATTTTGACAGGAAGCACAGGGAAAGCATAGATAGTAAATCTGAGTGACCAATTATAAAGAAAGTGCAGACTGAGAGCTTTGTAAATGTAAGTAAATTACACAGATAGGACTTCTAACTTTGTTACCTCCCCAGATGCCATGCCCATAATATTATTTTAAATGATATTATTTTCAGCCGGATAATTTGAATATAAAGCATGAAATCTATTTCAATGGATAATCTGTATGCACCCAAAGATTAATATAACCAGTTTCTAATCCATTGACTGTTTGATGTATATTTTCCTCTGTCAGCTTAGCCAGTGATATCAGYTTACAACATTTGTCAGCAGCAAATCACATTATTTAGAGGTGTGGATCTTTCTAGGAAAGACATTTTGCTGTCTCACTGATGCTGATTTCATTGTTAACCTCTTTGTAAATGAGTGAGTTGGGGCTGCTTCCTTGACAACATGATATTGCAGACACGTGCAAAGCAATCCTGAAGCAGACATGACTAGCTTCTGATCATGGTTATGTCGCACAATAGCCAACTCTCCATAAAGAATTTCTGAAATATATTGRACTAATTAATAAATCTGAAGTTGTGATTTGGAAATATTCCATGAGTAGAAAAATGACTGTATTTATCAAATTAAATATTTGCTATGATTTATCTGTTCAGGCTAGGTTTGCATATTAGCATAGCTTTTTGTTTCATGAAAGTAGTTCTATTGACTCACAATGAGTTGCTAATGAACCTCAGTATAAACAAATGCACATTCAGACATCACCAAGTTTAATGGATWTGAACTGCATGTATAGATCTCCCATAAAATCCTCATAGGTAAGCTCAGAAAGTGTAGGTTAGATGAGTGGACAGTGAGTGGATTGAGAACTGYCTGAAAGAGTCTGGAAGGTTCTGATCAGTAGCATGGAGTCTAGTTGGAGGCYTGTAGCTAGTGGTGTCCCCCAGGGCTCAGTACTGGATGCAGTCTTGTTCAGCTTACTCATCAGAGACCTGGATGARGGGACAGAGTGCCTCCTCAGCATGTTTGCTGATGMTACCAAACTGGAAGGAGTGGCTGATACACCTGAGGGATGTGCTGCCATTCAGAGGGACCTGGACAGGCTGGAGAGATGAATAGAGAGGAACTTCATGAAGTTCAACAAAGGGAAGCTGGAAAGCTGCTCTGCAGAGAAGGACCTGGGAGTGCTGGTGGACAAGTCGACTATGAGCCATCCATGTGCCCTTGTGGCCAGGAAGGCCAATGGTATCCTGGAGTGGATTAGGAAGAGTGTTGCCAGCAGGTTGAGGGAGGTGATCCTGCCCCTCTACTCAGCCCTGGGGAGGCCTCATCTGGAGTGCTGGGCTCCCCAGAGAGACGTGGAGCTACAGGAGTGAGTGCAGAGAAGGGCTATGAAGATGATTAGAGGACTGGATTAGAGGAATGGCTGCAAGAGCTGGGCCTGTTCAGCCTGGAGAAGAGATGACTGAGAGGGGATCTTATCAATGTGTACAAATACCTTAAAGGAGGATATCAAGAGGTTGAGGCTGGACTCTTTTCAGTGGTACCAAGTGATAGGAGAAGAGGCAATGGGCACAAACTGAAACACAAAAAGTTCCATCAGAATGTGAGGAAAAACTTCTTTACTATGAGAGTGACTCAGCACTGGAACATGTTGCCCAGAGAGGTTATGGAGTCTTCTTCTCTGTAGATATTCAAACCCCACCTGGACACRTTCCTGTGCAACATGCTCTAGATGACTATGATTGAGCAAGGAGGTTGGACTAGATGATCTCCAGAAGCCCCTTCTAATTTCAGCCATTCTGTGATTCTGTGATTTGTGTGCCTGCTAAGGACTTTAGGAAGTTTAAGTTCAAATTTTTTTTTTCCATGGAGTAATTTTAAAATAAAATGAAACAAAATGGTAGTTTCTTGTGGCCCAAGTGGTTAGCCAACTTTGAATCATTGCCAGTTTTCTGTTAGTGGGAGAAATTGAGCTGAGTGTTTCTTTGTCTCACCTTCCCTATGAAGGAACATGATTGCACCAAAGCTGTTTTTTTTCCCTTGAACACAGCAAGAACAAACAGCAAACAGTTTCCTTCCAGGTAATTTCTATGCTTACTTTTCCAGCAAATATTGTGCCCCCAAGGAGCTTTATCACCATTTCTTTTTTCAGCACTACACTCATGATTGTTTCTCTTGGCTTTTTTGTTGCTTTCTACTTTTAATACCCACAGATATAATCAGTCATGGCTTTATGAGTTACATTTCAGTCAGTTTGCAGAGAAATCTCTCATGCTCAACTTCAGCTTAACATCAAGGCAGTGTAGTATGATATCCTTTCTAGGTCTGCCGAAATTTGCGTACAGTCTCCAGATAACTTATGTATTGCATAAGTTATTACAATTTCTTCTTACATGCAAAGTGAATAAAAAGTTGCTATAACTTCTATTACTATAATGAGGATTAATTGGTTAATACCAAAGATACACCAAACATGCTAAAGATATACCAGAAAGCAGTTATCCATCATGACAGGTCTAGACATTGCTCTGATGAAGTTTAAAACCTAATTAAGTTAAGAACTTAACTTAGAATGGATTAACAGAAGTATTTATTTACATATTACAGTATCTTATTTACTTTTTCAGTGTTTTGCTGTCAAAGCATTTTTTCTATCAGCATTGGTGAGTAACCAAAAGCACTTTGAAAATTTTACTACTCCTAATTTCTTTTAAAACAATAAAGAGAAATATCTTTAAAAAGCTTCTAAAAAACTGCCAGTTCCTGTGTGTTCTATGTTTATCCCATCGTTGAATGAACTACAAGCTCGGAAGTTGTATTCCATCTGTCCCACATTTCCTTAGACTGTTTCATGGTTAACTTTTGCAGTCAGTGCTGAGCCCAGCTGTAAGAGTCACAATTTATTCAGCTCCGTAGGATTTCAGACAACTCTCATGGTTTATCTATGCTATSACTCTGATCTCCCTTTTTAGTTAGGAATAAAGCCAGTTTTCTGTTTTGGAGTCATTTATTTTTTCCTAAGGACAAATTAAATTTGTCATTAAMTTTTCTCTACACTGAAGTATTTTTAGTTTTGGTATAAATATTTCTACGGAATCTCAGATTAGGCTTTATTTATTTATTAATTTACTTATTTATTTATTTATTATTAGCCCCAGAAAGGCTTTATTTCTTTTCTGGGTTGATAAAATTAGTTTAGGTTTACACATGAAACCTCAGAAGTGTAGTGTTATTTATTACTGTTCTATAAATCACCAGTAGGGAATGTTGGTGCCAGAATTTTTTTGGCACTGCACTACAAAGGCACTTGGCTGAAGCCATATTCCAGCTAAATATTTTTATTTCTCCTTTGGTCTGTAGATGCTCTGGGTAATGTAGATTTTTTGCGCTTTAGAAATCCACCAAATTCCTGAAGTACATTGACTCTAAGTTTTTTCTTGATAATCATGCAGCCCACAATTGGTAAAGAATTCATCCATTAAAACTCTGCTATTGCCATGACTTTCTTATTCAATAAACTTCAGGCTATTTTGCGAAACAACAAATTTGATAATATCAAATGTTAATTACTATTTTCTCAGGCAAAAGTGAAATACTTTCCACTATAATAAGCTCTACTAGTCTGATAAATTACTGATGCATTCTTATTTAGGTAAAACTTTCTGTATATATATGTATATGTATATTTATATTGTCAACATTTCATTATACAGAAAGTTTTTATGTGTTTCTCCGAGATTTTAGAAACTTTTAATGGTCCAGCTTATTGAAAAATGGTATCAAATGAAAATTTCCTTTCACTCTGACATAGGTATAGGTAGACATTGGTACTCATTAAGTCTTACTGTCCCCCACTCCCCATCTCCTAGATGGTAGTTCATTTTTAAATTCTAACATTTTTGGGGGAAGGATCAAAATTCTTTCATGGCCATTCTGTAAGATGCCATGGTCTTGTGACTGCACAGGGAAACTTCTACTACCTCTAGCCTGATGCTGTAAATCTATGTCCACTGATGCTCTGAATGAACCAGGGTGAACTGCCATTAGGAGAAAAACAATGATGATAGTTTACGTGCCCACGATTTTCCTTAGGTATCTCAGTGTTTTGCCTTCAGTTTAGTGCATTGGCTACAAATATCAAAAGGAGATGCTTTACATTTCCAAGTCTGCTGGATGATAACAGAACAACAACTTTACAGGTTTCCTTGAACTTCTTAACATGTTGACCTTCAACATTCTTGAAAGAAAAAGACTACTGCAGATCTTAAGCAAAGTTTTGGCTATAAAGAYGATGATAGAAACACTGTATAGATCTAAAATTTTGGAAACTTAGGGAAGAAAAATCCATCAAGGATAATTATACATAGATTGTGGGTATTATACTTGGAGGTCCGTAAGATACAGACTGTGGAAGGAGGGAGGCATACCGAGAGAAATATCCTTCTATCCTTGCTACACTGATGGTTTATTTATCCATGTGTCTTCTCTTCACCAGTCTCCCTATTGGTTTTTCCCTTAGGGCTGAGCAAACACTGAGTAGAAGAAGAGGATGAAGGTCCCCAGTCCTCACTGCTAATGGCTAGAGTACTTACTGATTCCATGCAGGAACACACAACAGCTGATCTCAACAAAATATTAAATACCTACTCTGTCCCCAAAGGGAGAGTAGGAAAAGAGACTTGCGGAAGTGGAAAAAAGACCTTAGGACACCAAATAGACCATCATTCCTAATGGTGCCCGCCTCTATTGTCCATGTGCAAAAGATGGTCAAGAAAGGTCTTTGGTCTGGCCCAGTATGACTGTTCTAGCCAGAATATTCCCATAGGCAATTAGATTTGTCTCTGGAGTATATTCAGTTTTGCTGTAAGAGTTGCCATCCTCTGGAGTCCTTTGTTAGAATTACATCTATGCTTAGTGTGAAAAGAAGTTTGAAAATAGGTCAACTAAGGCAGGAACATTCTTAGTCTGAAACAAATAAATTGTACTTTGAATACTGATTTTTTTTTCACTCAAGCTCTGTATTATCTAGGATAGGAGAAGAAAAATAGGATTCTGCATATTTTTGAATGTGTAGAAGACCGGGCAATTCTGCATATCCTCATCTTTCCTTTGCCTCTCTCTGACTGGTGCATCCTTGGTAAATTTCGTCCTTTAGCAATAACACTTTTTTCCCCCCTCCTCTACATTTCTGACTTCAGACTTAAGCTTCCTACAGACTTTTTRTAAATGCAATGGTTTTTCTTCAGATATTTTACTATCTCCATGTATATTAATTGAATAAAAAGGACAGGCTGAAAAAGGCAAGTCATACAATACATACCTTGTGCTAAAGCCAGTCTATTGGGTAAGGGAAACACAAATAAACCATAAAATTTCCACAGGCTTTGGAATTTCCAGTTTGTCTTTGCCATGTTTAAATATTCAGCGTGCAAAACTTCATGGTGTCCTTGTTATCATCTACTTGTGGTAATGGATAAGAATCTTTGGTAGTAACTTTAGTTTTCCATAATACTCACAAAATATGTTGTTGCTATCTTTTTTTAATTAAAACTTGAAATGCAATTAAGCTTTCCTAATGCATTTCTAGAATGCTTTTGCAGTATGGAATTCAGTGAGGAAGATATCCAGCGGCACAATTTCCTTTAGCATCAGTCTTGTTTCAAGCTACAACTTATGCCTTGGCACATGACAAACAATTCTTGAGTCATCACGTTTCGATCTCTTTGATTATTCTGTTGCTCCTCATTTAAGAATACAGCCCAGTGCACTGGCGTGACTCAGAAACTGATGACTTATATTTTCACTCTCCTAGTTTTCCTCCGTAGCAGCTATCACTGGTGTTGTYGACTCCAGCTTCGCTGCCTTCATTCTGTGTTTAACTATTTCTGTTTATCACAAATGTTCAGCAGCTGATGAAAAAAATCCATTCTTTCTCCATATCTATTTTACCATTGGATTACCATAATTATTCTAGGATGTTGTAGGATGTTTCAGAGGTGGTCTCAAGATCTTCCTACATTTTCCTCATCTTGGAAAGGTACTACCGTACCCAGATGAGATTAAGACATCAACCCTGAGGCAGGGCAGCTTGCTCAGTGAAAACCAATGTCTCACAAATCATTCATTTGGCTTAGTCACCCTTTTTAAAAACAGTTGTAGCAGATTGACTTGTAAGATATCTATTCTCATGCCTATTATTGAAATAATTAGACATAATGAAATCCAGACCAATTATGAATTCATCTTTGATATCTAGTATTTTTGCTCTAACTTCAGAGGTTGAATTTCCAAACTTAAGTCTTTCCTCCTTTTTATTTTTTATTTTTTTTCTCTCAGTGATTGCCTGTTCTTCCTTATTCTTATCTTCCCAAACCCATCAACATGCTCTTCTAGTAGATAGTTTGTATTTACTAATACAGTCTGTCTAGACAAATAAATTTCAGTTTGAASTAGGACCCCTACTCATGGAGGCTATCATGCTCTTGATTGCTATAGTTGTACYTTCAAGCACAATATCTTATTGTGCATGCATTCTATGGTAAAGTAAATTTCATTTCTCTGCATACTAAATTCATTTTCTGCCAGTATGTACTGGTTAAATAAGAGTGCACATTGCTTGTAAAATTTCAAAGGGARTGAAGAAGAAGCATGGCTCAAAAGATTCTTACAATTATATATAAATCATACAMATTTACATTTACTGTTTTTTTTTTCTATTATTATTCTAGTTCTGTGCTTGYAGGAGACTATCTGATAAAGACTGAGGTCAGCAGAGAAATTCCTGTGATTTCAATGGACTTGGATCAATTCCATACAGTGCTAACCCTGGAAAGTGCATTGTCATTACTCTGAGCTTTGGCTCTCTTTCTAAAATATGAACAGAACTTTTACTGCATTATTTTTTACCTTCTTATCTAGGAGTTAGAGTTTTTTTCTTTTCTTTTTCCCTACTCCTGTCTTTCTCAGACATCTTTTTCGTCTTCTCCTAAATCTCTTCTCTTCTGCTTTCCCGTCTGGCTTTCTCAGATATTTAAAAGCACAGTGTTCGAGTTTCTGACAATTACGGTTAGTGTCAGTTCTCTTTTTCTTCTTGTGCTGAACCAGCTTTTAAAAGCCACACTATCTCTCAGCAGGTGACTGCAGACTTATATCGCTAAAAAAGCACGGCTTTCTAAACAGTCAGTCAATGCCAGAGGAGGAAAGCGGCCTTGTAGCTGTTTTAATGACCTAAATTGAATCGGTACAATTGGGTGAGGAAGGCCTGTGCATTACACAGCTGATTAAGAACTGCATAATCTATAATTCTATTGCACTRGAGAGTGCCAAGTGACTCTTCATGTCAGTAAATGAGGACAATAAATTCAGCAACATGGAAATCTACACTTCAAGCTCTTTATCAGTGTTGTTACAGCTACCATATTTTTCATCAAAAGCTGATATGCTTGAGTAAATATCAGGATACAAGAGATGTATATGTTAAAACCTGGGAGACCAATTACTATCTGTCTGTAGTTTCTGACAATAAATCTTTGGCATTTTATTCCCATAATACTAGTTAGGTGCATTCTGAAGTGACTCAAATATTATGACTTTCAATGGCTCTCAAACAAATCTTCTGGGGAATATCTTCAGACTTCGAAATATATTTTAAGATTTTTTTTGATCTGCTTTTTTTTTTGCCATTAAGGAGTCATTTTTAAAAGTTGACTCCTGCATAACCTTTGTGGGGTACATTATCAGTGCACTTAGGTTGCACTAAGGTTACTTACTTAGGTAACATTTTCAAGGCTCTTAGATTTTTCTTTGTTCCTTATTTCGACCATACAGTATTATTGCATAGATGAGACAGTTCACCTAAAAACTCTATGTGAAAATGAGCATGGCACTGGATGAGAGAAGGGTGGGGATAGGGATGAGAGCTTTTGGCAGAGTTATAATACATGGCAAAACATATGACATGGATATATGTGTGCAGAACAGTATGAGAGAAAAGAACATTTTCAACAGAGAGTCACTGTTTGTTCTCCCTTTGCTCCTAGTGTCAGTCCTTTTCTGCCATGCAGGGTAGATTGTTAAGTTACACTCTAAAAGTACCAAAATCCCTATTCGGCCCTTCTTATTCAAGCAAAGCTGTCACTGATTTCAGTGGCAGGTCTGCCTGATTAAAGAGAATTGAATAGGGCCCTGAAGCAATGGTRTTTCGTCCTTGTCTTTGCTCTTCTGGCCCTTTACTATTACTTTTAAAAAGCTTGAAGCAATAGTGGCAGCAGCCGTGATTCAGGTGAACAAGCAAAAGAATAAAAAACAATGCCATGAGTTGTTTCAAGTGCTGCTATGAGAAAAGTCAGTGTACCTCATATTGAAAAAGTTGAAAAAATAAAAATGAATAGAAACATATTCTTCAAAAGCCTGTGAAGTTTTCAATACATAAAATAAACACATAATAAAAATATGTAGGCTTTGTCACTACATATATTTGTATACAACGGTATGTGTTAAGTGGAACACTGTATACATATCCTGCAAGGACATAATCATGATATTGCTAAATGTATCCCAATATTGGCTGACATTACAAATATGAGGATTTTTTTAACTGTCACAGTGGAATTACTAAATAAAATGCCAATCACATTGTTTCCTACAAAGATTTGAGACACCAGTTGTTAGAACTAAGGGCGTAACCCTCAACAATATTAACCGAGAAATCTGACCGAATAAAGGTGCATTAGAACAATGGTGCATTTTTCAAGGTTTGAACATAGAGGTYGACTGCAGCGGAATTGACTAAATTTAAATATTTATATTGGACTCCACAACCCTACATATACTCCTTCTGTAGTCAAGTAGAAAAATACCTGCTTTTAGGAAGTGATTAATACAGTTTAGATCTCTGCTTTCAGGTAGAAGTACAACTATATTTATAAAAGGAGGCTATGTTGACTAGTTTAGAGGTGGACCATATAGTCACTCATATCAATATATTTAAGATACATATAACTTTTTATATATACATATATATATATATAAATAAAATATTACATATATAATATGTGTGTGTGTGTGTATATATATATATATATATATATAGGTGTAGAATCAGAATTGTGCTGGAGATGGTTTGATCTTGGGCAAGAGGGCTGACTTAAAAAGAATAATTGAGAAACTTGTTCCTGCTCCTCTTTTCCCCCCTTCCTCCATCTATTCAAACTCTATCTCAGAGGTTCCTGGCACAGGAGATGCCTAGTCCCATGTCCTACCTTGCAGTGGTCCTCTCCAAAGGCTAGCTGATATTTGCTGGGCAGAGTGCTGTTCTCACCTTGTGCTAGGATTACACATTCAAAAATATAAATCAATGTCTTCAAAACAAAGTTTTGTGTATTATTCCTCTCAAAAGATGCAGAACATGCAGCAAAGGGTTAGATGAACAGCCTCCTGCACACATTCTTCCTATTCTGGGTCCTTTTTTTTTTATGTAGGCATCCTAAAATTCTCTTTGGTACAATTATGCTAGGGACCATCTATACAGAAATTTTATCACTCTTTCTGTCCCAGCATATCTGCTTTAAGACACGTTCAGCTCTCACTTGAATTCCTTGTCCAATATTCTCCTTCAGACTCCAGCTTCTTAGACATTTTTTGTTTTTAACCTCAGGGATAGATCAWAGGTCTTAATTCTGGGAGATGAGGGAAAACTACTTTGACAGAATGAAACCGAGTAAGAAATATTGTTCTTATTGTTTCCTATTGTTTCCTTACTGTTTCCCCAATGATACCACACAACAATTTTATCTTTCCTTTAAAGATCAAAGCTAGATCAGTTCCTAAATGAGCTAAATGAGCTTTGTATATACAAGCAGTAAGCTATCATGCGAGTAACCTAAATCTATTTTATATTCATATAAATYCTACACTCAGATTCCCTGATTTTCTTTAATTTTTGACAGATTTAGCAGAAAGCTGTATTCCAACTCTGTTTTCCCCTTCCAAGGCTTTTTTGGGTGTCTTGACAATCCCATCAGTTCAAGGTATCATGRGTCAGTTTGTTTCTACCTGTATTTTTTCACATAGTCCTTTTTCAGCAAACCCATAAAAAGAAAAAATAACTCACTCACTGCAGCATGGATTCATGTTTCCCAAGTCATATAACCATTCACAATGCTGGYTGCAATTTATAGACTGATGTGTTGTGGGTAACATTATTTCTACTAAAAGAATGATTTTATGTAGCACCCAGCAGAATACAGTTAATAATGCATTGCTTAGTATTTTGAATAATTTCAACAAAGGAATAATTTTAACACTATAAACTTACTAGAGATGAATGTTTCCCCTACAGACCTTCTTTATGGCTCTGCATAAAATCATTATGTATCKCGTTCACTTACCTCTCTAGCTTTCTTCTCATAGTAAATATAAAGTAAAATGAAGTGAATTAAAATGGTGCATTCCTCAATGATAAATTTGAAGTTGTTCATTGAAGGCACTCTATAAAAGCTCTTTCAATTAAATCTTATTTAGTATGCATAGTTTGACTGGAATTCATTGTAGAGGGTTGTCAGAAGTCCGTGCACTTGTGATCTCCTACTTATGCACTCGAGATAGATACTAACATCACCTAAGGCTTAATCAATTTTTTTAAAGTAATCCTAAAATTTTTTGTTTATTCAGTATAGAAAGCTGAAAATTACCCTTAGTGTACAGCTATGGTTAAATCCACACATCTAGCATGATTTTATTTAGTACTTGCAAATTTCTGAACTCAGACCTGGAAGAGATAGCTTAATTCACTGAATCTAGCATCTTGCTGCGGTATCATAACCTATAATCCTTTTCATAAACGCAGAATTTATCTTTTCTTCAGTTACTTCTATCAGAAAGTTATTCTGGCTGCCCCGATACAGCCTGAATTTGTTTAAGGTCATTTTATTCCAACTTGGTTTGGTGTCACTGTTGTGTTTTAACTTAAGTAGCTAATTTACCTTCCTATGCATAACTAGAACAACTCTAAGATTTCGTTTACTAGGCTAAACAAGCCAAGTTCATCTTCTCTTCTCATAACATAGACAGTCCATTTTCTTGGTCATCTCATTATCTCTTTCCTCTGTTTGATCCACTTTGAGCTTCTTTTTCTCAAACTTGGTTGATTAGGACTGTACCTGGATGAATATATTTGATAGTAGTAATATTTCCTTAATTCTACTAAAAATATATTAGCTGATGCATCTTACAATTGCATCTGTCTTTCATAGCTACAAAATGCTGGCAGTTCATAGTCATCCAATGATCAAACTCCTGTCATTCTCTTCCTCCTCAATTTTCAGTTGATATAACTCTGCAGACAAAAACTTTTGCTTAAGCATGAAGTTCATGACTTTATATCTGTACTACAGAGATTTCATTCCATTGCTATTACTGTGATTTTCAAGGTCACTCCCTTTTTTCCACAATATCCCTAACTACTGCCTGATGATGCTTCCAATATAGTGTCATTGGCAAACTTCATTATTATGTTTCTAATAAATATCTCTGCCAAGATCACTAATGAAATTATTTAATAAGATCGATCCCCAGGCTGATCACTGATCTGTTAATAACCAGTCTGATACTTCCCCTTTTCAACAGTACCCATTGACATGTCATCTTTTACAGGCTGTTTATTCACTTTATAGTTCCTCTACTCATCTTTGTTTATTGCTGTTGTTTTTTTCTTTTTTTTTTTCCATATAAAAGTACCATTTCCTATTTGATGCCATATTAAATGCTTTATTGAAATTCAGGTTGATAGTGTCTATCACCCTCCACATTTTTCTAAAAATCATTTTACTGAAGAAAGCCATGACATTAAACTGTCATAATTCAGCTTTCCAAACTTATGTTGCACTTTCTTCCAGTTTCTGTATACCTCCATAAGTTTATTATCATCTCCTTTAAGAAATATTCTATAGTCTTGGATTTTGAGGCTTGCTAAGRCCAGACTCACAGGCCTATAATGGCCCAGATCATATATTTCCTCTTTGGAAGGTATGGAGTTTTCAGCTTCTTCTTCTTATGATGCCATTCTGACCTGATGGAATTACAAAAATTAGCTGCTAGTAAGCTTGAATTTTCATATTTCTATTACCCTGACACCTAGACATCTTTTCTCTACTCCTTTCAGCAATATCTGTGTTTACAGTCTTCTTCTCACTTTTCCTATGGTTCTTTYACTTTGCTGACCACACCTTGCTAACTCTGTGCCTTCTCATCCCAAGCATAYTTACTTAYTTAYTTATTTATTTATTTATTTATTTTCCCCTAGTAGAATCAATCTTCCCTTGCCTCTGAAGAAGTCTGCATCATCTAGTCACTCCCACTTTAAAAGAACAGAATGTAAAAACTGGTACGAAGAAACAAGACAGACAGGATCCATTTCACTGCAATACAGATCCTTAATAATTTTATCACATTTACCTTTAGAAAACTCAGAGTTTAAACAATTAAACTCTGTTACTCCATCTTCTCATGGATTTTAAGTACCTTTGTATTTATTATTAAAAATTTCCCTTTTGAATTTGAACATCCTGGTTTTAGCTTATTTTAATTCATTCCTGCTTAGTCCAAGTCCATTTACACTTTTCAGCCCTTCCTTTATATGCTAACCCTGATATAGCAACAATTTTTCTCAGTTCAGTGATTATTTGATGAAGAAATGTATAGGCTATATCCTCTGGGAATATCTGGGCATTATTGAAAATATTTGTCAATTTGCAGTTTAATTAAATGTAGGTTTAAATTTCAATGCAACTTATCAAGCTCAACCAGGGAATTAAAGTTCTGCTTTAACTTTCCTAGAGTTCTCCTGATTTTCTTCCCTTCTACATACTATTATATCTTTTGAGTCTACCTGTTTCTCCTCTCTATTTTTCAGTTCCTTTTCTTTTTTATTACTGAATACAGTCTCTCCTTTTCCTTCCTGTTTTGGCCATGTGCATCATCCTGGTTTATAAATGTGCTTCCTATTTCCTTCTGTTAAGTAGGCTTCTGCAAATGCTCAGTTTTATATGCAGCCTTTCTCTCCTCCAGCACATTATTTATATCTCACTTTAACATGGGCATTGCCTTTAGTTTCATTTCTAATTCTTTCTTTTAGGTTCTCTAGGTGACCCTTCATTAACATGTTACTTATATCAGGYACACCCTCCCGGGTCATCCTGCAGTTTCTGTATTCTGTCATCTCTCATTCCTCAAGTTGTTTCCATTGCTATCATCATAYTTTTTYTTCCTTTTTCCTCTTTCTTTCCTATTGAATTACTTTTGTTTTGTTGTACTGTTCACTACCTCTCAGTAATCATGAGCTTCTTAGCTCTTAAAATATTTGTGCCAAGGTAGTCCTGTCCATTAATTAAGCTCTCTTGTGATAAGAAGCAGGCACCAAACCTTTAGCTGTAAGACTTCTCTCTCACCTGCTGTATAGCCCTGCACCAGCTATAAACCAGATCAATCTAACCACTCGCATACAGATTCAGTCCCCCCAAGACAAGATTATTGCTTACTCAAAATCAGATATTTCCATGTAGATTCCCTTGCTAGCATCTATCCATATTTATGTAAGTAAGTAGGGCACTGCAGTAAAGGTAGCCTAGGGATTTTAATACTTACGTCATCACATGTATCCTTTGTATCTGAAAAGTTGAAAGGCATATGTGCCAAGATTCTTTCTTCTAGACTATTTTTTATATCTAACACTATTTTGTGGATCATTTATCATATGTATTACTGGTACTATGTGAGTAGATATGTTTTTACATAACAAAGCATATCTGACTACAGATTATTGTTGGGTATCTGTGCCAACAGAACAAAAGAATCCTCACAAGAATATGAATAAAATGTTCATATTGACAGAATTAAAGTATTCGTAGTGTAGGACTTTATGAAGTAACATATTAATATGACACATGTAGAGGAAAAACCACACAAGCTTGAAAGACAGGAAGACTCAATAGTTGGTCAAGTGAAAAAAAAAAACAAAAACAACCCCCCCCCCCAAACTCCAGGAAAGCTGTCACATGGTAGTCTGAAAAAAAAAATGAGCTCTGTATACTACCAGGATGTGAAAGCTGCATATGATGAATCCCTTACATGTGTGATCCACATATATYTAGGCATGCAACTGCAGCGTGAAGATGGAGGATGAGAGAAAAAGACATGATAAATTCATAGTGGAAGACTATCATCAAATAGAAAATGTATGATTCTAATTATTTTATATTAGGAAAACCCAGGCTAATATGTTTGGATGCAAGCTGTTGGATGACTGAACTCATTGTGTTGGCATTTGATTAGTGGCATGGCAATATTTTTATCTATTGCTTACTTCAAATAAGCACGAATCATCTGTCAAGTTCTGTGAATATTTTGAAGAGATGGATACACTTTGGAGGAGCCAAGTATGATCAGCAGATGAACAGCCAGTTTTGGAACCATACTGCTAGAGTGAGAGCTGGAAGACCTGACATGGACAGCTGTTACAATTCCCCCTGCCTTTGTCATCCAGATCTGAGAACAAGAAKACTTTTGGGGGGATGCTCAGCTTCATGTTCGAATGACAAGCTTGCCTGGGACATGAGTACTGATGTTCAAAATGATGTAAAAGAGTGTCTAAGGTATACTGAAAATAAGATTTATGAGAGGTCATAGGAGAGGGCTACTTGGCATTGTAGAACTGCCTGCCATAGCAGAAAATACTGACATGGCCATTTACAATGAACTATAAATGACTCACTCTTTTAAAAAGCTTTATGGTAAGTACAGACAAATGTGACAGAAATAGGAACAAAAATCTGGAAAATATATAACTTTTAGAAGAAGCATGCTTAAATGAAATGAATGTATGAATATCTGTATTTGTATACAGATTTGTATTTGTATTTGTATTTTTTAATCTTGGAATGATGTAGACAGGATTTGTCTTATTTTAGTTTAGTTGACAAAGTTGGGCATTTGAGATTTGACAAGTTTTGAAATAAAATTAAGTCTATCTATATCTGGGCTAGAAATAGCTAAATCCTTTTTCTTTTTTTCACTCGATGTATGAAAGTTATGTATGAAACACTTATTTTGCAAGAATATCAGTGTACTTTTTAAATAAAACAATACCATTCTCATTAGGTATTCTGGATGAATGAAGCAACTGATTCTATATTATGCAGAAATTCACTGCTATATGCTATTTGTTATTTCAATTAAAATATAGTTTTTCTTTAGGGCAAGGGTTTATTTTCTTTATGTATTTTCCATATCTTGGGAAGTTTAAATATTCAGTGTATAAATAAAGGAGGAAGTGATTCATAGTTGCTTTGGAGGTAGGATTAGTAGAATTATTTAGTGGCTAGCAAAGATCAGAGCAGCTTACAGGCTTTCGTGACCTCTGTTTCAGGGCAGGTGCCAAAGAGGTTTAGCTACTTCCTGAAGCAAGGATTAGGTCAATGTCTTTTTATTATCATTGCTGTTGGAAAAAAAATGAGAGAAAGAGAGAGAGTTGTATAATGTTCAGATGGCTGCTGACTCACCTTGATATCCTAATTGCCTTGGGGGTATTGTCTTATTTCTTCTAACACTGAAAGGTGGTTATTAGGTAAGGAAGCTATTTATAGCTCACACAGCCTTTTTAATTTGCTGGCCCTGCCTGGCCCCGACACCTCTGGCCCTGGCCAGGTTATTTTTTCTTTTCCTACTAAA
Source organism: Rhea americana (assembly GCF_003343005.1). Taxonomy (NCBI): domain Eukaryota; kingdom Metazoa; phylum Chordata; class Aves; order Rheiformes; family Rheidae; genus Rhea; species Rhea americana. The sequence continues at coordinate 450,800 of NW_028186590.1, read as the reverse complement.
AACAGCACAATAAGAATAGCTGGCATAAATCCCCATGATAATTGCTGTCCTCTCATTTCTTGTTTGCAGTCCAGTGCTGCCATCTCAGTAAAGACGTTATCTTTATGCCACCACTTTTATTATAATATTCAATAGCTTACTAAAATGAAAAATCAGTGTATTTTTCCCAAGGGATATAATTCTGCAGAGTGCCCGTTTGAAATTCAGATACTTTTTAGGCCCACAACACTGAAAGACTACCATTTGGAAATTAATGATTTACAATATAATTTTATGGACTAAGAATATGTTTTTTTTCTGCATTTTGTATACATAGTTTGTGAGTGATGACACTCCTGCAGTGAACGAGTGATAAACAAATATCAGTATATTGAAGAAAGACTGAGAAAGAGGGAAATTCCTCTTATTTTAGCTCTTTCTCAGCCCAAAATGAATTCTTTAAAAAACTAATTTTTTATAGTTAGGCCACAGAAGCTGTGGGCAACAGTGATGAAATGCTCTATTTGAAATATAAGATTCTTTAAAAAGTCATCTTTGCTAATTTTGTTTTTTTCTAGCATTGTGTTCTTTTAGGCATTATAACATTACTGAATCAGAATTTCCTATGAATAAGTTTAATGGCTGGGGAATTGGTCTTCAGGGGATGATGGATCTGAAAATTGGATACAAAAACACAAGACTATCTCTGTGGACTAGAAGAAAACAAGCATGCATAATGGTGGTGGGTCAGAAAGTACTAAAAAACTATCCTGTGCAAATAATTTGTAAACCAGTAAAAGAAACAAAAACCCTATGTAACTTATTTTATGACCTTCACCTTTAAAATCAGGTATTGCAACACTGATGGGTAAAAACATAAATAACTACATGAATGGTGCTGTGAGACTCCTAAAATACCTGTGCTTAGTGAGAGGAGTTAATGACTGAAAGACAGACTGAAATAGAAACCAGCTTGCATTTTCCATTTTTAGCTGAATCCTCTATTTTACTGCAACATTAACTCTGGTGTTTGTTATCTCTCCATTTTAAACAGCAAAAAATACTCTTGTTTTTAATGTTGAATGCAGTAGCATGGACTTGAGAGGCTTTATGTCTTTCAGTTGCTGGTCAGTGCTCCCCAAAGTCCTGTACGTAGCATACGTGCTTTGGCTGTAGGTCTCTTATATGTCGATTTATGCTTTTTTTACAACACTTTTCATTTCAGTACCTGACAGTCTTATATGAATTAATTTAATCTTATGACACTTGTTAGATAGAGGAAAGTATCACTATATCTAACAAAATAAACCTGAAACACTTGTGCTTTTCACTAATTTCATTTCTGTTCCCCTTCATTGTGCCAACCACAGCAGAATTCATCTCAGCTAACTTTAGCCTTTATAAATTCAGTTTTAAACTTCTCCCTAAGACAGATGGGAATACTTTATGGAGACCTTCAGATTGTTTAGATCTCTSCACGATCTATAGATAGTACAGAGAGTCTCCTATTCTAAGCACCTTCACTAGGTAACTAACATTTAGATATAAATTAGGTAGGCTGGATTCTCTAAAGTCTTGTGGGCTCAATGCTTCTATTCAGTTAAAATATTTAAAAATATGAAATAAACAATTCAGAGAGTAGGGAACTCAGAGAGATAATTTATGTACCTGTACTGATCAGTGAAGCTGTTCCCACACTTATAAATTATCATTAGGATGGGAACTGATCTCTACTATGTAGTTGTTTGACATGGTTACAGTTTCTGATATAAACAGAATGATACAATGCTCAATATCGCAATAGTACAGTATTAACAATTGCTCATTAAAAGAATTGTAGAAAAACATGATTGTCTAATCCCTTTCTACCCACACTCTGGAAGGGTGCTACTGTTATACAACACAGATAGCAATCTCACAACACAGATCTTATAAAGACACCTAAAATATTAAAAATAACTATTAAAGTATTGAGTATGAATGGGAAATGAGGACACTGCCAAAGATGCCCTCCGCTTACTGAATGGAAAGAAAAAAAGAATAAGAGAAAAAAAAGTATATAAAAATATTTGTTAGTATTTTCTGACTGTACTAAGATTAGAAAATATCTCAAATATAGCATAATTCACATATTAATCTCAAGTCTGATTAACACCATCTTCCAGCACCACCAATAGATTCCCTCATTAATATTAGAGAAGGCATTGCATAAATAATAATTTCTTTCTTGCATGCTCATATTTAGTATGTGAGTCTGGTGATATCGATTCCAGGTATCGGAGCACCTGACATATCGCTTTGCAGTTTTCTGCTTATTTCTTCCACTTCTAAAAGTAGTTTAAATAACAGCTATAGGACTGGATGGCCCAGAGGATTAGTAACCAGGTTCAGACCTTTTTCTTGCTTGTCTACTAATCTAAATCTAGTCTGACTTGTGACAAAAGGTTATTGCTAGGTAGCAATTCAATGCCGTACTATTTGTGTGGTCTCATCTTATGGCACAGCTCTTATCAATAATATTGTTACCTAATGCAACATTGCTAGTAGCATCAATAAATTTGTCATGGATTGAATGGATATGGATATAGAATAGTTATTTTTCCTCCAATCTCATGGATGCAATTTAATCAAAGGACAACGCAGAAACCTTGTGCTGCAGCTCCCTGTGGTGTAGAGCAATTTTGTTCTAAAGATGCCAGGAAAATGTTTCCATGAGCATGAAAATTCACTTGTTTTAAAGTAGTGAAGAACAATGGTATGGGTGGTAAGAGAGGGTTCTGACAGCAGCAGATAGAACAATAATATTACAAAAATTTCAGACTTGTAAGACCTACATCAACTAGTCAATCTCAAACAAGTAACCTCCTTTGGGAAAGTTCTTGAAAAGGAGAAATGCAGCTAAAAGTCTAGTTGTGTCGCTTCTCACTCATACATTTTTGAAACAGGCTTCTTGGTCCAAAACATCCTCATTAACTTTATTTTTTATTTCTAGCATGCATTATAGCTGCTTTACTCCATTTGGTTTAATATATCTGCTTTTAATTCATTTCCTGACTTTGCAACCTAGACAATAGCCTACAATGTAGGATTTTGCTGAACATTTTCTGGAGATGTGTGTGATATGCATATCCTCTTTGTCTAGGCTGACAGCCATATCCTCGGAGAATTCCAATGAGTTAGTGAGTCTTTACCTCTCTTGTCTCTCCTTAGGCCCTTTTAAAATAATGGCATTATGCTGGCTACTCTCCAGTCCTCTCAGATTTCACTTGATCTATTTTGAAGAGCAGAAGTATATAAAAATGTCTGCCAAAGCTGCTTCAATTTCTCTCCTTCCTCCCTTAACCCTTCTTGGACATACATTGTTTGGTCATGGTCCTATCGATTTTAAAAGCCATCTCACCTTATAATAACCATACCTGATATACTCTGTACATATCTTAATTCCTAACCATCCGTCTCCATAAATCTGTTTTCAGGTGTAGTCAGATATCTACTCTCATCTTTTATAAGGCCATATATAACCTTTATTTAACATGTCCTCACTCCCCTTATAATCTTTCTAAGGGATAGGTTATGACTTAAAAGTTTTCTTTCAGCAGTGAGAATAGTTCTGCAGCTCAGAATAGGGCTAGAAAATTAGTTTTGATTCAGAATTGCAATAAATTTTCTGTTTCTCTCCTGCTCTGGGGAGGAAGCAGCCTGCAATTGAATTGTAGCTGTGATAGTTATTAGCTTCTTCGTGACAACTTGCTGACCCAGAGACATTGTTCTCTTCAATGCCCTGCAGTCCATACGCTTGTATTCCCATCAGGGGAGGAAGAAGTGCTTTGTATTTCTTTCCTTCTCTATATGGGCATGTAAGAATTGTAAAAATTAGCTCTTGAAAGGGCCTCAGGAGTCTGTGTAGTAGATGGACTACACAGTAGATCTGCCTAGGGTAAAATCAGCTATACCAAAGCTTGTTTGTATTATCTATTCTTATTAATAGCCTTCAGTGATGAAGACGCCATACCTTCCTTGAGCAATCTATTCAATGCTTATTTAAATCTTACCTTCACAATCCTGCATTATTTTTTTCTATAATTCTTAGAAATGACATTAAAAAATAATGTATGGTAGCTCACATTACACCAATTGAAAAACCTCCTAAAACTTCTGTAGGTTAGACACTGATTATGCCTACCAAAAGTTTAGAGACAGAGCCTGGGGCTGATCCTAAACATTTAGGAGATCTATTTGATGTGAGCTGTCCCACTGAAATCGAGATGACATCTGATCATAAATATTTTACACTATCATCTACCAATATGTCTTAGCTGCACATGTTTTCCGTATTGAGCAGTATGCTAACTCTGAGGTAGTTTTATGGATGCAACACTGACCCTTGCTGGATCATGCACAAGAAGGGAAGACAGAGCATCTGAATCTAAAAGAAAAAACTAAGTCAAATTCTTAGCTATGTCCACTTGAAAGCCTTGTTAAATTAGGAAATCTCTGTACCTGTCTTTTCTCCTTGATTCTTGGACAAAAAGAAACAAAGTTATATTGACGGGGGATGCTTGAACCTAATGCTAAGAATTAAAAATAAAAACAAAACCCAAAGCAAAAGAAAAAAAAAACCACTATGTTCCAGATGCATGAGACACTATCGTAAAATAACAACCCACTGTGAATGAGAAGATTTACAGAATCTTTCACTGAGGACAACTTTCACTTCATTTTGGACAACAGGTTGACCATGAGCCAGCAATGTGCCCTTGTGGCCAGGAAGGCCAATGGTATCCTGGGGTGCATTAGGAAGAGCGTTGCCAGCAGGTCGAGGGAGGTGATCCTGCCCCTCTACTCAGCCCTTGGGAGGGCCTCATCTCGAGTCCTGCRTCCAGTTCTGGGCTCCCCACTACAAGAGAGGCATGGACAGAGTCCAGCGTAGGGCTACGAAGATGATCAGAGGGCTGGAGCACCTGCCCTGCAAGGAACGGCTGCGAGAGCTGGGCCTCTTCAGCCTGGGGAAGAGAAGACTGAGGGGGGATCTTCTCAGTGTGTACAAGTACCTGAAGGGAGGGTGTCAAGGGGACAGGGACAAACTCTTTTCAGTTGTCCCGTGTGACAGGACAAGAGGCAATGGGCAGAAACTGAAGCACAGGAAGTTCCACCTGACCGTGAGGGGGAATTTCTTCCCTGTGAGAGTGACGGAGCMCTGGCACAGGTTGCCCAGAGAGGTTGTGGAGTCTCCTTCTCTGGAGATCTTCAAGGCCTGCCTGGATGCAACCCTGTCTAACATGCTGTAAGTGACCCTGCTGAGCAGGGAGGTTGGACTAGGTGATCTCCAGAGATTCTTTCCAACCTCAACTATTCTGTGATTCTGTGATTTATGTCACAGAAACCACAGGCTGAGATGTATACCTGTGCAGTTAGGACAGATCAGCTGTCAGTGACTCATTACTCTGCTGTAACTTTTTTGTAGGCTTCTGACTGGTTTCACTAGGCTCAGTGGAGGTTTCCACACTGAAAATGTAACACACAGACTTCAAATACTGTTTACGGAGACTCACTTCTCCTATAGTATACTTCAGTTGTGTTGTGACCATTTTAAGACTGTTTTTAGATCATCTTAAAAGCAGAAAATTTGGCCTGGAATTCTTTTTAAAGACACTTGCAGTTCTCCATATAGATAGACCATTTAGAAAATTTGTCTCTGTCTCTTACTTTAAACATTGTAATGCTTCCAGTGCAGGCAAGCCGTGATGTCGCTTTGATAAGGTAGAGTGAGGAAGACACATTGAATTGTATCTGCTAAGGCAGTGACCTAAATTCTTTTCCTTCCTTTTTCTTTGTTGGCAGATGATGAAAGTCATTTGTTATCTTTGCAGCTGTTTTTATTTTTTCACATCCTTCCCTAAGTTAGGTCATAGAGAAGAGAACCACAGTGACATGCTCCTTTGGGATCTGTCATTTCTACTACGGCTTTAATTGTGTAATCTGCATAACTGACCTTTATCTTACATTACATTGCAAATTACAGACTAAGTTGTCTTCATTCTCCACCAATAGTTACATTACAAATTACATCCAGGATTGCCAAAAATCAGTTGTCACACTTTAAACAAGATACTTTGAGGACAATAGAAAGGCAAGTTAGTTCTATTCCTGGCTTTTTGTGATTACTGTAGGCTGCCACCACAAAGAGGCTTTCCAAAAAGAGCTACCTGCAAAAGCACTATAAGGGCTCACAGGAGGGCTGATCACATTCTCTAGCAAGTTGCATTCAAATTTTAGCAGCCTATTCTCAAAAGCAGAGTTACCAGCCCAAACATCCCCAGAAATTTATGCAGACTAAGGAAACATAATTCATATACAAAGCCAAGTACTAATTTTTAGTCTGATTCAAGTACTAATTTTTAGTCTGATTCAGGCCAAAGAGTTATGAGTAAAATTGCAATGATCTTAGTAAATATAGTCCTCATTACTCAATTATTGTAGCTTGTTCCAAATAATGGTACAGCTAAAACTTATATACAAAAGCTTTCTAGTATCTATCCTCTTTTCTCTTGTTATGTACTTGTGGGTCCTAAGGTTAACAACATTGGTTTTCTTCAGGAGGAAAAGGGAGATCATGGCAAATTATGAACATCCTAAGTTCTTTGCCATGTTAATGGTTCCGTCCTCCTCATTTTGGGGGCTGACCTTCTGGAGAGCAGCTCTGCAGAGAAGGACCTGGGAGTGCTGGTGGATGACAAGTTGACCATGAGCCAGCAATGTGCCCTTGTGGCCAGGAAGGCCAATGGTATCCTGGGGTGCATTAGGAAGAGTGTTGCCAGCAGGTCGAGGGAGGTGATCCTGCCCCTCTACTCAGCCCTTGGGAGGGCCTCATCTCGAGTCCTGCGTCCAGTTCTGGGCTCCCCACTACAAGAGAGGCATGGAGCTACTGGACAGAGTCCAGTGTAGGGCTATGAGGATGATCAGAGGGCTGGAGCACCTGCCCTGCGAGGAACAGCTGCGAGAGCTGGGCCTCTTCAGCCTGGGGAAGAGAAGACTGAGGGGGGATCTTCTCAATGTGTACAAGTACCTGAAGGGAGGTGTCAAGGGGACGGAGACAAACTCTTTTCAGTTGTCGTGTGTGACAGGACAGGAGGCAATGGGCAGAAACTGAAGCACAGGAAGTTCCGCCTGACCGTGAGGGGGTATTTCTTCCCTGTGAGAGTGACGGAGCACTGGCACAGGTTGCCCAGAGAGGTTGTGGAGTCTCCTTCTCTGGAGATCTTCAAGGTCTACCTGGATGCAACCCTGTCTAACATGCTCTAGGTGACCCTGCTGAGCGGGGAGGTTGGACTAGGTGATCTCCAGAGGTCCCTTCCAACCTTACTGATTCTGTGATTCTATGATTTGGGGTAATTTTTATACTTTTGCTAGCACATTACTTAATTTTTCTTTTCTTCATCCATTTGCAATTCAGTATTATATCTAAATTCACTGTATATGGTATGCTTTAAATCTATGGGATTCTTGATTTTGTTCTCATTGTTATCCCTAAGATAGGTTTTATTTGGCTTCAAAATAAGACTATAAAAAGATAAGAATGTCTTGATCTATTGCCGGTTGTGGACTGGTAATTACTATTCAATTCTTAAAATTAAAGAACGAGTCAGAATCATACCTAATTTAAATCAACAATTCTCCACTAAATGTGTTTTGGAAACTCCTTTTTAGGTATTTTTGGTTTTACTGATTCATACCTAAAGAGAATCAAATACCAAATTATTTTGGATTGGGACTTTTTAATAAGTCATTAATATGACTGAGAGTCTATGTACTTTTTCTGCTATCTTCAAAAAATTCAGAAATCCTACAAAATTTCTCATATAAATAAGTCATAAAGTATATTTTTTCCTTAAAAATTTATATTGAAAAGACTGAGAGGATTATATTTGAAGGAGGTTTGCAGACTTCTGTGATTTTAACAGTTATTTAACAATGTTGTGTACTTTATCCTGTCTCAGACTCCTGCTAAGAAGATGTGCATTTGATTTGTTCCTATTAGACTCATGAACAGTATAGGAAAAATGTCAAATTTACGGAGATAAAATTCATTTAGTTGGGTACACAATCATTCATCTTAATTATGTCTGACATCCTCACCATTATATAATCAGCTTCTCAGAAGAGGAGAAGCTCACATTCTGTCTCCTTGAGGAATCCTTCATCGAAGGAGACTAGTTATTTCAGCCCTCTGAGGAAGCTAATAGTGTAGTTGGAACATAATGAAAAATAAAGAATAAGGGCTTGTATTCATCAAGAGCAGGGAACTATCACACTGTCATGTCTGATAACCATGGACTATAACACTACTTTTCTTGAAGGGTAGTGGACTAAAACACAAGAAAATATGTATTGACCTTTATCAAAAGATAAAGTTTTTTATACCTTTTTTGCCTTCATTAAAATCAATGGTTATTTGTGATTAAACTCAGTAGGGAACTATATTAGATTCCTTGTGAGTTGCTATGAAGAGTGAGTTGCTTATGTGAAGAGGAAGAGATAACAAAACCAGTATAAGAGTGTAATCTTATGCTCCGAGCATCTCAATCATTTGCATAAAATACTACTTATAACCAAAATGAGACGAATTACCATATACATAATATGAACTAAAATGTATTTATACTCTGATATAAAACAAATAATGAAATAAAAATACAATGATTGATATTAAAAGTCAGAATTAATGTAGAATTGTCATGTAAAAGTACTTACACAGTGAGTATTTCACTGTTTTTAAAAGATTAAGTAAACGTGCTAATTCTGATGTCACCTCAGATGAAAACATTAAAAATTATTTCTCTGTCTTTCAAATAYACTTTTCACCTCAAGGAATACAGTTAACACTACCTCATCACCTCAATTTTTTTGAGGTTAGAAGTTCAAAAGAAGTTTGAATTTTAGGATATACTTTTATACAGCTATATCCTTAGGATTCATAAGCAGTAGACTACAGTGTATCTAATATGTCCCTCAAAACTCTTTCAGCAAAATAGTATTCAGAAGAGTGCTAGCGAATGAAGAGATTACCTTTATACACTGTCCTCAATTCAGAGGAGATCATTGCTGAATCCATACTTTACCTTAGACCATCTCAAACTATTACTTAATTTTTCCTTCTTAAGAATTCTGCAACAGGAAAAATTTCCTTTAATTAAATTACTCAGGAAGATAACTGTAAATATTCTGCAAACATACTTGGTTAGAAAAGGATTGATTGGTTGTGAGATGATAAAAAGTTTAAGCTGAATATGCTTCAGTTTCCTGTGAGTAGAGTAATCGTCTTTCTTTCTATCCTTTCTCTTTGTCCTTATGCTCTTGAGACAAAGACTTTCTCTTTGTGTGCTCATGCAACACACAGACAAAGTAGGGCTTGATAGTTTGAGTTGGGGAAAAATGTTTATAGTAGTACTGAGAATGATGATGATGCAGTTAAGACATAGTTTGAAAAAATTCAGTACTCTGATACAGACAACTGTAATCAGAGGGTTGGATTACATTTCAGTAACAATGCTGGCACAGTAGCTGCCAGGAAGCTCCTAACTGCTTCATTACCCATGCTTGACCCTTTGCAATGAATATGCCAAGCCATTGTCAAATGACAGATTAACATGGCAAGGAAACAAGCAAAATAATTACTTTCCTGAATTAWTTTTTTCACCAGAATTGTAATTAAAAATAAAAAAATGCCATTGGATGTTCAAAAAGCACAAACTAAGTGCCAAATTCTGATCTATTGAGCTGCTCTGACTTCAAAGTGAACTGCAATGTGAAATTTTCCCAATACATATAAAAATATATTTTACTTTCTTTGCATATGAGCATTCTTGTCAATAGCTCTATTGTGATGCTCAAAACACTATTTCTAAGAATAGGCTTACTTAGTGAATACTTATCTGGAGTACTGCATTCAGGAAGTGCCAAAGCATTTCAACATCTTTAAATAAATTTCAGATTTTCATTAAAAGTTTTTTTTTTTTTTTTTTTCTGGTTAAAAATGGCCTAACTTACAAAAGAGAAATGCTTTAAATACCTCCCATATTAAATTACATATTTTCTGATACGTTAAAAATGTTTGTGCTGAACTGAAATAAATTTGTCATATTGTTCTTTGCCAAAAATAGTACACCTTGAGGTACTTACTTTTGTTTGACTATCAGACTGAATAAGTCTATTTGGCCCCTTTCTCCAATGGTCACTTTGTACTTCAAAGGCTAATGAGCAAATTAACATCTTTCCCTCAAACTGTTTGGGAAGATAAAAAAATATGAAATAATGAATAAAAGATATATGTGTAAGGAAATTGTCTGGTTGTGAAATAGTAACTTTTAGAAGCTGTGGACAGGCAAGATTGATTTTGTAAGACAAATCACTCAAGTACGGGAGTTTGAAGCTTTCAGTGGCTACATCTAAGCTGCTGAAATCTGGAAAGTTAACAAGCTTAATCTGTGTGTTCTGCAACCATATCCTGATCCTACATTTGGAATAGATTTGGACATGCATCAGCTCCATTTCATCTTTGTTTTCTAAATGGGGAAATCTAGGTTTCTATGAAGGGAAAACTCTGACTGAAAGACATTTGTGAGGGTTGTGATGCATCCAGCTTATTACCCAAACTAAATGACCAGGCAAGTATTACCCACAGGCAGACACACTCAGCTGCTCCAGCTCAGCACAGCTGGAGCTGACCTTGGGCAAAGAGAATGGGACAGCAAGGTAACTATAATAAGATTGATTTCTTTTTACAGGCAGTGCATGGAGTCTGGACAACTACTTTAAGTTATGTAACTTCAAGATGACTAAAGCTAAGTGGAATGAATCCCARTTTGCAGCTAGCTCGAGAGAGAGGAAAAATTAATCACCTCTTTCATTAATTTGTTTCAGTTTCCTGGATGGAATCATCCTTATTTTGTCCTTCCTCTCTTTGAGGCATCTCTTTGAGACAGAATGCATCTTACTGTTATGTTAACATAGTACACAATATGTTAATATACACTGTATGTATGTTAATATAGTACATTGGAGAATGAGCTCTCTGTCTTGTTATGGATTTTGGTGCATAACAGTAATAACTAAATGTAAACTTGCGTGTTAAAAGAGRTTAGCTTTTGAATTACCAAGCAGTTCAACAAAAAGCATTTGTTCTAAATGAAAGTTTGGAGTAGTAAGAAATACTACAACAGATCAGACAGCCGAATTCTTGTACTGTCATTTTCAAATTTAACCTACTAAGATTTAATTATATGTATAGGTTAACACCTCCTGGAGACACTGTGTCTCTGTCTAATGAATCAGAGGACAATTAGCATATGCTGCAACGTGTGTCAAGCCTGATCTCTTTTCTGTCCTTCTTTCACATGGAGTACAGATTAACATGGCRTTGGGCTTTTACAATATTGGGCAAAGCTGATCCACAGTAATGATCTGTGCTTTACTTTTATAGTAGCATGTGGAAAATGTGCAAAGCACTAGTGATGATGAATTTATCTTTAGATTAATAAATGCCTAGCCTATTGCAAGCTATTAGAAATCTGAAGCACAGATAAAATATTTGTGAAATAATTCTCAACAAGAAATTGTAATAAAATCTTAAAAGAACCTTTGATTCTGGCTAGTCAGAGGTTTGAAGTATGTTTCTACATGGAGGCCCCTGAAGCATCCACTAAGGTTCCATTTCACCAARTAATCTCATATTATATGTTAAACTTTGTTTAGTTGCAGCTTGCTTGTTCCACCTATAGATCTGAGGATATTTCTTTCTTGTATGTAGGAAATGTACAATACAAACAAGCATGCATCTCCTCTGAGAAAAGGTTTGATGAGACCTACAGATCTCTAAGTCTAATGTGTACTAGGTAAATTAGTAGATAAAGAGCAGAAAGTGTTATGTGGATAAATGTAAAATAGTGGGAGAAATCAACAATAGTGGGAGAAATCAACATGGCTTTTGGAAACTGAAATCTTGCCTCACTTATCTTGTCAAGTAGTCAACAGTCTTCAGGACAGCGTCTGAAGATGAATACAAATGAATACATTGAAAAGTATTGTTAGCTTACCAAAAAGCTTTTGAAAAGGAAAAAAATCTTAGAAAAATTTAAGCAGTCATGAGAAGGGAATGAAGATCCTTGCATGGTTACAAGATAGAAAAGAGAACGTAGGAATAAATGATTGGTTTTCACAGTGGAGGGAGTTCACAGGGGAGGTCCACAGCGATCCGTGCAAGATGCACTGTTGCAACCTTTGACAATAATGAAATGACAGATCTGCTGATGATACTTTGTTGTTCGTGACAGTAAGTACAAGGGCTGACTGTGAAGATTTACAAAAAGTCCTTTCAGTACTGAATGGCACTGGGCAAGTGAAATTCAGTATAAGTAAATGTAAAACAATGCATATTAATAAATAAGCATATCACTTAGCATACAAAACAATGGGTTCTGAGATGACCACCGTGACTAAAACTGAAAATCACTAAATAGATACAAATAGGTCTGGCTTAGTACAACTTTGTGGATGATGGAAGAGCTTACCACAGCTGCGACCTTATATGAACATGTGATGCTCCTACCAGCGCTAATGTGAAAGCAAAACTTTTCTTAGCATTCAGCCTCAACACTCATAAATTTTGTATCTACTACATGAAGTGTTTGATTCAGATGTGGTCGTCTGTTGGCATTTCAGATATCACAGCATATCAGATATATCAGGACAGGGCTTATAAATGTGACTTGGAACCAATGGGAGGCTGATACCTCTGTGGAACAGAAACTGAAGGCCAGGCACGGTACCATCTCATAAGGCATTAGACAACTTTGTGTGGCCTGCTGAGTCAAATTTTAATTTAATTAGTTACAGATGAGTTCATTTGCAATTTCTGTGTGTCTTGCAACAAATCCTTGTCTTTCACAAAACTTTTAAATTATGGATTGCAAAAGAAAATATACTTGAAAAAAAACCCTCTTTATTCTGTATTATCTTGCCTTTGAATTGCTTTCCAGGAATACTTGGTTCTGTCTGGATAAAGACAGAAACACTTTTGTGCTCTTGGTGAGGTACTAGTTTAGACTGACACAACAGTTTTCAACACGTGACTTGTGCAAGTCCTAATCCAAGGGAAATTGTTCCTCTGATTTCAATAGTTTTGTCATCAATCAGGCTTATGAAATGACAAAGTAATTTTGTCTACTGTCATGCTTACAGATCATCTTATTATTTTATTCTCATCAGAATCATAAAGCTAAGCAGTCAATTCTACCTTATCAAGCCTAGGACTGTTGGATTTGGCTTGTCATAACTAGTATTACTGTCCTTTTTTTTCCAAGAAAGTGGATTCAATTCAGACCACAAATGATACACTGATGCTCTGTAAAGTTTTGTCTTTTAATATACAAGTGCAACATACTAATGTAGCCCAATTTGTTAGGCTGTGCAGAGACTCTTGAAATGAACAGTAGCAGGACTAATACGAGCAACAGTACTAGTAATARTTTCAGATCACTTTTAATTCATTTCTTCCTCTTCTGCTTTATCTTGTTATCTCTCTGCACAGAAACTTTCATTTTTAGGAACTACAAGATAGTTTTATGAAGTGTTATAAYGCCAAAGTATCATACAAAAATGCCTTAATTTGCAGAAAAATGAACAATTCCATTCTTCACTTAAAAGAGCAATCTGGAAACTTTAATGTATCGACCATTAGTGCAATAAAACTAAAATTATACCTTCTCATGTCATTGTTTATATGCAGAATTTTAGTCTATAGTGTATTGCAACAGYTAGCTGCCATTACTGTTTTTGAAAAGGGAAGTGCTTGTCCTCAGAACCTTGATCAAAAATATAATAAAAGCAAACAAGCAGATTATGTAGCTCTAAGCATGCTACTTAACCTCATTAACTGCTTGTGCTTAGTTCATAAGTGATTTCAAGCTAACTAAGATTATTTCAATTACCATGATGCAACAAGAATAGATTGAAAAAAAAAAAAAATCCACACTCAGTTTTAGAAATCTTAGAAATTTTTGAAAGGGATCACAACTGTTCTGGTAGAGGGTGATTTTGAAAAGATAAAATAAAACTAGGTGTTGGTGTCTATTTCTTTTTCCCATATCTTCCTCTTCTTTTAAAATTGCTTTCTTGCTGGAGAGTTGCTTTAGAGGCAATATGATAAAATAGACTGTGAATTAGCTGCGAAATAAGTATTCTCAACTTGTCCATGTCACTGACTACTTTGAGTTAGTAGCTGAAAATCTTGAGGTCAGATTCTATTCTTGTCCACACCATCCAAATTTATGAACAATTCTGTTTAATGAGCTCAGACGAGAAGAATATCTGACCCTGCATGTCCTAGCTTTCCTCCTGATAAAATAAGAATGATAATATTTATTGACCAGCCTCCAGGAGTGCTGTGAGAAGTAATCCATTAATATTTGTATTGTGCCTTGGAGTTATTCATAGAGAATTTTCAGCATGGGGGCAATTTCATTACATATACAACACATGAACTGTGAAACCTCTGTTTGATGCAATGAAGACTGGCATGTAACTGATGAGTACAGATACTACAGTAGGAAAGGAAAAGGATTGTTTAGGGTTGTTTAGGGTTACCAGCGAGATTAGCTGGCTAATCCTGAATAAAGGGAAGAGTACACTGATAATAAGGATACATCTGAGAAGAGGGAACACCTGTTTAGACTGTAAAATCCCATCTCTCAGGGGAGATGATACAGGTACTATTATTCGAGCTACTGAAAACTAACCTGAGCAAAGCAGTTCCAGCATACACTTGAGAGAACAAACGGGTAACAGCAGAGAGATGGAAAAAATAATTAGAGGTCAAAAAACTCTTCTTGGCCAGTTTCAGTGCTGACACACACCAGATGCAAACCGTCTGTAGTGAGAGACTATGATTAAAAATAAATACACTGGAGCAGAACCTGAATTGTTAACTTAACTTGATAATCGCTCTACCAGTGCAAAATGTGTCCTAACAAAAACTCAGAAAGTGTTTGTGTCATATCTTTACCTCACCCATTCCATCATAATTCCATATATTTGCATGTTCTGTAATTTTGGCTGTGTTAAAACAACTACAAAAAAAATAGCTGTTAGTTTTCAAGGGTCACAGGTCTTCCCTGTGATGTATGAACAGCAAAACAATTCCTACTCTTCTTTTCTGATGATTTTAAAGTTCTGAATTTTGATTCACAAGTTAGTTGCCCATCACTATTTAAATATATTGGTCATTATCATTTACATCTTATTAAAACAATCCTCCTAACTGGATATTTTTACTTTATTTAATGCAGTTGTAAAATGTGCAGCATATTACGTAATTTACAAAGTTCAGAAGCAATGATAATCATTTTCAAATATCAGTTGTGATACTTAATGATGTTACAGCTCATGTGTCTTATTTAGGTATTAAAGACAAGATCAATATGAATGATATTTGAATAATTGAATTACAAAGTCTTAAAATAGAAATATATAATATGATCTATTCAAGTTTCATTGTATACTTTTGTAGGAACAAATGCTACAGATCTGATAAAAAGAAAAGACTGTTTTATGTACATATCTACAAATTTATGTAGCTTCACCTTTCTTTTAAGTAACTTAGTTGTATTTGTCTACGTTCAAAGCAAATATTGGTGTACTTACAAATGAGGGAAAACAGGGAAGGAAAATATTAAATGAGGTACAGTTTATTGATGGTCAGAAGCTTGAGACTAATGTTAATAAAATCTTGTGAATAAGAAMAAAGAAAAGACAGACTTTTTGAGAAAACTCCACTGTGCTTAAGAAGTATACTTTTAGATTTTGATATGTAATTGTATATGTATATAATATGTACAGTAATATGTAAAGATTTTAATATGCAAATATTATAAATACAGCTATGAGTTGCAAAATTTTTAAAATATTTAATGTATTCATGGCTTATCAATATGGCTTTCATTTACACTAATGTTTTTATGCTTAGCATAGTTTGTACTGCAGTACAAACTATACTGCAGTATAAACTATAGTTAAGTACTAGACTACTTAACTCTACTTTTGTAGAGTTTTGTAGAATGTATGATTTTTGTAGTGTTTTGTAGAATGTATGATTATTTTTTTCTGTTTTAAGAAATAAGTTGAATTGAGCAAAATGAGAAACTTCCTGGAATCCTGAAAAAGGGTAGACTTCAAAATCCTCCAATGGCGTTACATTGTGAAAACTTTCATTATCTTGGTGAGTTGCAAAACATTGAGGTAGTATTAATGAAGTCAGGGGGAAATATTTACCTGTGTAAGCATTTCACAGTCTARTCCAAGAGCATTCAACTGGGAAGCGCAAATGCTACACTTAAATCCCTAAAGCAATATATGTGAACAAAAAAGGTTGTATGAGAAGACAGGTCTGAGCTTGCTTGAAGAATGGCATGATGTTCAATCATAAAAAACAAAGGAGTTCTGTTTGAAGCAAGGATTGTGTTTTGGTGTGGTATATGATCTGTACCGTGATTGTAACAGTAATTATTAGAAACAGCAATAACAGTATATAAGAATAAAAAGACAAGTATTCTGGATTGGTAATGGGTTACATGTATATATTGGCCATCATGCAATCTTTAGCTTATCATTATTATTAGAACTGATTTTGCAATACCGAGGACATAGTAGTGTAGAAGGCAATCTTGTATWTATGGAGTTTATTGGAAAGACTATGTCTTCCTGTCATATAGATTTTGAGTATAAAGGTTTTGCAACACTAGACTCACTTCTAATATGCAGTGAGAGTTTAGATTTTATAGAAAAAAATCCTATTTGGACTGGAAACCTGTGTCTTGTCTCAGTTTAGAGGGGATTTTTTTCTATAAAAGAATAAACCATTTAAAGGAGGCCTTCRTTAAAGAATGGTGATATTACTTTTATCTGTAAAACCCATGAGAAGGGAGAAATCAAGATCTTCATTTCTTTGCCAGGCCTTTTAAAAAATATTCTTCCCTGTGGAGTTTGGTCAAAATCCTCTTCTGGTCTGGAATACAGACATGGGAGAGAAAGCTATGATGAGGTCCTGAAACCTCCTACTGGGAGATGTATTAGAGGTGACACAGCTTTGTTCTTCAGTTAGATACCTGCTTGTAAACAGCTAGGTGTTGGATCAAAAACATGTGATGAGCTGGGTAAAAGATTGCTCAGAATTCAATCCCAGCGTTATCTTTCTGGAACTATCTAAGAGGAACAGACTGATAAAAATGTATAATTTTAGAAATGRAAATATGTCTTTGAATTGGAATATGGATTCATACAAGGAAACTGGGAATGAAGAAAAAAATAATTGTAATCTTGATACATGCTATTACAATTCTTATTTCCTAGTAGGTAATAAGTGCAGGAATAAAGCAGGTAATAAGTTAATTAAGAAATTAACACAGATGTGTTAATGCTTCATGAAGGCCCTCTGGGGGGGGAATGTTGTTTCCAACACATTTTAAGGACACCCAAATTCCCAAAGCCCTAAATACTTATGTTTGGATTTTTTTTTTCATTTCATCTTGTACAATTTGTCAAGGAACTGCCATAACAACTCTCTTTGATATCCTGTTGACTTATAAAAAAGAAGATGGAAAAGGGCATAGTAATACATATACATTTAAGCTACATTTAAATGATCTTTGAGTTACATACAATATTTACACAAAAAAAAATGGTCAAGCACAGCCAGAAGAAAGTAAGACTTCTGCATTCAACTTCCAGATATGTCTCAAGATGTGTACCAAACCCAGGCATTTCACAGCTACCATTAGTGATCTTACTGAAGTGCCCAAATGGAGTGACTAAATTTAGGGAAGTTGAATTTAGGCACGAAYCCTGCATTTGGTAATTATGGGGATATATAATTTTCCCTAGAATATTACTCAGCTATAGAATGAACAAACAATCTTGTCTGTGTTTAAAACAATGAACTTTACTGTATTAATTCTCTGGTAAGAATTGCAAAACAGTTCTGTAAATAATAGTCCTTTTTGCTGTCTTGAATATTACGGCCATGTTCTATCCAATTCCATTTCTGATTAATAAGTAGGCTACAATAAAGTGAGGCTTTTCATTGGTAGAGCTTTACCTATTGCAACCCCTGCAAACTCTGAAAATAGTATTTGAGATTAAAGTATTTTTCATGCTGTGATTTGGCCATTGATAGAGTAGACTTATCTCCATCAGWAAAACAGAAAATTATTGATTTTTAAAATATATGGAGAAACTTAAAAAACTTGTCTTCATGGTTGAGATAACCTTATAATTTCTTTCTGCATATCTAAGTGATTTTCACATCCTAAGGCCATTATGCTTTCTCTTAACTRGTCTTTAAAGACAGTACTCATCTTTCTGTACCTCACTGAAACTGGGGTAAGCTTTTCAATTACTGTCTAGTAACTAATAGCTTTCCTTTATATGGTGATATAAAATCCTATCAAATAAATAACTGAATATTTAGTGTCTTCCTTGCACAGATATCTTTTGCAACTAGAAACAGAATATTGATGCTCATATAAATCCCAGTATTCTARTGCATTAAGTCGGCTTTATACTGATGTTTTAGGGCAAAGGAAACATAGATCTACTGAGAATTAATTTGTGAAGATGGGTCTGTATGCAGCACTTCTTGCATCTATCTTTCTCATCCTTTCTTGTAGATGTAGAGAAAGAAAATCTACTGGCACTATGATATTATCCCGGTCTATGGTTCTGCTCAAAAAATGAGCTTTCAGCAGTCAGTGAGAACCAGTAGGCTTTAGGTTTTGGTGGTTGCTTTAATTTATGCCAGAGGTTAGTTCTGTGAGTTGTGTTCCATAACTCAGGGGCTAAAACATCAGTCTTTTTTCTTTTAATTTTTATTTGGACAGTAAACAAAGTATTGATTAAAAGATGAGTTTCATATTTTAAGAAACAATCCACTATTGGATGTTAACAGATTCCTGCCATAAGATTCTGATGAGAATATCTATTTACTTTTAAACTAAATTTCCTTACCATGGGCAACTTTAAAGTCAATATAATTTTATATTTTCTATCTAATTGTAACAATGAACTGTAGGATATAAATATCTATCTAAACTCGCCCATCATGGTAGATGTTTTTACTATCAATGACCTATGGACAAATACCAATAAGCTCAATGAGCTGTGACTCGATATTGGCTTTATATTCATTAGATAATAGCATTTTACAAACATTGAACAGAGCACTAAACTCTGATACCTCTTGAATGTCATTAATGGTCTATTCTTAAAGATTATACCAAAGAGAGCCCAAACAGAATCAAGAATAACTGTACTTTGGTAAAACACAGACATAAAGTAAGTTTTGTACTACTGAAATATAGTAAAATTTGCATAACTATAGGACTCAGTATGGTGGCTGTAATCTGATTACAAATCTGCTAGCACATACAGCTAAATCTGGCAGTCAGTCATCACTCATTTGAGATGCATTACCTGAATAGCATCTGTGAAAGTGTCAGAAGTATTTGGTATAGTAGTAGAGTTGAGTAGGAAGATTATATTACACCATTTTAATCTCAATTGCTCAATATTTCASTTCTTCAAAGATAAATGAATTTTGTGCCATTTTTATTTTATATGATAAAAGTGTACACTGACTGTGCAATCTTGATCAGGAAGAAACCAAAAATACATGTGGGCAATGTAATGCCAGTAAAGTTTGGTACAATAGAACCTTGTATATGAGTTTCAAGACTGGACACAGATACTTTCAAAGAATATAATTCATTTAATTTAAGTTTCAGAATTCCATACGTTTTTCAGTGATAATGAATGACCTTCTTAGTTCCTTAAYGATCTAGGAAAACTAAGAGAAGAGCACAAAACAACACCCTATAGATAAAAGGACCAAACTCTATTCAAATTTGCTTACGTCCTTGGGAGTCATAGATACTAGAGCTGGTGGTAACTAGCAGAGGTTTACTCCAGTCCTCATAATTCAAAGAAGGATCAACTTAATGTGAGCTATTTTTTGGAACATAACACTGGGAGGGAACAACAGAATTTTCAGTTGATCCTGCTATTGGATCCAACACAAAATAGCTGATCAATCTGAAAGTGTTCACAGCTCTCCACATACTCCCCCACACTAACAGACCATAAAATGCTGCCTGGGATCTCGCAGCAATATTAAGAACTATAGGATAAAAGCAAACTATAAAACGCCAGAAAGGTGTGTCAGAATCCCAAGCAGCCTTGGTCTTATCACACAAACCTAAGACAGCAATACAGAACAGGTCAAAAGTCCTCTCCTGTACTCTGTCACTTACAGCTGGCAGGTAAAAATTTACCCCTTTCAGAGACACATCTTAACCTGGGTATATTAATGRAAAAGTAACTAAATACTTTAGAAATTCAAATGCTATTAAGAATACTCATATATCTGTCCATAGATTATGTACTGAGTTTTGACTATTTTTGAAGATATCAGAGGAAGGTGAAAGATACAAGCAAAAATATGGAGGAAAAAAAGTCTTTTCTGGCCTCGATACATGATTAATAGAAGCCCTAACTCATTAATCCAGTATGAATATGACTTAAATTAAAAAAAAAAAAAGTCAAATTCCTTTGATGATACTAAGATATTGGATATCTTAATTTCTAAACCCACACACACCACCACACACATACACTCACACACACACACACACACACACACACATATAAACACACACACTCTTTCCCAAGCTTATCAAACTCTGTTTCTAATTGTTAGGTTGTTTGCATGTACTCTTAAGCCTGGAAGTCATTCCAAAATGTTTTGTTAAAAAACTACTTTTAGTTTGCATTTCCTTACAATAATCTGCTTAATCTATTTATGTCCCAACAGCCTTCATAAAGATGCCACGTCCAACTCAGCTTTTGCTTGATAAATGGTTCYTCTCACAGTCTGCTCCACTGGTTACTGGTTACTAGTCCCTCCAGATGGTGATTGAAAGTTGTAACTAAAATCTTCTATAAGGCAAATTAAATTATCCCTTGCCTTRGCCATAGTGAACAGTTTCTTTTCCTTGTCCAGGTCAATGTGATTTTCCTAGACAGAAGAAATATCTGCAGCCCATCTCTTTAATGACACAATTATTCCTGTAGGCATGTATGTATTCCATCATGAAAATATCAGCAACAGCAAAAGCATACTCTTATGCCTTTGTGTTTGACAGTTTGTAGGTTATGAGTTGGATTATTTCTTTGTTTTTAAGACAGCCATTTGACAAACAAATTTGAAAATAGCTGAAATTTTAAATGTTATTTTATCGATAGCATAAWAAAGCACTTACAGTTCTAAGCTGAATAATTAGTTCAGTCTGCTAGGCAGCAGAGTAAATTTTTATATTAGTGAGCAGTTGGATTGGTCTAAGCACACACAGATAGTGATGTTGTCTTTAAGGATTTGCAAAAAAAAATTAACATGAAAGAGGAMAACATCAAAATAAGTAGTTCAATTACACTTTTAAAGTGATTATCATATTGCAGCATTTTTCCAGATTTTTTCATTACTGTGCCAAATGCTGTGTCACCTGCTCTTTTTTTCTCATGCTATGCACTCTCTCCAGAGTTGAGTTGTCTCTCTCAGAGTTTCTTATACAGTCTTCATTTATTTTCTTAGGTAAGTCCTAAGTCTGTTAGGGGACACGAAACTGCCTCACCTACATGTGTTACATGATTTTTTACTCTGTTTCATTGATGTAGGCACAGATTTTGCTTTAAGAGGGAATATATTATGTTATAGAACTATGCAGCAGAGAGCCAATACATTATATACTTCACTGTTTAGGATAATTTCACTGATATATCTTTTTAGGTGAGGAAAGACATAAAATATTTGATTTCCCCAACTACTATCTTTTTAGGTTTATGGAAACTAAGTTTGAAACTTTTCATCTGTGCTGTGGTTCTCATCTTTTCYCTCCTCTGTCTTCTTTATTTTTCATATCTTCCTGTTTATACTATTTTCCTTGGTTAAAATAATGATTTATAAAGAAGCCTGTGCTGCATTTTTATTTTGGATTAAACTCATTTGTCACTGGTGTTACATGCAAATATTTGAGAAAGGCAGTGTTAAATCCATAAAGATTCAGCTTTCATATATCTTAGATTGAATGCCCTTTCTTTCTGGGAAAACTCATCCATATCCAAGATTTAGGAATTCTGTTTGTTAAGGGTCTGTTAAAACCAATGCATATACATATAGACTTGTATGTATAGATTGTAGACATTATACATGTAGATTGGTGCCCAGTGACAATCTTTAGCATCACTGAGATCAAAAATTCTGTTTTCAATCTGATCTCTCTAGAAGCCAAGAAGAATCAGTCTCCTTCCAATTATTCTAGATTGTCTAAACTTTTTTGGTGGACTACTTTTGTGGAATCTTAATTTGCTTAAGATTTGAAGATCTGAAAATGAGCAACACATAGGGCACAATTATTACCAATGACATCTCAGTGTAAGAATCAGATCTTACTGAAGCAATACTCTTCCATTTTTACCAAGAATGCTCCCTCCTGCCAAAACATAGTAATGACATTAGTCTTCTGCTTTCTTGTTTGCACTGGTATGTTATTATTTTGTTCCTTTCCAGTGAATTATGTAATTATATTAGATGGCAGATGAGAGGATGGGAGACATGATGTTATCCTCTATTACCTGAGAATTTTTCCAGGATACAAGAAGTTAACAGAATATATTTCAAAAGGGATTTGGTCAGGTTGGAAATTTCTCTCCAAATTGCCTAGAAGGGATGGATTGTTTACTCAAAGTTCACATGAATATGGAGACAGATATCTGTTCTTCCCAAATCAGTGGTGTGGTGGTACTGTTCTCAGCTCTTCACTGCTACCTCGTATCCATTCTGTAATGCACTCTATCTATATCTTTTAAGACTGAGGAAGGATGCAGTATTTCCCAGGCAACTGCAATCTCTGTTTTTCTCATATTTCTTAAATAATCCATGAGCCTCAATCCTTGCTGGCATATCTGAACTTGAAACAGATTCTGTTTGAGATACACTGTCCCTGGCAATGTTCTGGCCTATGATGATGATGTTTATGTCTTAGTGACAGTCTCAGACCACAAGATGTTGCACTATTTATGCTTATCCCAATGTACTTGTGTGGCAGAAGAGGAAATAACTGGTTAGAAACAGACACAGAGAGAAAAAATTATAAAAGAATATTGGCTTGCTTTTACATTGAGTCTGCTCATCATCTGCTTGAGAGAGCCAGGATTGCCAGTAATAGTAAATATATGTTTAGCAACTAGTGACCACTATGATAGAGGATAACAGAYTTGAATTGCTCCACAACAGTGCACCTGCCAGTATCTTTAGTGTTTGTACTCAGAGCAAGTGCTAATGGCCATTTGTTATCTTTGGAAAGCTGGACTGATCTTTTGTATAGGACAATGAAGTTGGAACTGGTCTTTTTTTAGCAAGGACAATGAACCATGAAATTGGGCAGAGATAGCAGTGAATCAATGCATTTCATATAGAAAAAAAGAGATAGCCCAGTACTGGACAGCAAAAATGTTTAGGATTTTTTTTCTTCCTTTCTGCTACATGGACTGTTCTGCCTGTGGGCATTGCTGTCTTACAAATGTCTTAGTTGTGTTGTATCAAAAATTTAAGGACTTGTCTGAATTCTTGCCTGACATCTACACTATAATTATTCTTTAACAGAGAAGAAACCAGTATATGAAGAAGTATTACATTTCTGTTCCCAAGAGAACATGGGAAATGGGCCCCATCTCCATTCTGATAGTCCTCCTGTCTTTTAATTTTTTCCCCATCTTCCTTTTTATTTCTATTTCTGAGCCTGTATTTTCTCCATGCCGGTCTCCTGTTGAGAAATATGACTCTCATGACTTCCTAATTCCACTGTTTCTCAGTTTTCTGCAGGAAAATATGAGGTTAAGTGTTTTCCAGGATCTGGAAACAGATGGCCAGATGGTCATATGAGCTGAAAAAACATCTCATGGCTACCTGCCTATTTGCTAGCCGTAGAAAGTAACTCCAATGTACTATATTGGATACTCATTGAAGCAGAGACAAGAACAGAGCCTTGGACACCAGGATGAGGTGCTAGATGAGATGCTGATAAAACCAATGATAGCAGGCATTTGTCCAATACGTCTCCCCAGGTGAAAATAAAAGTTCAGCAGAGTTTGACAYTTGTTGAGTCCTGCAGTCTGTAGGCATTCTGGTATCCATTTTGGTATGCATTTTGGTTTTGTTTTACTATTAGTTTTACTACTCAGGTTAATCAGCTGACTTTTCATGCGCCCAATGATAAAGTGGCTCTGCCTCATTTGTGATGCTGTTTCGGCTGATTTTGCTTCCAGATGACCGAAAATAAAGCAAATTACCATTAACCACATTTCTTAGAATGCTTTCTCCATATCTACATATAGGCAGTAAAAGATAAGATGAAGAGAGAGGGCAAATACAAAAGTAGGCTTGATTAGCTTTAYCATTAAAAATAATAACAAAATCTTATGAGGAAAAAAAAAAGGAAAAATATAACCGCTCAACTTTACTCCTATTTCACTATGTAASTGATATTTAAGGTGAATATGTTTGGTCTTTTCCTATCTTCATTTTTTTTTGCATTATATCTACTTTTGTATGAATTAAAAAGCTTTTAGCCTTCACTTTCCAATCCATTCCACATTTTTTGTCATTGTTGCATTATCTATAAGTTGCCAGTGCAGTTGATAATGCATGTTAAAAGCAGATTTTTTTTTCATCATTTTCCTAATGATTTAGGGCACTATTGAGAGTCCTGAAGACCCAAATAGGTCAAACTGGCTTGATTCAATATTTTCTGTTTAAGTATAATGCTCAAAATATGAAATTTATCTGATTATTAAAAGACGTTTTGCGTAATTCTTGGAGTGTGAACAATGCAGCTACACATGTCAAAGGAGAAAATTTCTATGGATGTCTGATCAGAACCAAAGGCGGCAAAAAGGAAGAATCTTCTGGTTTAACCACCAGAATCAAATGTTTCAAACAGTTTCTCTAGAGCTAGTTCCTGAAATTTCTCTGCTGGTAGATCTTGAGAAAAGGACGAGATAAATACAAGAAGGAAAACACACAAAAGAAAACTATGTTATGGGCTCACTCAGGCAAGCAGTGAGCAGCAGAAAGGGCTGAATTAAGATAAATCAGAACTAATTAGGTGTCTGAGATAAATACAGTGGAGTATTTATAATTAGTGCAGACAGCATCTTATTGACAGAAGATGCTATACTTCGACACTTACATATAYGTTTGAGAGGAGCTAAAGGGAGGGACAGTAGTGGAAAAAAGTTCAGCGTTATTGATATGTGTCAGTTTCTGTATGTGATATTTGAGGAAACTTTTAGTATTGCGAAGTGAGCATTATATTATATTCATTTTCTGTTAATTGCGTTCCTCGGTAATTCAGAAACTGCAGCAACACCCATGCTGAGTGAGTCCCCCACCGTTGGCTTCTATATAAGGTAGGAATGCAAAGAGCCTGTGATGTCCTAAATGGAAATTCCTGGTGCAGCTCCAAGAAWTCTAGTGGAACTTGAGGCTGTCTAATATGCAGCTCTGCAGACAGGAGACTATTGAGGAAAGGAAGAGATTTTTAGGGAAGAGGAGAGATTTGTAGGTAAAAGGAAGGCTCGAGACTAGTAGCGTCTGAAATCTGGCTCTTCAGGATGCCTAAGCATTCACAACCGGTTCCTCAAAGCCGCTGTAGGTTAGAACAGGTGTTGAAGTGACTTACAGCAGATTAATCCACAGGCACCTTTTCTTTCCATCCAACTAGGTTGCACTTGTAGTGGTCTTTTCTTTAGTACAAGCTAACAACATTTTTATGTGTAAGTCATTTTGACTGTATTTAAGAAATATCTACATAGCTCATCAAAGTTATAGCAAAATACATTCTAAAAGTGTGTGAGRTATACAGCACCTAGTCCAGCGAAGAATTAGAGGTGAGAAATCAAGAGAAAAAATTACATTTGCAAACATTAAACATTTATCATTTCTTGGCAACATTTACTTCTCATCAAACTTAATAATTAGCTAATCTAATGAATCAAATCTGTTATATATTAGATTGTATTTTATTGTATATAATATTTATATTATATGTATATATACACCGAGACAGAGGATATTATTGTGGAGTCAGGAAATTAATGAGGAGAGGGAGTGAAATAGAGTTTTCATCTGTGCTTGAAAATAAGTTGCCTTTGAAGAAGTCTGGGTTTTTTTGTTTGTTTGTTTTTCAGTTTTGCTGTCAGAAAGGGAAAGATTTTTGTCTCAGTAATGTTTGTTGCTCTCTCTAGGCAACAGAGCCTTACAGTTATTAATAAAGATTTGTGGTGCATTGAAATGAGAGCACATCTTTTCAGAATTTGAACATTCCAAATTCTATTCTATTCCAAAAAGTAATTTGGTTATAATATAGACTATCAGRTGCAAATGTCTCCCCAGTTATTCTACATTATAAATACCTGAAATCTAAGTTTTAAGTACCTCCCAGTTTAAGAGGGGAAATATAGCTGACTTTATTTAACTGCCTTAGAACACTTTTATTTTGCTGAAATATTAGAAGGACTTACCATACAGAATGTAAGATAAGGTAAAACATCTTGCTTGGTGACTTCTAATTTATGGCAAAATGTAGGTGACATCATTTAGTGTGATGCCACCTCTTTCTTTTGAAGAGGTTGCCAGAGAAGCTATTTAAAACTAGTTTAAACACATCTGGTGTTTTTTTCACTTGAGACTGACTTCAGATGTCATGATGTCCTAGCACATTTATATCTATAATCACAGGCTTTCACATAACCAAGAACTATGGTGTAATTTATTTTTGTTTATCTCAAAGGCCGAAAGTAACACTCCTATTTTTAAAAAATATCAAACTTAATATGGATGAATTAAAAGTCTTTTACCAAAAAGGTAAATCAGTTCAGTTTATATTTTATTTATTAATAAATTTATTTGTTAATTTTTACATTTCAGTAAGTAACTCACAACTAATAAATTATTGAGGAAATTTACTCATTTTTTTATCCACAAATGAAGTTGAATAATAAACAGATTTTCTGCAATTAATTTTTTTGATATAATAAAGTTATAGCAAAACTGAAATCTAAGCAGCAGTAGGCAACAACAAATATATATATATATATATATATATAAAAACACTAATTATTTGGGAAAATGGTATCAGCCAAGTCAGTCTCTTTTTGACTATTGCAATTATTTCTTACTTTATTCTGTTTTCTGAAGTTAGGAACTATTGAAAAAAGGAATATTCACTTGTTGTTGACCCACTGAGTTTGTGGATGACTGACATCACATCCTTTTCTGCTATACTGTTGCTTGGCCTATTATTCCCCTATTTAAATTTGTGCATTTGACCTCTTCTAAAGTTCACACTTTGTATTTGTCTTAATTGAATTTCATGTTATTGATTTCAGACCATTTCTTCAATTTGGCAGCTCATTTTGAATTCTAATCCTGTCCTTCAAAACGGTTGCAACAACTCCAATAGATTTTACAAAGAAYGTTAGTTCTTATTGTAAAGTTCATAAAAGAAAACCTGAAAACAATTAAACCTTGGGTAGAACTYTGAAATACATGCAATAGGATATCTCTATCTGAGAAAAAGTGATTTATAATTAATTCTTTTATTTTCAGCCTTTTGTTAAATATAATGTATAAATATGCATATAAATACAACTTGTAGTAATTTCATAAAAAATGTTTTTGCAATGTCATGTGAACTATTTCAAAAGTCACTTTGACATCAAGATATGTCACAGCTACTGTTGTCTACTAATCACTGAACAAATCACCCTTTTGTATAAGGCATCTAGACTTGTTTAATGCTTTTGATGCTTGGGAAGATCCTGGATGTGTTGTGTATCTGCTTTTGTAGGTGCTTCTCACATAGTATACCAGTTTCCTTACAGATATAAAAGTTAAACTGACCATTCTATAGTTCTTCAAAACTTCTTTTTTTTCTATTTGTCATTTTCAAGTTCTTTGAGGTCTTAATTTTCCTTCAGCACATCCCAAAGGTAATGGTTAATAGTTTAGAGTGTGCTTATCTAAGTAAAATTTCATCAAGACCTGCTGGTCTGAACCCCTCCTAATATCGAAATATTATTTAGTCTGCTCTTTCCATAATCTGGTCTATGCTCCTTGATGTCTTTGCTGCCTTTTCATGAAGAATGAAAAAGGATCATTTAAAAAATATATCCATTATTCAATTATCTTCCACTTCAGTAATGAACCTACCTTTCCTTCAAATTTTTCTCATCTCTGAAAAGAATGTGGGACTTTTTATTTTGCCCTTTTATACTCTTAACTAGTTGTAAATAATTTTTCTTCCCCTCTAGAAGTTTACACTATTCCTTCACATTCATGTTCRATAATATACCTGTTTTCAACTTCCGCCTATTTTCTTTGTTGTTTCAGTATATTCAGTAGCTCAGATGGAATTGTATGCACAGAATTACAAAATCACAGAATCACTGAGGTTGGAAGGGACCTCTGGAGATCATGTAGCCCAACCCCTCTGCTCAAAGTAGGGCCAACTACAGCAGTTTGCTCAGGACTGTGTCCAGTCAGGTTTTGGATATCTCCAAGAACAGACTCCACAACATCTCTAGGAAGCCTGTCCTGGGGTTTCACCACTCAGAATAAAAATRCTTTTTCCTATATTTAAATGRAATTTCCTGTATTTCAATCTGTGCCYAGAGCCTCTTGTCCTTCAACTGGGTACCACTGAGAAGAGTCTGGCTATATCTCCTTTACTCTCTCCCATTASGTATTTATACACAYTGATAAGATTCCCCYCGAACCTTCTCTCCTCCAGGTTGCATAGTCCCAGCTCTCTCAGACTCTCCTCATTTCACAGATGCTCCAGTCTGTTCATCATCTTTGTGACCCTTTCCTAGACTCACTCCAGCATGTCCATGTCTCTTTTGTACTGGGGAGCCCAGAACTGGACACAGCATTCCAGATGTTGGCTCACTTGTGCTGAGTAGAGGGGAAGGATCACTTCCTAGGGCCTGCTAGCAATGCAATAGTATGTCTGGCATGTCCATGTCTCTCTTGCATCGCTCTCTTGCTTTTTTTCATTGTATTAACATCAAGATAATGTTCTGTTAATTTTTTAACACAATCTCATTTATTAAGTGCATACATTGATCTATGACGTCTAATTTTGATTCAACAGTTTAGGCCACATGGCATTTCTTTACTCTCAGATTTAATGAGACTGATTTCTAGAGTGGAAGAGCCATCAGACGCAATTTTATGAACTCAGTCCTCCGTTCCCTTGATAGCATTGATATTTGCTCAACATTCACTAGTTTTTCAAATGTTTCTGCAGGCAGGGGCAAGAAAACAGTTGTAGTGAACACATTTAAAGTTCTATGCCAATACACACAGAAGATAACACTGAGTATGTGCCCAGTTCTATTCCGCTATGATTTGTTAGCCAGATTGTAAGATTATG
Organism: Rhea americana; assembly: GCF_003343005.1. Taxonomy (NCBI): domain Eukaryota; kingdom Metazoa; phylum Chordata; class Aves; order Rheiformes; family Rheidae; genus Rhea; species Rhea americana. Next base: position 421,227 of record NW_028186590.1, on the reverse strand, counting down.
ATCTGTTCTGTGCAAGGATCATCACATTTTTGCATTTCTCCCAGTRCCTCTCAGGAAGGAAATGAGATTCAGGGAGACTGTGAGTACTTTCCTGATGGGGAGASTCTATTTTGACAAATCTGTGTCTAGTATAGTGCACACACATTAATTTGGGGATAGCTATTCTGCCAAGGGCATAGGAATGTGGAATTAAAGTGATGCTTATGCCATGCCATATTCTGACCAGTAAGAAGGCAGAAATGGGATCTCTTGTGACTCCAGACTTACTATTTTTTTTCATTGGCTTTTGAGTGGTATCTAAAGAGTAACTTTAAGGCCCTGYACAGATGTCCTGCGAGTCTGTGAGCCATAACTGAATTAGTTTCTTTATGACTTAGCATCAACAAGCTATTCTCTATATTTAGCTATGCAGTGCTTAAAATGTTCCTCTTTAAACCCAATGCACTGTCTTTTGAACAGAATATGATGCTTTGGCTCACAATGAATAATCCTGTATAATGAGAGTTGTCTGACTGGAGTCAGCTCATTTGTAAAACACTTTTCATCACAGTCTATTCCAGTCCTTACAGTCCTCAAACTTTCTTTATCTCCTTCATATCTTTAATTTTAGAGCACGTCATCATGCCTAAATGCGTACAGTTGATTTATTACTCTTCTTATTAATGTTTATTGTTTGTACAGAGTTTGGCATGCACAGTGAATATCAGACATGCAGTGTGAGAGTTATAGTGCTTTTAGTTACTTTTTTCTGTACGTCTTTGTATTGGTATTGTAAGGAATACATTGTCAGAAGGGATTGGTGGTAAAAGGAAAGTTAGAAGGAAAAAAAGCCTGAAGAGTCAGCTAATGGGCATGATTTTAGTCTAACAAAGAGTACATTAGCATGATTCAAGYAAATGTGAAAGTGAGACTTTGAAGTTTTGTTTCTGTGCTAGTCTTACAGAAGATAGCTTTCATATGATTCAGTAAGGATTCATAACCTACTTGAACAAAAATCTACCACAACAGTCTGATTCATAAAAAGCTTTATACAAGTAAAACATAAAAAATTATACCGATCAAGAAGACAAGTCTTACCCAAGATGGCAATGTGAATAGCTGCTTCTTTAATGAGCAATCAGGTAACTGATAATTTATCATAATCTAATCATAATTTATTATAACTAAACTTAGGTTACAATGCAAAGTATATCTCAGGCAGAAAATTTTAGAGAGTACTATCCAGCRTGGTTCTTGGCTACTAGTACATTTTTCAGATGTTCTGTTGCTTGCCACACACTAGTGGAGAAGTTTCCCTCATCAGTTCATCCTCTATCCTATGTCTGGATGACCTTAATTCAAGCATTGATTCTGCTCTCAAATCTACAGTTTGGATCTCTAAAAGATATAACAAATAAATACCCAATTTTCACTAGATAGTAGACTATCCAATGCCTTATTTTTATGACAGTCAATTTGTCTGGCTGAGGTTAATGATTTTAGAATAAGAAAAGAAAGAGAAGACACCAGCGGAAATCCAATTACAGAACACATTTTACTGTAGAGTTCAGATGAAAAAGGAAAATACTGAAAGACAGTTTGGAAGCATATAATGCAATGCACTCTGAAACATCACACAAGCAGATCATCTCCTTGTACTGAACTTTTGGGATGCAAGTTGCACTACACGTGATGAAACTGGGAAGTTTATCAGTGATCTGATCCATGGAATATACCCTAYACAAGGGGATTTTTCATTTTATTTTATCCTCAAATGCTACTGTGATCCTAAACTTTACCTAAACATTCGGCAAACCTGTTGGAAAACAGTTCAGAGGTTTGGTGACTGGGATTTTGTTTATCAAAGACASAGATGTACTGTTTTTCTGCAGCATGCCTTTCTTGTTTGGTATACACCTGAAGTTAATAATTCAATTAATTCATTTCTCATAAAGGAATTACCTATTCTCTTGCAAACAGTGCCTCAGCATTTTGCAACAATTATCTTTACCTAAATAATACCTTTGTCTAATAATTGCAGCATAATTTATTTATAACATAATCATTTTTATCCTGCATCTTCAGAAATGACCCAGAAAGAAATTAGTAACAGTTACTCATTTAAAAAATTTAACAAGTTTTMAGAAGACTGAAAACCACCCTAAAATTGTGGTATTACGTAATTGAAACAACTTTGGATTTTCAAAGGCACTTTTAACTTTGCACTTTTTAACATTTTGTATAGAACAATTTAATATATCTTTATGAAATATAACTGAAATTAATTATTTAATTCAGTGGATTTATTATTTACTTTTCTTGTGTTATATGCAGACCAACAAAAAAAGAGACAATGATATACCATATATGGTTATGCTAAGTGAATTTGCTTTATTCTGTAATTCTGGAAGAACAAATTCTAATTATGCAACTATAACAACATGCTATTAACAGTCAAATATGATGCACTGCATTGAGAGGCTACTTTATAAAATAATACTCTATGGCTACTTCTGGGAGTGTGGAAAATTAGCAAGGTTCCAGAAACTGGAAAAGTTTCTATCATTAAAAGGAAGAACAAAAAAAAGGGGGGGAGGAGGAATTTGTCAAGTAGTAAACTTATTGAAAGTATAGTATTGAAATATGCACTTGAAACTGTATATTTATTTTTGGTTTGTTGTCTTTGTTTGCAAAAATAAAAAATAATTGTACTTTTTGATCATTACAAAGATCATTAGGTAAATGGAGTGCTAAAAACTTTCATTTGTCAAGAACTAATCACATTGCAGTCATTTAATTTCAAAGGATTAAGAAGTAGGAATTTAGATGAGAAGTAGGAGATGTAGTATAGCTTCACTTTTGCAATTCTTTTGATGCCACTTATGATATTCTCCCCTATCAGGGATTCTCATCATGTGAGTAAAAAGCTGATTGTAAACTGTACAAAAAGAACAGTTATTAAAGGTTTACTGTGAAACTTGAAGAATGGAATGAGTGGAATTCTAAAGGAGTCTGCGATGAGTCTAGTGATGTTCAGCAGTTTTATTAATAGCTTAGCTGATGGAATGACAAGTACTCTTATTAAATTTACAGATGACATCAACCTTCTGGAGTCTGCAAGYATGTTGAGGTTGAATTCAGAATAATTTTGAGAAAATGGAAAAATAGTCTGAAAAAAGATGCAATTCTACAAGGACATTTATAAGATGGAAATAATCAACTTCATGAATTGAAGATAGAATAATTGGCTAAGTTATTGAAGAAATTGGGTTATTTTATCTAGAAAGAGAGGGAAGAGAAAGGAGACCATATAACAATCATTAYATATAGAAGATACCTGCCAAGAGAAAGGTAATAAACTGCTATTCATGTTGCCTGTGGATAGGTTAGGAAGTAAGAGGCTTTCATTGCAACAAGMACAATTTATGTCTGGACATTTTTTGGAACTGTAAGAAGAGTTAAGCACTAGAACAGACTTGCCAAGGAGGCTGCGTGATCTCTGTCACTGCAGGTTTTTTTAAGAAAAAATAAATATATCAGGACTCATTCAGACATAGCTGAACTTCCTTTTAGATAACGGACTGAACTAGGTGACCTATGGTTTTATATGGTTGTATATATGTATATATGGACATCTGAAGCCATATACTTCATTCTAGTAATGTTTTAGTCAAGAAATCTTTTTCTGTAATTGGGAACTAAGTAATATGACAAATTTAAATACAAATTTTTGAAAATTGTGAATTAAAGCTCAGATGTCTATCTGTGCTACTGTAATTTAATAGTTACTGGGTGTCAGCTAAGCTACATTAACTGTATGCATGTTCTTAGAGAAAAGGATCAGTTGTGCTGATTCTTATTTCAGATAGCTTTCTTCTCTGGCTTCACTTAAGCTACTCCAGAGAATCTTGGTGAAAAAAAAATCAGACTCAGATCCAAAAAATCAGAATCAGATCAACTTTTTAACTATTTAACTAAAAGGACATCTTTAGGGTTGCTAAATAGTTTTCAGTCTACCAAGTACACAGAGAGAGAATGAGAGAGAAGGAAACAGTGATGTATAGTACACAACATGTTTTAGGTGCAATCTTTCGATATTAGCCCTTAACATCTATGCAGGAATTTACTGTGCTTAAAAGTTCAGCCAATGAAAAGGGATTCTCCATGCCTGCATGTGTAAATAAGTGTGATCTCTTCCTTTGCTCAGAAAATATCTTGGGAGTTAAAAATGATAATTCCTATAAATAGATTGTCCTGTAAATGTGACTAGATTCTGTTCTTCATCCTTTTATCACAGTAAGCTTGTGACACTTAATTTCTTTGAAATATATAGTAGATGACACATATGCACAAATTGCAGTTCTCAGTGTAAAGGCATTCAGGAACATAATATGAGGTTATATGTGCATTTAATCAGTACATCATATCATATAATAATCTTTTAATATCTGAAAAATTATTAAAGCAGTATAATGCTTTAGGTGTACATATGATCATAAAAAGCACAGATATCCCAAAGAGTTCATAATAAGGCACCTAGTTGACCCCATTCATTGAAAAGTTATTATATATTTTATATATATAATATACATACATACACATATACATATATATATTTATATATATAAAATCAGCAAATCATTTCTTATACTTTTATATCTATATATATTACTGTTTTACTTTGGTCCTCTAAAAAAGGAGAAGAACTCAGAGGATATGAGAAAATATTGATTTTAGCTTATCCTAGTGCCTGTATAGGAAAGAGGACTGAACCTTTTAGCAGAAACACTGCAGTTTGGAGCTGTTGGAAGRTATTCTCAGGGAATATTTGAAGCTATGTGGAAGTATTCATGGTGAATGGATCAGCTGAACACTAGCACAAAGAAAACAAAGCAGAGAGGGAGAAAGAACTCATGCAAGACAAGTATGGGTCTGCATTGTGGTCAGGGGACAGCGTCTCTACCTCTTTGGATACAGACTGTGGATCCACATTTCACTAGCGATTGGAGAGGTGACTATTAGCAGGAAGGCCAGAATACCACTAAGCAGGGTCACTTTCTGCTAACAGGATAACTGATATAAATGCTGAGATACTACTTTCCTTTTTAAGCAAAGAGATACACTTATATTCATAGTATCAAGACTGAAAAACTACTCCCCAACAAAGGTAACAGGTTGCTGTGTTCAGATTCTGAAAACAAATGAAGTATTATATTGAAACCATGTGTTAGATTTTATACGTATATTTGCATGCATATATCTATGTTTGTACGTTTATATGAAAAAAGATTCTATCAAAAGCTACCAACAGACTCAGGCCTGACATCAACCCATCTACCATTGCTCATCTAAATAAGAAATATTTGTGCTCTGGGCTTTCTACATAGTCAGTGAAGAAAGATGGATGAGTTCAGTCACTTTTTCAGACAGGATGGTATTCAACCCTTCTGCCTAAAAATCGTTATTTTGACAGTTACCCAGAACATGACAAGAGACCTTTCAGAAGGCAGATTTCTTATTGCTTGCTGCCCCTATGTTTTATGATTTTTACATTGTTTTGGCTGCACAAAGGCCTGGCTTCACTGGGAGCATTGCAGAGCTTTTGTGCAAATGCTAGCTTGATGGTTAGATTTCATTCTAATAGCACTGAAAATTATTAGTTCCAAACTCTTCAGACTATCCACACATGGACCTCAGACTTTTTTTTTTTTTTTTTTTTTTTTTTTTTCCTGTGGCAAAGTCCCCAGACTGCAGACAGCTTTCCAGAAGGAGGTTACTGTGGCCATCTCAACTTTCAAAACAAATCTGGGTAAGCTCTCACTACCCCAAAAATATCTTAGGCTGCTAAACACAGCAAGTAGTTTTTGATTCTGAATTTATGTTATATATAATATAGTTTCATGGCTGCCTTTTAAATTAGGCATAGTTAAGATATTAAGCCCAAAAGTGAAACTCAAAACACTTACAGAAATCTCTACATAAATCCTAAGTGCAGATCAGTAAAGCCACTAGATGACCAAAATTCTCCATCTGCATAGATCTAGAAACATTGGTTACAGGCTTGAGGAAGGAGCATTGGAGAGTATGTTAGATATTGTAAAATTAATAAGAACTCTTGAATGTCTTGCTCAAGAATAAACATAAATAAATCTCAGTTTTGGACCTATTAGTCAATTAATTAATTAAAAAATATCTACAAAGTGCTTCCATTTTGATTACGTAAATGATAAAATACTATTAATTTTTATATAGCTGTAATACTAATCCCAGCAATTCACATGTTTTACACTTTGTATACTCAGTATACGTGCTTCGTTATAAAAATTGCTGCCTTGTATAGCCCTTGCATACACCCTCCTTTTTGGCAGTTCCTTCATAGCAGAAAAAATGAAAAGATGGTTCCAGAGAAGTTGAAGTTAGATCTGAAAAATAATGAAGCTAAACACATGCCAAACTACAGAAGCAGAGTAAATACAAATGAAAAGAGAGAAAATAAGAAGTAATATGATCACTATAACGGCTGTGAAGTCATGCCAGGATATGTGCTAGCTTAGCTGCTGTTTTGAAAGCCTTCAGATATGAATTCTTAATAAAAAYGAGGCCAAAGATCTCTCCATACATTAGCAATTTTATGTAAAAAAAATGAAAGTAAAGTTACTTTCACTGTATCCTACTCAAACCATGCTCTGTTTTCATGAACATTGTGGGGATCAGATTCTACCCACTAAAATGCCACCGGATGATCAATCAAAATTTCCACAGAGAAGGATGTGATTAACAGAGCAATATTTTTATGTGGCCTTCACAAGTAGAGATGCATATCCATATTTATTTTATTATTAGAAAAAATATGCATATATATTTATACGTAATTTTAAAGAAGTTGAGGCTTCTTCACATTAGAACCTAAGCCCAGTAGAAATTAGATTAGTTATTAACWCTAATGAGTTAAATTACTCACACAGATCTATTTTCCTCTAAACTGCACCAGGAAAAAAAGGTATGTTTTACTCATCTATTTTTCATATAGAATACAGTCCTGTATTTGAGATCTAATATCTCAGTGTAGCGTAGGCCTTAAGGTAGGACTAGCAAACAAAGAATATATTTTCTTTTGTCTGTCTCTTATGCCTTGTGGCTTGAATCTCAAGCCTAATTATTAAAATTATGTTCAGTATAACTCAGAGAAAAATATATATATGTGTGCAATTTTTGTGTGAATTGTCACATTAATATTCAGTTAATTCAGCACATTGCCAGCGATACACTTAAAGAGTATTTCCAGTCAATGGATAAATAAAATGTTAAATAAATAAGTAATTAATGGATTAGAATTGTAGGAGGTCAGTTTTTCCCTATCTTGGCAGAAAAAGAGTTTTCTGTTTATTAAATAAGTATCAATTTAATCATATATTTGGTTCTGCACATAACTAGCCTAAACTAAGAAATTGTCATCTAACTTTGTTTGAGCTGTCACAATGCATCCCTAGTGCTGTCCAGCTACAGTATCAAATGTAGTTTTTTAGGATGTGCAAACCACTTTTCAACGATTCTTGGCTTGGTTCAGTTCCTCTAATGCACCAAATCTGAGATTGACGTCTACATCTTTGTTGATTATTTCCTTATTAGTTGTGCCTCCAAATTTATTGCTTCCTTAATCTGATTTCAATAACTGAATATCCTACAGCTCTTCCTTTATCACTGTCATTGTTTTTCCCCCTTTCCCACATAATCTCTACAAGAGATGCCTTTGGCCTTTAATTAGTGCTTCCTGCTACATTTCATGTGCTTCTSTTCCTTTCTGATGTTCCTGCTAGATATCACAGAAGTTAACAGAACTCAAATAGACTTTTTCAGTCTTTCTAATGTTCCAAAAAACCCAGTTCCAACATGTATGACATTATTTGATGGACTAAATTTTTCTACAAATCACAAATTGAGTTCAAAAATACAGTAATAACAACTCTGAACTCAGAAAGTGTCACTCATAAAATGTTTTGGAGTACAGTATGGTATAAATTGCCAGTGATCAAAAATATTCAAATGAAGTAGTGAATATATCTTTTTACTTGATTTTYGTATTTTAACACAGGCTAAGAACTGTAGATAACAGCAGGACATCCGTTCCTCAGCTGATGGGCATAGTCATAAAGAGCCTTAGCTCTTGCTGTTTCAAGTACCTGAAGATTATATTTAGGGCATATCAAATATCCAGCTCATTCTATCAGTAGTGATTTTGAAAAATCTAAGAATATCCCCTATTAAACATGAATAAAAAGTTTCAGGCAAATTATTAACATGATTTTTGTCTTGTCTTCTATATTCACAACCATGTTAAGAATTTCTCAAAGAAGAACAGGGAGGATGTTTATGGAACCCAGGAAAAAAGAAAYAAAAATAAATACCATGAGTAAATTATAGAATATCAGAAATTGCTAGTGCAACAACAGTGTGTTTTGGAATAACAGATTAAGTCTATCTAAAATGCACTCAAGTCATTAGAATTGACTGTATATTTTTTGCTACATAACATGCGAAAATGAACATTGTAGTTGTTGTAGTGATGCTGTAAAAAGACAACCAATATATTTACGTTTCATATCTGTCATTTCTACATCTCAAAATCATCAGAAGAGTTAGAAGTCAAATTAATTATTTCTAACAATTTAAAAAGTATGTTGAAATCAGATGGACTACTGATGCTCAAATGTCTATTATATTAGATAATAAAATCAGCACTGGCCCCTGATTTTAACAATTTAAGCCAATTTGAGTAAAAATCAACAAGAACAGCAGAGACCCCAACAGCGTGATGATGACTTTGGTGATAGATTTTAACCTGAACAGAATTTGTCTGGCTGAGTCATAAGCCTTACAAAAAATGTTGACTTATCATAGCAACATAATACAGGGGACATAGCAGCACTAATGGATACCAAGATGATAAAGATAGCATTGTGTGGAGATGAATGCCTCAGAAGAAAACTTTAAAATCCTGTAATTAGCAAAGAGTGTGATGCATTGTAATATGCTCCATTTTACATTGGAAGGAACTACATAAAATATATCTATTGATTAACATAAATCCCGACTAACAGTTTGATCTATGGATAGTAATGATTTGCATTACACATTTACATTTTACATTGTTTCTATCACTGTATCCTATAATTAATAGTAATTCTTTTACTGAGGTATTAAAAAGAAGAGTAAGTGGGAGGACAATTTGATTTCAATACTGGGAATAAAGAACAGCATTAAAGAGCTACTTTTCTGCAAACCTTATCTTTAAAAATCACTTTAGCTTCTGACAATAGGTCTATTGCTATAAAAGGATGTAATATAAAAACACAATCAGACAGTTTTCATTCAGAGAAATAGTAGATGGTAAATACAAATATTTATTTATACAATTATTTATTCATTAATATGAAAATTTATTGGAGAGAAAGCACAAGGTGCAAATGATGATGTAGGCAGTGGAATATAAGTTCTTGGTTCTGCCAAAAAATATATTTATCAATATGTGGGACTATGCACAGTTTTAGCATTAGGTTTATGCAGAACAGTTGACAGGATTGGGCTCTAAATGTATGCTTTATATTTCCTTAGCATTCACAGCCTATTGCTTTGGACTGTAGAAAAGAGACAATGGAAATAATTCCTTCTTTGCAAACTTACATCTTATGCCTTTTGATGAGATTATTTATGCACTCACATGTTCAAAGTTTGATGAGAAATTTCAGTATTATATTCAGAATCATGATTTATGAAAGATATCATAATCAATCAGTCTGTTATACACCTTTTTATTTTGGAGGACTAATTTTCACGTTAGTGAGATGTTTTTTGTTATGATGCCATAAACGTGAGTAGTAACATAATGACTAGTGGACATAAATGTAGGTAGGAACAATAAGTTGGGGGAAAGTGAGAACTTCCTGAGCTGTTTCATTTCCAAAGAAATAAAAAAAATATTCACTTTTCTAATAATGCGATTTGGAAAGGGAAAAATATAGCACTCAGGGTACTTCTCAAGTGAAATTTGGGGAAAATGCTTAAAGATTTGAGTACATTTAATAAGTTGGTCTCAGTGATGGAACTTTCTAACACGTGCATTTTAATCCTTTCAAAACATTCTGTATTCATTTTGTATATAAAATAGGATTACAAGGAAAGACACACACACAAGAGTTACAGAGCATTCTCATGCGTCATACTATTTTTTTGAGGCTTGCTCTTAAAGGTAATCATCCATAAATAGAAAGGAAGAGGGGAGAAATGATAGACTATCCAATGAAGATAGAATGGAAAACTATAAATTTAGCTAATATATAGCTAGTGTAAAGCTAAATAAAACTCTATTATTCTAGTGTACTAATGAGAATCAAGAAGCTCAGCTCTGAACACTGAAGGAACGTGCAAAACATCAGCATCCTAAAGAAAGTACCATTTTCACTAATCTTATGAGCTTGTCTTAGGTCATTGTGATAACAATCTTCTCTCCTGTGGTCAGAATTAGCTAGATCCTCAGGGAGTGGTACAGCATGGATGATTTATTCACTATAGAACTGTTCATAAATGAGATGCGGATAAGAATAATATTCTTCATGGTTAAACCCAGGTTTCTTTTATTCTAAATGGTGAAGAATGACTGGAGGCATAAGCTGGGCAGCAAAGGCAACAAGAAATCCCTACAGTACAGAGTGCACATTCTCTATGACACCAATATAAATGTATGAGAAATGTTTATGATGTGAACTACTTATAGTGAGGTCTGTTTTCCATGTGCTCATAATTGATCTAGTAATTGTTGTGTTATTTGTTATGCAGTTTGTTTCCTATACCTATATATATGAGACTGAATATGAAAACTTTCTCATAGCTTTCTCATAGCTGTCTACAAGTTGCTAGGGTCTTCCTTTATTTTTTGGACAGTCTAATAACTGTTTGCTAATTAGAAGCTGCATCTTGGTGACTTTCACTTTTGTTTTTTATCACTTTTATTCCCTTATGAAAGATTTTTTTTAAACAATTTAATTCATTTTCTTCTTTTCCTTACTATTAGTAAGAATAAATTGATTAGTATAAGTAGCCAAAGAAAAAGACCAGTTCCCTAGTCATAAACTAGAGTCCTATCATGCTATGTAGCCAAATTTATTCCAGCAGAGGATCAAAACAGTTTTCAATAGAATTAGATCTGTGTGCAGTCAAAGGACTGTGATCTCATTGCGATTACAGACACATGGTGGGATAACACACATGACTGAATTGCTGCTGTGGATGGCTGCAGGCTCTTTAGGAAGGACAGGCCATGAAGGCGAGGAGGGAGAGTCACCCTTTTTGTGAGAGAGAAACCAGTATACATGGAGCTCTCTCCTTAGGCGTGGATGAAGAGTGAGTCAAGAATTTACGGGTAGGGATTAAGAGACAGACTAACATGTGTGATACTGTTGTGAGTGTTTGCTACAGGCCACCTGATCAGGAAAAGAAAGTAAATGAGGCCTTCTATAGACAGCTGGAAGTAGCCTCATGATCATGGGCCCTGGTCCTCATGGGAGACTTCAGCTGGAAAGACAACATAGCTAGGCACAGCAATCCAGGAAATTCCTGGAGAGCATTGATGATAACTTGCTGACACAGGTGGTGGGGGAGCTAATCAGAAGAGGGGCACTCCTGGACCTTGTACTGATAAACAAAGAACGGCTAATTGCAGATGTGAAGGTTGGGGGCAGCTTTGACTGCAGTGATCATGAGATGATGGAGTTCAGAATCCTGTGAGGAGGAAGCAGAGCAAAAAGAAAGATTGCAACCTTGGACATCAGGAGACCTAACTTTGGCCTCTTCAGGGACCGATCTGGAGCACTCCTATGGGACAGGGCCCTAGAAGGAAGAGGGGGTCCAAGAGAGATGGTTAATATTCAAGGATCACTTCCTCCAAGCTCAAAAGCAGTGCATCTCTATAAGTAAGAAGTCAAGTAAAGGGGGCAAGAGATCTGCACAGAGCAGCAGAGTCTAGCTGGAGGCCTGTAGCTAGTGGTGTCCCCTAGGGCTCAGTACTGGGGACAGTCTTGTTCAACTTATTCACCAGAGACCTGGATGAGTGGACAGAGTGCATCCTCAGCAAGTTTGCTGATGATACCAAAGTGAGAGGAGTGGCTGACACACCAGAAGGTGCTGCCATTCAGAGAGACCTGGACAGGCTGGAGAGTTGGGCAAAGAGAAACTTCATGAGGTTCAACAAGGGTAAGTGTGGAGTCCTGCACCTAGGGAGGAATAACCCCATGCACTAGAATTGAATAGCACCAGACTAGGTGCTGACCTGCTGGAAAGCAGCTCTGCAGAGAAGGACCTGGGAGTGATGGTGGACAACAAGTTGACCTTGAGTCAGTAATGTGCCCTTGTGGCCATTAAAGCCAATGGAATTTGGTATTACCAATTATCTATTTACCAATAGGTAACTGAAGAGGCTTGTGTCTTTACCTGAAGACATTTACAGAAAATCAATGGTTCTTCCTAGATTTTTGGTATTTTTACCAAATGCATGAGTTTTTTTTTTTTGTTTGTTTGTTTTTTCTTTTTTTTTTACCATAAGCATGAATGTCCAGCTTCATATTATTTAGTCAAATACTCAACAGGAATGGGAAGAAAGTAGAAAATTCTCCTGAACTGTCTTACACCTCAATAAGCTGGAAAGGTCTTCTTATTGTTCTTCTGAAAAATGAGCAGTATAAACCTGAACAATTTATTTAATGTTGCTAGCAGCACACATACTAACAGTACTAACAGGCCAYGAGAAACTACTTATTTTGTCGGTAAGGTTTCAGAGACTATAACCTTCATTGCTAGGGAGAGAAGCTACTCTGTTTCAAGCCACTGGAAGATTATGAGAAGTTTGACTCATTCCTCATATTTTCCTACCTGCATGTAAAAGCTAGTAGTTGGAAAACCTGAGTACTGATGCAAAAAWGGCTATGTTGGAAGACATGATATATTTTAAGCATTTACAAGAGAAAGTTTTTATCTTTCTGTAATATCCTATTGGAACTCCAGAAACCCTTTAAATCAGCCAGCCTGCAGTAGTGTTACAAGCAGATTGACACCGTAAATATTACCTGGGTACAATACATTTCCAGAATATTTTTTTGCCTTCTCTTTTTCTCCTGAACTCTTTCCTGAACACAGTACAGAGTGATTCAAAGGAGGAGAATGCTATGCTCCCAACTTCTCTCTCTCTCTCTCTATATATATATATCTATATATATAAATATTCTGTGGCTGTCACCACAGAATTCCACCACACTGTGGTGGACATGCTTATGATTTAATATATCTTCAAAAGATCTTCTGCTTTCATCTCAACAGTGCTATAAACAGGAGTGAAATGTTTTATTTCAGAAGAAAATATCCACGGCCAGTTTGAGAACTGCCTGTTTACATCAAACCCAAGCGGGTGCTAGATGTGTAGATATGCACAAATGCTGCTAAAGGTCTCTTTTCTAACAGCTATTAGGACATAATATCTAAATAAACTACCTGTTATTACTAAAGTGAATATTAAAATGGATTCATCATCATTGAACAACATGTGAACATATGGACTATATTTTCCATTTTTCTATGTCTGCTGTACGAAGTGTGAACTGTTGCTATTCTGATCTAGTAGTGTGTATAAAATCCACTTCAAATTCACATTGCATTGCTGTAGATAACTACAGCAGGATCAGAATTGTGAGATCAAGTTAAAACTGTTACTTAGAGGAAAAAGAATTTAATGAAAAGCAACTTTCTTGATATACTTTATGGATATTTCTCAAGAAGAAATAACCTATAGTAACCGAGAAGGGCTTGGTATTCAGGTGCAAAATTTGCAGCAGTTCTTGTAAAGGTTGATGGATAGAAATTAATTCTTTAGGACCGGAGTTTCAGAGCTACAGGTGCTGATGCAGAAGCAGTGCAACATAAGCAATATGAGTTGCCAAATCCCATAGCCTGATAGAGGTGAGGCTGCTACAGCCCACATGTCCCCAGATCCAGATAGCAGCAAGGCTGAGCATGTCCTCCCAGCAGGTGCACAYGCACACATACATGCCACACATATCTATATAAACACATGGCTGGCCACACAGATCAACGCAAACATAAAACACAGCAATCACTCAAACACAAACAGAACCAACAGCCATCCTGTTCCCCTTGCTGGCTAATCCGGATGCAAGTCTGTTTGTGGGAAACATATGTTCCAAAATATGGATCCCTCCAGTAGCTGGCCTTAGACACTCAGTCTACCCAGGAGCTCGCCCCGGCTGCCTAGTTTCCACAGTTGCTGGCAATTGCATATATGAGCCCTCAAGGCCCAGAGCACAACTCCAGCTCTTGGTACAGACCCCCTCACTCATGGACCCACACACATGCACGGACACACATTAGCAGCCAGGTCTCTCATTCAATCCGCAGCCCCTCCAGCAGCCAACTTGCAGACTCTCTGGTCTCTCCAGTATCCAGACTAGACTTACGGCAGCTCCCATACCTGCCTCCCAAGCCTCTTACTCTACTCACTGGCTCACGATCACACACACACATACAAACCCACACGCTGTGCATGTGCTCCGGTCTCCCCAGTTACAGCACCCGTGCCCTGTGACCCATGGTTCCACTCCACTGGGCTGGCACTCAGATCTCTAGGCACACACATGCACACGCAACTGTGAGCCCCCTCACTCAAGAAAATCAGAAATGGAGCTTAATGAGAAGAAAGGACAGATTTTTGAGCTCCTTATTGATATATACATATTTCTACCTTGCAAAAGGTACACAGCACCTGCTGAATCACTTATTTCAATAAAAAATGAATTATGTTTGTAATTCTAAATATTTCACTTGTATGCACACATTCATTCACCAAATAACTCTTCGTGTCAAATTGGCACACAAATGTAACAGTGATGGGGTCATTAGAAGATCGATATTCTGTTCTGAGACACATTCTGAGGTTTCCATTGGGATTGTTTTGTTTTTCTGTGTTTGTTTGTTTTTTTCCTGTCTTAGTTCTATTGAAATAAATAGAGTATATCAGCAGAGATAGGACTCATTGACTTCAACAGGAGCATTATATACGTACTAAAAATCAAAGTTTTGAGAAACAATTTTGGAAAGACTGGAAACAACCTGAATCACTATTATATTTTGAATTCCCTTTTTTCTCCACTATATTCTCACAAGAAATAAGTTCTTTAGAACTCAGTCTTGATTTACTTAAGCTGAGGATGTGTCCTAGTTTTATGAAATTAAGAATATTACTGCAAGATGATTGTGATGGAAGTGATAACCAAGTTGGTTGATTATTTCTGAATAGCCTGTGAACTGGTGTTTTTGCCTCTGTGGCTGAATAGCAAATCTTAATATCAAATTACTCTAAGTACAGAGCAGCCTTGTAAAGAAGATTAGAATTAACCACTTTGAGATATAGCTGTTATCTATGCAGTATAGAAATACTGAGTGTCCTCTAATTATGTTCTCTATCAATGAACATATAAAAGTACCATTAACTTTATTAGGAATTATATGTATACATCCAGGAGAGGCTACATTCTTCAAAAAAGACATTGAGCTTTTGAGAAAGATATTTTTAGAATTACCTCTGAATAATATGATGTTAACAATCAAAGGAAATTTGAGAACATGTTAACAGGCATAGGATGAGAACTACTAAATGCAAGGCCACAACACAGGAATAACTTAAATAACACACTGTTTGCAAAAATTTATTGCTCATGAAAGGCAAGTACATTGAGATAATTTATAAATCAGCTAACAACTGKCTTTAACATATATATGTTATATATATGTTATATAAATATGTGACATATTAATAACATTATTCTGCATACTGGCATTGCTGTAGTTCTGCTACTGGCACTTTCCTTATGTAAATACATTTTTTCCTCTGAATTTGTAAATGAAGTGTAAATATTTAGCCATGACTGAAATAGGATCTGGGAGTATGAAGGACCAGATTTCTTGCTTGCTAATCAGGCCAATGCGCATCAGCAGGGCAGCAAAAATAAAAGATTACGTGAAATAAATATTGCTTGAATTTCAAGCTATAGCTATGTTGCAGGATGACAACAAGCTGTTGAAGACTGAGTGATTTCATTTGGGAGAAAGATCCAAAATATGACTGTTCTCAAAATGGAAACTTCCTTTTCTATTCTTTCTGCACAGATTTGGTGCTCTGTTAGTCCTTCCTACTTGTAAGTCATTCAATATATTTTAAAAACATGGTTCCAGCATGTRTGAGGGTTTCTTGAATGAGCCAAAGCATACTACTCACAACCTACAATTTCCTTTTACTTCACTGTTTTTTTCATAAAGGAACTTTGGTGCATRTATTTTCCTACTTCAAGGATGCTCATTAGCGCAGGCAGAAGTAAATCTCCTGGAAACTGTGAAGTGGCCTAATGAGACCTGGTAGGGYGATTATCAGATCTCTTTGGCTTCCAGAGAGACCAGCAAAGTACTGGAGATTAAAAGCAAAAGTCAGAATTCTCAATAAGGCTGCTGCTTGAGCTAAAACGTAAAATGCATACAAGGGTTTAGCTTCCATTCAGATGAGATTGACGAGTAGTGCATGAACCCATTTACRTTAATCTCATTATAAAGAAACAAAGGTAATAATTTAGGCTCCAAAGAAATGAATTGTGTTATGTGAAAAAACTGAGCTACTGAGGGAGAGAGCTAACGACAGCTTCACAAACTGTCTGGAGCCTACGTTCACATAATTCTTCTAGAGCAATGTTCCACAGGTTGATAAGAAAAATGTAATGCAAAGAAGTGTTTCCTCTTTTTCTTGTGCCTTGAAAAGAAAGCACCCTTCCATAGGCAGATGGAATGACTGGCACCAGTGCGTTATGGATATTGGCTTTAGAAGCAACTTTAATTCTCAGAAACAGATCTTTCAAAAATGAAATAACTTAGGCAATGCAAAATACAATTGTCTGAAGAATTAAAGTGCCACTCCAACCAATTAAAAGTACTGAGTTATAATCTGATTTATAATATGGAAAGAACACTCATAATTCAAATGTTAGGAGTGTAAATTCCTTTGTCATTGCTTTAAATGAATTTCCTATAGACGCCAGTACGAAATCTGGCTTTTTGGATTAAAATAAGCTTGTTTCCACCAGGCTGGCCTAGTTCGTAGCTTAATTAAAACATTTATATTCCCATGGTGGATTTTTCTTTTACCAGTTCTTTGGTAAAAAATTATAATGTCAGTGAATTCTTTCATTAAAATGCATATTTTTCTTAAGCAGCTCTATTTTTGACAGTATATCACAGATAAACCTTGTGTTGTTTCATTTTCAATTAATTTCAAGCATGGAGATCTGAGTACATTTTTTTTAAAATAGGTTTGAAACATCTTTAAGCCCAGAAATGAATTTGTATTTTCACTTTTTCACAGTTCACAGTATACAGATATGTCACAGCCGAGTCTATGCATAAGCATGATGTTGATTCTTCTGAACTTTAGGGAATAAAGTCAGCAAGAACTTTAGGGAGTAAAGTAAGACTGTAGGTTCTCAGCTTCAAAAGTTTAAGTTACAATGGATGTAGATGTTCACACCTAGCATATCACTGAAGTTCCTTTCATAATCAGTGAAGCAAAAGAGGAATTTTCAAGGTGCAATTCAACAAATTCTAATCTAGATAGTAGATAACTCACATTATAGTGTCTCTTCCTCTCTTGACTATACATGGAGCTCAGAGTCAAGCCAGTTGTCACAACTGCACTGTAGATCAGAAATAAAATGAATCCTACCAAAAATGCCAATTTTTATGTACAATTTCCAAACAACCACTTTCTTTAGTCCTGCAATGCTTAAATTACCCAAAAAAAAAAAAAAAAAAAAAAAAAAAAAAAAAAAAAAAGGACTCACCAAGAGACTGTTGTGTCTAATACATAGTCTTCTGTGAACATGAATATTTCAGACCTAAAGTCAGAAATCTTAGTGAACTGAGTTTTAATGATTTTGCTAAAGAACAAATGTGCATTATTATATAAAAGAGGTCAGGCATTATTCACTAGTGGTGAAAGCAACTGACACAATACTATTTGTACCCATTCAGTTAATTTTTTTTACTTCAAAACAGGGCAGCTGCATCCAATTTGGTACTTGGGAATGGCTCCTTGCTGTAGTAACCACCACTCCAGGTTTGCATGCTGCCTGTGGGAGTGGCTGACGGTCTCAAGCCATTGCACAGATTCCTTTCTGTCTTGTGACTGGAAAAAAGGTAAAGGCCTATTTTTATGTAATGGCACAAAGAAAAGAAAATTGCACTGACTAYTGCTGCAGAACCAGAACAAGACCTCGATGTTCCATATGAAAACCTTGATAGACAGGAAAGATGGAAAAACTAATTCTTTCTATGCTGTCCCTGCAATAAGAGTCAGTGTGAATGAACCAAAGATAATTATAACCAGTGTATTTCTACATTAGTCTTGTAATTAAAAATGATTCATGTGAACAGAAAACACTACAAGTACATTAATATTAAACTCAGCAGAAACTCATAGAAAAAGAATGAATCATTCCAAAACAGAAAGGCAATAAAAAGGCAGGATAAAATCTTTAGTTAGTCAGCTTAATACTTGCAACTAAACTAGAGGTAAAATTACTTCTTTTCAAGAAGTACTTGGCATGGTCTAAATTTTATAGTAGAATTAGAGGACTGTGTTATTTAAAATATGCAATATCAGTAGTCTCTCTCCTACACTTTTATAAGTATTTCACTTTCTCATTATGTGAGGAGGATAATTTGACCTAAGAGGAGTACAGAAATATATATATATATATATATATATATATATATATATATATATATAAAGAATAGAAATTATTTTAAGAGTCTCATTGAACTCCCACTGCAGTCAATGAGTAAACACCTAGCTATTTCAGTGGGAGTAGTACTGGACCCATGGCAAGCAGGTTATATTTTCTAATACACAGTGTACAGTGGCTCTATAAAATGAGATTAATAAATTAATTGACCTTCAGGTTGCTCCATCTTGTCCAAATCAGGACCTACGAAACAAATAAATACCTATAGGTCTTCCTCACTTCAGACGTATCAAAACCACATTTTCTTCTAGAATCAACAGTTCATGCAACTTATGGTCACTTTCCCCCCAGAATGGTTAATGTAGACAAAAGGAAAAGAAGTAAAAACTCTAGTCAGGTGATTATATTGTACATTAAATTTCTTAAAGTATGCCTTAGACTAGTCAGGTAGCACAAATCGTTATCCTGGATACTTTCAGGTAGCCCTTTTTAGGAGTGCCTTGGCAAAAGTACAATAAAATACATTAATGCTTATGGTCTTTTTTTTTCAGATATAGCTCTCCTTTTTAATTTTAGAAGATGAAGTTTTAAGTGGCATTATCTTTTCATGTAATTCTGTTTCATCAGCTGGAAATGAATATAAGTATAATCATTTCAAAATGCAGAAACAGCAGCTTTTGGACATGAGCTATACAGCATTAAAAATGTCAACTGCTTCAATGTTCATTGTACAACGGATCATTATAGTTCTCTTCATTTGTACTATGAATTCAACATTTTAATAAAGGGTGTTGTAACTTGTAGAGAACCAGATGATTTAAGCGATGATTTAAGTTTGATGACTACCATTAGCACTGCTGTAGTTAGGTATCAATAACACGTAGTTGAGGAAGTGTTGCATATGTATACACATGCAAGTTTTTTAGAACTCCTTGCTGTGTAAAATGAATTGTCAAAGTTTCTAGAATAAGAACATATGTAGAAGTGTACTAGCTCAAGACTAGCATGGGAGCCAGCAAATATGTCACCAGAGACACTGAAAGTACAGGAACAAGATAGTATAAGAGGTCTTAGGACTGTACATAAAAATGTTAGATTATTGTTATAGAATTGTGTAACAACCAAATGAAGCTACCCATAACTGATGGCATAGCTGGAAGTATTAAACAAAACAATTAATTGTGCAGGTGTAGCTGCTTCAGAATTGGTTATATGGAATTAATGATCCTGATATCCTGTAACATTGCATATTTAATTGTCATTAAAGAGAGATACCTCTAACACTCATGTTTGGTTTAACATTCCACCCTTGAGGCAATTTAGCAGAAAGGCAAAAAAATTTACTTCCTAGAGGTACTTTTATCGATTGCAGTGTTTAGCAGCTAATGGAATTCATATTCATAGCATTCATAGCATTCAGAATTTGTATCATCCAAAGCTGAAGAACTTCATCTGATCAAGAAAAAGTACCTCAATATTCCTGCCAAATGCATGAATCTGAACAGTGTTTCAACTCTTCAAGCATATTACTGCRTTTAAGGCATCGTATTCTTTATTCTGTTGCTTTGACCTGAAATTTATTTTAGCATAGGTTTCTAAAACATCCAGCAATCACCCATTTCTATTTTTCTCAACACCAGACTTTGTATGCTGTTTTGTCTGGGTGTTTGACTGACAACTAAACAAAATGCTGATGAATAAGGGGCAGCTTTGAATCTACAAATGCTGTGAGGATCTCAGCACATGTACATTTAAGGATAGAGTATTTTTTTAGTTTCATGTAAAACTAGCTTGTTTAGAAACCAGTACGTGCTCAACTTTCCAAGTAAATTGTCCTGCTGATGTCAGTGAGACCACTTATGACAAACATACACATTTCCACAGGATCAAGATTCACTTTTGCAGGAACTGAAAGGAAACAGAAGAGAYGACTCAGTAGTTTTCCCTCGTTGTTATTAACAAAGATCCAAACACAAATCAATCAGATTTACAAATATTCAATGCATTCCAGGGGGGAAAAAAAATCTGATTTGTAAAGGATGACCTATAAGCAAAACCATTCTCTGTTGTTATTTTTCATTAAATTTTTCTTACAGTCAGATCTTTTCTCTGTACACACAGTTGGAGTTTCTATGTATCTGAAGTACTAGTAATTAAATATGAAATGATTAATCATCTACCAAACAGCATGTCTTACAATTTAAAAGCTAGGCTTGTATTACACTTGCATTAATTTCAAAAGATGTTGGTGTTTAGAAAGAAATGTCAATTGGCATAGTAAATGTTAACTCTATTTCAATTAGTTTTAAAATATTTACAAACTTTTGAAATTCAGAATATCATTGTATAACTTATGAATTATATCATACAGAATTGACCATTAAATATAATCATAGGCTCTTTGGGTTTGATTTAAAACTCTGATAATTGTAGTTCTTCCAAATACTTTCTCTTTTGCTTTTGTTTGAGTAAATCATTTTTTTCCTTATGGAATTTCAAGCTAGGATAAAAGAAAAAGCTATGAGAATAAAGTGAAATCCTGAAATACTAAGGTCATTCAAGTAAATTTCATTTTAAATAAAGGTCAAGATATCAGATCATGTTGAAGCAAAGAATGTTTTTACTACTCCCACTTGTGAAGTTCCATGTGGAATTGTAATACAGAAAGTTGCCATCAACTTATAGATTCTGTGGGGAAATAAATTCTAATTCAGATGTGCAAAGCTATTCCTCTGTGAACAAGATGGCACCTATTTTCTTATCCTTCACACCAGCTTGTCAACTGGACTTGAACAAAAGACAGTTTTACAGCCTTGCTTGGCACATAAGTTGGGCATTAATCRATATGACAATGCAAACCCTTCAGCTGGATGCTTTACACATATAACTCTAGCCAGTTTGCTCATAATATTAGACCAATTTGCACATTTTGTGATACTTTTAGTAGTTGCCTTGCATAAAAATAGAAAATAATAACAAAAAGTCTTGTTCTGTATGACCACCTCATATGCAAAGGATGAGTCATATTTGATCTTTTCTGTAGATAAGAACGTAATTTTTTTCTGATTTTCAGACACCTTTTTTCAAAGTTCCTGCTATTTCCTGATAGCAAATCAGTACTGCAGCCATGTGATGTATGAAGCAGAGGCAGATCAAGATGAATGTGGCCATTCTCATTAAACAGGGCACTGTTTGCTCTATGGAAAAAGAAATGTATTACTGGTGGTGAATGATGTATATATTTCTGCAACATCTTGTAACCACAGTCCGTTAGAAATGATTTCCATCAAAACATAGAATGGTCTAAACAGGTTCATATTTCTTGAGAGTACAAGGGTAAGAAAGAGATCAGCTGACTGGGCAGCATGACCCTGGTTGACTGCACTGCCGGACCTGTGTCAGTAGCTATCTGAATCAAACCTGCAGGCATCCAACACGAGCAAAATACTTTTAACWTTTGTGGCTTGTTGTTACAACACAAGATCTAAAAATAAAGATATTCTATCAGTGTCATGGTATGAAAAATTGCATTTTCCAAGAGTGTGTTTGTATGKTTTTTTTTCCTTCTGTTAGGTCAGTAAGTTGCACTGGGTTGGYAACATTCTATCTAGGCAGGTAACAAATAGAAAAGGAATATATATATACATATTAATATTTACATACTTAAACAAATGTTATGAATAAATACATTTTTGCAAAATTTAAATTTTTTACTTTCACCAACTGCTGTGAGGATCTCAGCAAATGTACATTTAAGGATAGAGTATTTTTTAGTTTCATATAAAACTAGCTTGTTTAGAAACCAGTATTGTACCTATAGCAGTATAAAGTTTAATACCAGTGCAATGCCAGAGATGTCTAGTACCTTTTTTGACCCATGCAGAATCCAAGATTCCACWGGCAAACTGGTACTGGTGCTCAGACTCAGTAGTTAAAGCTTGCTGTGTCTTTGTGTAATGYATTTGCATGAGTAGCTTTAATGCAGGTATATCCACACCAAGGAAGAAAGTACTGTGTTTTGTTGTGTTCTGTTCTTCTTTATAAGTGAAAAGATATCATTATAGGCTGAGACAAAACTGTACAATTTTTTACAGTTCCTCTGCACTCTGACATTAGAAACATATTGTTGAATTGATGCTTGTAGGCATAAGGAGATTTTGCATTATTAATTCTTCTAAATGATAGGTAATCATTGTGTATATGAATTATACTGTGYGTTACACAGTTTTTGTTTTGAAAAATGTAGCCTATTTAATTACATTCAAAGCATGTGAATGTAYGTCTTCTTCACAAAATGCATATGAATACCTATGAAAAAACAGAAAATGCCACATATACAATACACGTATAATTACTATACCTACACTTGTTGGCTAATCAGCTAAAAAAGATGAAAAAAAGAACAGATGTCTGGTCAAACAACCATGAATTCCCCCTTGGAAAAGAATTTTTTCTCCCTTGCCTAAGGATGGAGCRTAGTGAAAATACTACTCTTACAATACATGTGTGATTTTGATAAACTATCTAGGCTTATAATGATAAAATAACTGATATGCTCCTACTGATAATACTGCTTACTTCAGACCCACAATTTTACTTATCATTATTACAAACTTTTTCTTCTCACATTCTGAAGATGATAAGCCACTTTAAGCTTTTGACTCGGTTCCAAATCTTCATGCTTTTCAAATAATAGCAAAGTCTACTGCCTTCGTGCTTGTGGCTGTAATTCAAAATTATATGTTTTCAACAGATTTACATTTTTAGCATACTGTGTGGGTATGGAGGACTACAAATGCATGGTATAGAATGTACATTATAATTTCTGGATAAATCGTAGCACAATATATATTTATTTTAATGAATAAAATGTGCATGTGTTTCTTATGTAGTCCTTCAAAAACAGAATAAARAAGATGATCTAAAGTAGAAGAAGTACTTTACTGTCTTCTGAACTAATGCTCCAGGTCTCATCACCTGACAACACAGGCTCAGCTGTGGTTCATGATATRTAGATAAAATATAAGGCTACAGGCAGTAATCCTAAAGGCTAACTGGCCTCATGAGGCTAATCTTCCTCAGCTTCCTCAGAAATCCATGGACAAGGATAGATCCTTGGGAGGGTAATTCAGAGAAGGTGTCTAACTTAACTGCGAACTGCCATTTGGAAAAACGTATCTTTATTCCCTTCCCTAAGGAAGAAGTCCAGGGAAATTAATCTTAAGTGGCCAGCGTTCACCTCTGCGAATATTCCTCAGAGATGAGGATTTGCAGGATAACAGTAGACAGAAACAGCACTTGCAGCAGAGACTCTAAATGAAACAAACTGCCATTAGTTTCAAAGTCGACATTCTTAAAGCAGTCCTTATGAAAAGGGCAAGATGCTAAATCCACCCCATTTGCTCTGCCTAGGAAGCGTAACTGTGCAGTGAATAAGTGAACGCTTAGACAAAGGGAAAATGTTTTTTTCAGTGAAACTCATCTTCATGATGATTCAAAAAGCARGGTTTGTTTTGACGGGTATTACAGCAAAAAAAGTCTGTCACTGAATTGTACTGTAGAACGTGCTTCMTGAGAAACTGGTGAAATTATTCAACCAAGCAACAGAACATGAGGGTTTGATCCAATAAAACACCTAAATACATGTCTAACTGGCATGTTAACATCTGTGGTATTATTTATGCTTAAATCTAGCACACATTAAATACTTCAAATGTCAGTTCAAGACTTTAAATCAACCAAAGGTAAAAAAATCATTATAGAGAATTGTCTAATCTATTCACACTGGATAATATTGGCAAACTGATTCAAAGTTTGGCTTGGTACTATATACCCTGACTTTTTTCTGACTAATAAAACACAATAKATTGCCTATCTGTTGTACACTAGCTCCATATTTTAGCTATTTTATCAAAACACATACGACAATCTCTTTTTTTAATATTTTTTTTGCTTATGGCATTCACTATGTATCACTGTAACAAAATAAACCAGTGTTATTTTTTTCTTTGTCAAGAATATCTTAGCTGACAATACACTCAAGACCCTGTCCCACTGCATGCATCTCTGTTGTGATACTGATTCCTGTGCCATGGCAATGTAATGAACTCAGACTACTACCATGAAATGAGGCGATTTCAAACTCATGCCTGCTACTGAGTATCACACAGAAACCAGAGCATTTAGCCACAGAGCCAACCATCCTTTCAGAAAAGAGTGTCTGCAAAGCTCTACAGAGATGTAGCACATGTTTCACATTAATCTCCATGCACCAGAGGTTAAGAGGTTAAGCTTTCTGGCCTGTTCTCCACTGTCACTTAACACAAGCATGCTGCCGGTTTCAATACACACAGTTTTGGTATTATCATTCCCTTTTCCTGCACATTCATACACACAAACTATTTTTCTTTTTATTTTTGTCTGCTATATTTACATAATGTGATACAACTAGCATGTTAAACTGTTAGAACAATCAGGAACCTTCTGCATTAGTGAGGGATGAGAGGATGATTAAAGGAGAAAATAGTRATTCTGGCTTTCATTTGACTATTTTATAAGTTTATATTAGACATAGTGGCATTTTAAAATATACTCTCTCAATCAGTTATGCTAAGCATATTCCCAAAATATCAGTTAATAAGTAACACACTATTGCAAGCCAATGCACTTCATAGCTTTGTAACACTGATTACATATGATGCAATACAAATTAGAATCTATATTGCTGAAGTCTACATTAAAAGAAAATGAAAACAAAGATCAAATATGACAATCTGGTAAAATTATTCATCAAGAACTAAGACTTTACACAAGATAAAAAATAAGAGTAGTCCACGTTTCATTCATGAAAGATTTATTCTAAATAAGGTAAAAAGATTATCTCATTTCATCTGTTAGCAAATGTTTAACAGGGAAAAGAGTGACTATTGATACAATCAAACTCTAAAATAACTTTTGGAATTACTCTCATTGTTTACTTCTAGCAACAGGAAAATTTCTGCCACTTCTCATTTCCCCACTGTTTATACTGCTTCCTAGCACCCTCCTAGCACACTGATGTGCTGGAGGGTATTAAAAATGTTATTTAGTTGTTGTTGCAGTGGAAGACTCCAGTGCTTAAGAATTTAGGAGTGCACAGAGATCAGTGTGATAACTGGAGGATCAGATACTGCTTGAGATAACCTCAAGTGCTCAGGAATGATAAGTAGATTTTTTATTTAAAATGACTAAATATTAATATTTGAAAGAAAGGTGTCTGTTTATTTGTTTTTGTTTTGATTTGTATCCAGGGTAAATTTTCACAGAAATATATAACTTGTGCCACTAACAAAATTACTGATTGGAATGAAATTTATTTTTCATCCTCTTCCCTAAATCAAAACACTGAAATAACTAGGAAACATTGAAGGCTGATTCCAAAAAAAAATTTACTCGGGGAAAAAAATATAGTATGAGCATGATGAGTCATACTCATACAGGAATTCAGCTTTACCAGCACCAGAATAAAGCTGCTTGTGCATTTAAGTATTCTCAAGTCTGAGCTCTAAGTTTATATTAGAAAAATTTCCTGGCATAGATAGGCTGTTACATCCCCTCTCCTCTATAAGAAAGGTGTTCTGCTAAAATAACTTATAAAGTTCCATGGTGGGGGGAGGAAGAAAGAAAACTCTGTTTTCAGGAGTATTTTTGTGTCTCCCGCCTGTARAGCTTTGTTCAGAGAGTTTATCATTAAATAAATAAATTTTAAATAGCATTTTAGAAAGTGCCTCTATTTAGTGTAGACCTGCCAGACACTTATGCCAGTAGCTGCTGTTGAACTTTCAAACATTGAAAGAAGAAAGTCATCTATCGAATCACAGCATGAAAAAAATGAATTTTTATTGTATTAATTTGTTGTTTTTCTAGGAAACTTCTGTTCATCCTAGCTTACACAAACAAGTGATGTTTCTTTCAGCTTATTCCAGACATACATTAATATGGGCACATATAACAAGACAGGCTTATAAATTTTGTTTTAAACAAATATAGTTTATTTCCATATATTTATTTAGATAGGTTTTTCATGTATTAGACTATCTACTCACAATTATGGACTTTCYGGTTTTACTTCATCTAATGACTTGTAAACAGAAAGAACAAATACATAGGGCAACCCAGATGCTTATTTTCAGAAGACAGATGCTCCATATTTACCACAAAGGCTAAAATAATTACCTGTAGGATCACTGTCAGCAACATTAATACTAAATGTAGGTATAAGCTGGTTGGCAGAAAACTCCCAATTCACACAGAATAGATGGTTCACTGCCAGTTTTGTAGCACGCCATACTGAGAAGCAGATGCAGCACAAGAGCAAATGGAGATGTGAGGGGTATGTGACTCTACCAACACAATCATGTCGCATGACTGAGAAGCATCTCTATCCTTTTTCAGAAGTGCACATGGTTGCAGATACAGATGGTTGGAAAGGAGATTAACTACATCTGCTATGTGGGTTTGAAGAGCCAAAGAGGAGTAATGGAGCTATACAGAACATATATAAATTGCAACCTCTTACAGTAGGGAAATGGGAAATAGGAGCTATAATTATTTCTTCCGTAAAACTATATTTTTAGTATCAGGACCACTATTGAGGTCTTTGCGGTGTTCTTGTTTTTCACCTCTAAATCAAAAGGACAGAGAGGGTTTGTTTGCCTCCTAGTGAAGTGTAGAAATATTTACTGTCAAAACAAATCAGAATTATCATGGGTCTATTAGAAGAGTTTTTKGTTTTGGTTTGATTTGATCTCAGCTTTGGTGCTATTTAATTCAGTAGAATTACTTCAGTAGTTTTGTTTTATGCTTCCTTATTTTCCTAGAAGGCATTTCATTCTGTTGAATGTATCCAACTTGAAAGCACGAAAGATAGGAGGGATGGGATGTATCCTAGCACTTTATTTAAAGGGGCATACTTCAGGTGATCAATTACTACTTGGATTTGATGTCAGGTATAAATTCTGCCCTTCAGATAAACCTGCCAACATGCATTCTCCCCCTCCAAACATTATACTCATTCTGCAGAGGATAACTTAGAAACTAACCACCACGGTTCTAGATTTTACATCTATGCTTCTAAGGTAACTGCTAAGTTTATATACATCAGCGAAAAAAGCTCATATATAGAACTTTTAAAAATATTTTATGATACTGGTCTTTGGTTGAAAGTTGACTGACAATGGAACAGAGTGTTTGTTTGGCATGATTTTATGGCTTGTGAATTATTGTCAAAATAAGAATAAAAATGCCTAAGAAGCATGTTAGAAATTTTCATTTTTCTAGAAATTTTTTAATTAGATTCATATCATCCTGCAGGTTCATATGTCTCTTTTCCACTCTCTGTTTCTGTTACTTACATAGGTTTGGTCAGTATTTTTCTGGTCTCTTTCCGCTCAGCAGTGGTATCACTGATGTAGAATATTCCTACACACGTATTTCTGAATCTCTTGATTTACCATAAGTAGGAATTTGCCATAACATCAAACATCATCAATGTATGCTGGTGTAGACTCCTTTTTCACTGCTCAAMTTCTGTTACAGCTTCCCAAGTTCAAGTTTTAGAAGTTGTATGCGTGTTATAGTACTTGAAGACCTGCAGCCTCAGCCTAGGCGCAYACAACACGTTCTATTCAGACTGCATCCTTTTCTTCCGTTCTTTCTGGAACTATCCGAGATATYATTTTCTCTAGCATAAAGACTCAGACACATCAGTCTTCCAGGTATTCAGTTTTCTTTAAAATGACAACATAATTGTTTTTCTATCAACATGAGTGGTAATAGCATCTCATTGTAATCCAGCGACACTCTTCCCTACCTGTGARTTAAAGACTGTAACAAAAACATTGCACTAGTGCTTCCTTTTTTATTTTCTCTGYGTTCCGACTTCTCTGGCCTGGGAAAGTTACTGAAGAAAACTGTAAATGAGATTCAAAACCAAAATCTCTAGTCATTGAAAGGAGATGTTTTGTTTCTTAGTTATTTTTAAGGCAGTCATAGGCAAAGCAAATGTAGTCATTTGGGCAAACATAAATGAAAAAAAAATGGAAATTAATTTTTTTTATCACTTAATTGCTTTTGAAAGCAAAGAAATACTTAAAGATGCTTTACATCTCCCATATAAAAAACCAAACATCTCACAACTGAACACGCAGTGTCCAGGCAGGGGAAGGAATCAATGGATYGTATAATATTCTGGAACTCAGAAGTGCAGTTTTGAAATCTGCATTTTCACATACAGTTTATTCAATAAGGACTGTAGAGTCACTATTAGCTGTGATGTAGTTTGTCTTGCTGCCTGTCCGGAGACCCTCTCTTGTGCAGACACAGAATGAACACTGATCTGGTTTTCTTCATACATTATCTCATTGAACTCAACTACTCAACTCTAAATRACTATATTCTAAAAGGAACTTTGGATATTTTTGATTTTTTTTCCCTACTTGATTTCTGTAATTTTAGAATGATCAAACTAATATACAATGGCTTCATGTCTTTAAGTTTTCTCTTTCTGCTCTGGAGTATTGTTTAGTTGTCTACAGCAATCCAGCCTAAGGCTATTGCATAYGATACACAACAGCATGTGTAAACACTGCATGTTGGCATTACACTAACTCTCAAAGAAAGGGATAGCTCTATGAGATATGCTTAACTACAAGGCTTTTATAGAGGAGATATTTTTGAATTGAATGTATTTCCACCATGCAAATGAGTTTTCAGGGCTTTTAACATCACTGATAGAATCTCATTCATGAACTGAAGGAAAAAAATATTACTTTGCTGCAGTAAACTGTTTCAAAACAACAAATTAATATGTTTACAGAAGGAATGAGAGTGAAATGTAACAAAAGCTTCAAGGATTTGTAACTAGAATAGCAAAACAAAAGCTATGAATATAAACCTGACACTATAATATGTAAATACAGTAATAATTCAAAATAAACAATTACAAATTCATTCTATTAGAGACCAGCTATTTAAGGAGCCAATTATCACAATACTTACTTAAAGGCTTTTGCAAGGCGATTAAATTCTTTGAACTATGAAGGAAGCTTGAATAGTTTAAAACCTAACTGAGACTTCTTCAACCAGTACGTCTCAGCAGATGACAATGATTCAAAACCAGCTACAGGTCCAGAGTTAAAATGTTCTTGCAGAGACAAAGACTTATCCAACAGACTGATGATACTAATCCATTCTGCTTGCTTCAAAAGAGGGCTTTTCAATGAGATTTTCCTCACAATCTGAGAATAACCTGTCCACTAAGCTSTATGCACATCCATCTTGTTCGCATATCCATCTTATGCTCTCACTGCTGCCTTTTCAGAAAATTACAGAAGTACTTCATTTTGTTTTGAGATGTAATGAAAACAAACTTCAAAAGCAGTCAAGACATAGAACGTTTGTTTTCAAGATACCCTCAGGTCTTATGGATCAATACACTGTAAGCTACTTGCCTCAAAGTCAAGGAGAGAATATATATGCTGGAGAAAGAACTGGAAAAYGTGTGCCTGAGTCTCTTCTTGTTGTATTACTGARTAATTCAATCCCCTCAAATTACATCWCTTTCTAAATTGTTCAGCACAAGTGAAAAGAAAATCAGGACCCCTGTTCCATAGCTTGCAGAATCCATAATCAGCCTGTTTCTACAACCTTCTGTATTTTCCAGTCTTTGGAAGATGTTGGATATTTTTTGACAAACTTCTAATTTAATGAGTCTTCAACCTATCCACAGCAGAAAATTCTGTAAAGGAGAAATGSCAGTTGTCTAAGCATCAGGACACTGATGCTCCTTTCAAACAATTTTATTTAATGAAGCATGATTGATTGATAGAGGACAATGTCAAAATACAAAAYGTACACTGTCTTCCTTAGATAGCAGTCATCAAGCAGAGAGCAAAACACATCAGTGGGTCACCAAATCTGACATGTAGTACTAATTAAAATACTGAAAATCACTGTAGTGGCATTTTTGAAGGAGGTCTAAGCCTACAAGTAGACAGCAAGAGATCACAGTCCACACTTTTGYAGTGGAAAATCTATCAAAAATAGCTGTACAGAAATATATATATTTTTCTATTAATAGGTGGCAGAGTCACTACTGCGAGGTTAACTATGTGGTTGCCAGTTGCTACTGCAGACAACAGGGAGTTATCCAAGTTAGTCCAGCAGTAGTGACTCTGGGACTTAGGACAAGGTAGCCCCATGAGTGTGCCTACACTAAAATGCCCTATCTCTAAACACAGTGTTGCCTGAATGTTGCTGGAGTATTTCAAGTCTCAGTAGGCACCAAGAGATTAAGATTTGTGAAAYGCTCAGATAAAATAGTGCTGATCCACAGAAATATCTAAAATAAATAGACTATATGGCATATAAATTTTGTGTCATTAGACAGATCATTTAGCTTCTGAACCAGCAAGATTCTTACGTATCCATTTAATTTTGTGTATGTGAATAGCCAAATGTAGTCAACATGATCGCTCCCCTGCTTAGGATTAGTCATATTCTTAAATTTGTTGCAGAGCCTTGGTCTGTCATATGCACAACAGTGACAATGAGTCATTTCTTCCTCCAAGAAAAAAATTATAAGAAGGAAATAATTCGTTAATATAAAGCACTCAAATATTAAAGTATAARAGTATTCTGTAGCCAGAAAAAAATAGATTGTATATTCTGCATTTTGCAATACAATTTTGGTTTTGTGCATTTTTTTAATATATATTAAAGTGTAGGTGAACACATTGCAATACGTAAATTATAACTTCATATAACTTACTTGCAAGTCTCTTGACAGATGGATATCACACATTTAACATACTATTCCTTTGCATTTAAAGGAATATGAAGAATTAGTCATTATTTCTTCTACAAAGTAATAGCTGCTAATGTTCTGAAAGTCACATATTAGCATCTGTTAATTGACATTTAAATYACCCCTACAGGCTGGATAAAGAATATCAAAGTTTCACTTCACTTGTTGAAGTGTAACCAAGTGTGGGTTAGAATGTGGCAGTTTTTTTCTGTTCAAACATATCAGAGGATATATTTTCAAGAAATATAACATTTTTGAGGGTATTCTGAATGAAGATGTTATTTGAACAGACGAGCAAAAAGCTCTTGACTTACACAAAACAYCAAGGGATCATGAGCTCCAAAATTTCTCATTGTGATTATTCTAAAACACACTAGCTGCACAGTAACAGTCAACAACAACAGTGCTGAGGTATTATATAGATCAGACCTGATTCTGATCAGAGCATAGACATTCACAGTTTTTGTGCATTAACACCACTTCCCACCAGTTCCCTGTTTAGCCACTGAACTAGTCAGTCAGCTTATTTTGTAAGATATAACAATAGAAGACACTTTAATACCATTCTCCGTGATTTTGAACTTGTCAGCTGAAATATCAAAGACACTGTATTTTAGCTCTGAACAACAAAGTACTTTATTCTTAATTCTAATTCAACAGTACCTAACTTCAACTTGAACAGTTGGCTTTGTATGAGCTAGTCTTCAAGGCACACTGTCCTTTTTGTAAATAKAAAGACATACACTGTATGATAGAAATTGCATGTGTTTTAATTTCTTATTGTATTTTTATGTCCTTACATAATTCATAATTTTAACATTCTGAATGCAAGAGGTGCAATTCAACCGAACAGCTTTGGGCTCTGACTTGGCTTGTTCTGCACTGAGATTATATACATATGAAAATAGCAGTTTATATGGTCTAGTAGTGAAAGACATAAATATCAGTAATGAACTCCTAGTCCTGGCTCTAAGACCTCTTATAAGTTATACATAATCAACTTAAAGGATGTTAAAAATACTTAAGAAGGCTTGTTAGAAATACTTAAGAAGGCTAACATCCCTCAAATGGAAATTAAGATGAGCTAACTGGCATTGTGAATGATCTACCATGTTCAGTGGTTTATTGTCTCAGCTTCACAAGAGTTTGAGCTAAACTATATGACTTGAAATGAGTGAAGAAATATACTTGCAGTTAACTAGCTCATCTSAGATGACGGGCAGTAGCTTCTTAAACAGTAAAACCTCAGTCACCTGTGACTGSTTTACCATACTCTGCCAGGTTCCCTACACGTAGCATGGAACTATTTGTCTAGTTCACAGGATTACCAGGAGAAATAATTACTTAATATCTGAATACCTGAAGATGGAGAGAGCTGTATGCAATGCTGTAAATCATGCATATTGCAATCCTTTGACTAGAATTGTTAATTATCACCTTTGGCTTGGACAAGATATTGTTCACCCTCTTCATCTGAAGTCTCATTTGCAAGCTGGACAGGGTTTTTTTATGCTCTCACCTGCTTTGCTCACTGAAGCAGCATGTATAATAGGACCAGCTTTTCTCAGCATAAAAAAATCATAATCTTTGTATATTATCTCAGCTTTTCTTTTCCTATCTAATAGTTTTAGCATTTAGGATCCATCTCAGCAGGTCACTGCAGAGCTTGGGCAGGTAGGCTTCCTTTCCAAGGCTGTTAGATGGAGGAGAAGGCCAGACCCTTGAGCTTGCTAGTAGCTAGTGAGATAATTAGCAGAGGAAGGAATATCACTTTTCTGCAATTGCGCTTGCAAGAATGATTTACTCATAATGCCAGCTTTACTCTGCTATTTTGCACGTGCTTTCTTTAAATAGAGTGCGGGTCTACTTAGTGGGATCACACAGGCTCAGCTACCTTTGGAAGAGATGATGATATTTCCTTCAGCTAGTATTTCTCTCTAATGCCTTAGTTAACTGTTCCTTTTCAAAAGCAGTTTTAAATTCTCACTTTTTTTATATAGTTATTTAATACTGTCAGGATAACAGTCACCATAGTTAATGTAAGACTTACAAAAGTGTTTATCATTTCTGGGTTTCTTTTTATTCTTTTCACAGTCCTTGAATGGTCTGGTTCTGAAAGTCAGTCAAGACACTGAAAATCAGTTTTCAGAAATAATAGAGTCTGCCCAGCATGAAATGCATATGAGCAGGATGAAAGAACAGGCATATATTTTTCCAGGGTGCAGGTTAAGATGCTGACAACCTTCTTCCCTCATGTTATCTTAGGGAATTAAAGACTCTTCCTGTTCAGAAAGAGRTATGTACTGTAAACAGTGTCTGAACTGCACAGGTAGTATTTCAAAGATCTCTTACTTCCGTTTATTATTGACTGTGTCACCAGAATTGATAGGGGCAAGTGGACAGTTTTTACTTTCTGTAGTAAAGCTATTATCCTACTAGCTTGAAATATTTTTGTGTATTGATAAGAAATCAATTGAACCTTAGAAAAGCAGGAGCCATTAATGAACAGGCTTGTTTTCTGTGATCATTCTAACATCATATTTACTACTAAATTCAAACTTGACATATCTAAAACAGTCTTTGGCATGGAAGTATTTGTACCAACATGGTATTTTGACTGAATATGCATAGTAAAAAATGAAAGGTCTGCAAGCTGACATGATTGATCTTTTCAGTTCTAGTTGATCTTTTCAGTTCTAGTTATCACTTAGCAGTATTTGAAGATGATTGAGAACATAGAGGTATTCCATAGAGGCTCACATTTTCATTTTAGATTTTAGACATTGCTCAGAATCAGAAACATACAGTAAATGTGTTAATAAAATATGTGCCAATGAATTCAGAATGAAAAAAAAWTCAAGAAATCTGTTGTTAAAAGCAATGTAAGGTATTATAGAATTATGCTTGATTACAGGTATTTCAATTACGGTACAAAGAAATGCAAGTATGAGCAATAAACAGACCTAYTGGAGGCAATGCCATTTATTTCTATATAAATAATATGAGATTATGGAGATTATATATTTATGGATGTTGATATATAGTTTTTTCTTTTAGAAGCTAATTAGTAAGAATCACATTTTCAAGACACTCTCTTAAAAATGTTAAGTATTCTTCTCCATATTATGTCTATCTCATTATTTTTAGTGTTGCTCATCCTCCCTTTCTCTGGCCCTTTTCTCCTCTGAGTTTTGATATGACCTTGCTTTTCTCAATGATATTTTTCTCATTCTCTTTGTTCACCTCATTATTATTTATCCTTTATATTGCAGCAGCTCCTAGCACAGTGATTCTCAAACACAATCAGTCATGATCCCACTTAGGGTAATGAGTATAACCAAGTAAACAGAAGTGTGCTTGCAAGTCTGGAAATGACCTCAGACTTGAGCATGGAAATGGRGATTGCAAACCCTGAAGTGGAGCCAGAAGCAGAAAAGTTTTCAGAACATTAGCCTAAAGGCAAAATAATTTGGCTCTGACCCCTGTTCTGTAAAGTGTTGCAGATTCTACAAGGGAATAGTTGTAAGAACAAGACAGACTAACAGATGATACAAACAAGTGGAAAAAAAGTGGTGTTAATCTGGATAACCAAAAAGATAATAGGATATGAGAGATTCTTGCCCAGCCTATTTTTTTCTGCCTCCACATTCCTCCTCAACCCTTGCTCCTCATCAAAATTATCAATAACTACTTCAATTTTTCGAATAACCTTCTCTCTCTTTCCTTCTGGTTTGCAGATTTTTTCCKTATCTTTGTGAAGAAAACCAAGTCTGGATGATGTAGGAGGGAGCCTGTCCTTCAAATAGCRCAGTATCTTCTCCTGATGCACTGAGAACTATTAAACTGCCTACCTGCTTTTCTACTAAGCCATGTTTCCACAAGGCAATATGGGCCATTTCAGGTCAGGCACCATACCACTCCACAGTAACAAAACTCACTTCAAAGAAAAAGAAGAAGGATGCTGACAGCTGACACTGTAGCTCTTTTATGAGAAAAGGTAAAATACAGGACCTAGGAGTTCTGTAGGAAATGGCAGAAAGTTTGGATCTACCATACAGTTAAATGCAAAAGGTTAGACTAGTTCTGCCAGAGTATTTGACAAATTCTTCTAGCAGGCATGCGATTGTACTCTCCATTTCTCTCATGGCTAGAATTCAAAGCACCACCTGGACATGGTATCGAGTAGATTGTTTACAAATCAGTGTCTATTTTACGAAAAGAGCTATTTATTATTCAGTTCTTTTAAGGATGTATCAGAAGACACAGSAGAAATAGTTTAGACTTTTTGATCATAAATTCTGTATCTGTCTCACATTTGAAATGAACATCTTAAGGAATTTCACAGAATTATAACAAAATAAAGTATCTCCAGCAGGGAAACATGTGCATTTTTATTTATGCAAGCATGTATTATGTACATGCTTTCTCTATTTATCTTTGTTAAATTTTGGTCAGGTTAATATTACTGGAATCAGTAAAACTGACACATCTAACAGTAAAATGAGATGAGAGATGCAGAACTGCTTTTCCTTGAAGAAAGCTCAGAGTRGTTTTCTGAGGATCTCAAAACAGCGCTGTTGATTTTTCTCCCTTCAGCTTCACTTGCTTTCCTTCACATTATTTATTTATATAACTCAAGAAAATAAAAGGTTAATTTGGGAGAAATCGGTACAAGCTTTAAAATCAATACAYTGAGATGAAAAACTTAGCAGAAAGCATGTTGGGTAGTTTACTTCCATTTGGTGTGGCAGTCTGGAATGAAATGAATTATTTCCCATTAAATGCAACAGTTTTGGGGATAGAAATACACCGAGTCTAAGTAGCTTACTAAAGTGTATCTCTGTATAGAAAAATTAGTAGCCCACCATGCAAATTAAGTGGGGAGAAGAGATTAGTTCATAATTAAAAGTCATGGTTTTGCAGCCCATCGCTTAGGTTGCATCTGTACTTTCCTTTTAGGAAGTTCTGAGAAGCACACACATTATCACTGTTCATCTGTCCATGTTGCAGTGGACACTGCAAGAAAGAAAAGACTCATGGAAACAACAGGGGAGAAGGTTAAAGACTACTTCATTATACCTCCTAGGGCTTCTTCACACCCAGCTTCAGCAAATACAGCGAGCACWTTAGCTGGGAATTGGTTCAGTCGATTAACAAATACTCTGCAAGACAATGAGACATATTCAATGTCATATCCTCACATATTACATAGAACTTCACAGACTGCACTGGGAATCCAAGGCTCATTTACTGGAGCAAAGCCACTGCATTTATTTCCAAGRAAAACTAATGTGGAGTTTTTCTCCCAGTGGAGCAAGAAGCTATATTAAACACACACATACAAAAAGAGCCACACTGATGGTGTTTCATCAGAGCCACAGTACCTCTTTTCATTCCCCTTTTGGCCTAGACATCCAGTACCGGTGTTACTGATGACAATCTAGTTTGAATTGCTGGGGAACCCAATTTGCCCTATCAAACAGCCACCTCTGACTGCTAGACACACTACAAATCCTACTCAATATGTGATGAACACAGCTATATTTATAGACGTGTTAGATGGCATCACGTTTAAGAGCTATATGCAGCTACTAAGTTGAAGACTTTGCCTGCTACATCTAGCCCTGTTTCTGTCTACTATCAACTGGCAGTGGCCAGGGTGGCTCACCAAGCCATTTTGCAATGAGTGTTCCTTAATGAACATTCAAGCTAAAAGTCTTTTTGTGCCTGGCTAAAGATGCCCCCCMAAAAATGGCCCAAGAGAAGGCTGGTAAGTATGGGAAGAGAGCACCAAACTCTCATAATAAAAGCTCACACATCTAGTAATACATATGACCAACTAAGTTTAAGTATCCTGATTTCAAAAGCTCAAAGCATTTGGAATTGGCAGAAGTCTGCATGTGGATGCCTAGAGATATAGCGGGTGCCTAAGATCTTACATTTTACAATAAAGTTACTAATGTACCAGAAATACTATTTCTGCATACATAAATATCTTGGTCTTGAGAGTAGAAAGTGACTTGCCTGACCAGAAGTAAACTCTGTCAGACTCTTTAAACTAAGCATTTCTCCATCTTTCTTGAAGTATAAACTGACAGCTWTCCCTGTAGGTGAAGTGTAAACCTGTCTCTTCAAGACAAAGCTAGAGAGGTCTCTATTTGAGGATGGTTCTACAATGAGACCATTCACCATAAGACACCAGAACTCAATCTGTGTCTGTGGACAGTAGTTCAAATCCATATCCCTCATCTCTATACTGCCACATCCCTAACTAATTTATTCTAAGACGGTAATACTATTAAATCAACACAAACAAGCTGTTCTTTGTATACGATAAAGAAGGATGCACTAGAAATAGAAGAGATGTATATAAGCCCAGCTTTCTTGTCCACTGGTTAGTATGTTCATCTGAGGACTAATGGGTTCCTGTCCATCACTCATTTTTAATATTTTATCAGTGCTTTTATAATGTAAAATGTATAAGCAATCCTTAAAGTTAACACCAAAACAGACGTGGCCATCTGTCTAAACAAATAAGCCACAGAGTCCTGTTTGTTTATTTCAGCTCAATGACTCACAGCCTCTTAATATAGTGTTGGAAATTGGTTTGGACTTGAGCAGGAAAAGTCACGGATGTTCTGATCCAATCCTTCCTCCAGAGTACAATAAAGCTAGCGGCTAAAGTACTTTTGAGGTACCASATTTGAATTCAGTAAGGTAAAGACAGATCTTAAGGTCAGCATTTCCACAAACTAAATGAGAATGTTACCCTTCAGCTGTTGAGTGAAAAGAAGAATTCACGCCAGCTCCTCCCACGGCTCTACTTCAACAGGAAAAACAGTTTTTCTTTCTTTCCCTCTTACCTTCCTTCTCTTTTTTTTGAAATGTCAAAGGCACCTACTTGTAGGAGATGGTTCTATTCTGTGAAACCCAGGCAGTAGGAAATGCTCAAGCTCCGGAGATGAATGRGGTTGAAGACTCATCACTATCTTCTGGGGGAAGGTGATTTTATTTTTCTTTTCCTGCTTGCTAAGGTAGCCAAAATTACAGCATTTTTTTTCCCTAGAATGTTGTGAAAACATTAATGTGACAGTTGTTAGACAAGAAAACACCTATAATCACATTCCTCGTGCACCCAAACTCCCTTGGAGCTTTGCTGCAAAAGATTTCAGGCACTAGTCTATGGGGGGATCTTCACCAGTCAGCAATCCATAGTCACTTAAGAGGCTGACAGTTTCCCAAGGTGATTTATCAACATGCGTAGTGACAACTGATTCATTAATTGCATCAAAGCCATGATTAGAAATGACTGAAGACCTGTTGAGGTAAATAATCTTTGCTGATTCTGTATTTAATAGTGCCAACATTTCTCTGCCTGTGAAGAGTAGCTCTGTGTATTACAAATTTCCAACACCATCTATAATAAAAGTGGCATAAAGTTTTCTTTTTTGCTTCTGAATAGTGTTCCTGTGTTTTCCTTATTCATTTTCTCCCTAGTAGCTTAAGTGAAGAACATTTACGTAATAACTTACTGTTTGCATTAGTAATAATAGATGATGTGGGGATTCTTTTATTTGTTTTGGGGGATTATTCATCTCGGTTAAATTCAGATGTCTGCAGTGATGACATCTACACTTGATCCAATCACCTTTACTCACAGTAAAGTGAATTGGATACCTTCAGGATATGAATCACCTGACCTATCTTAGATGTCTACTCAAATCATTAGATGAATTGTACTTAAAAGTACTGGTTTCTCCCCCAACTACAAATGGTGTCTAAGGTGATTTTCTAGGAATCTATTTTTGCTCAGATAAATTCCACATTCTATGATTTCAGTTATTTGCATTTTAGATGTCCTCTTAGTAATATTAATTTATGGTTTAGATTATACTTATCTTCTTTCTATTGGCATCAATACATTAAGTATTGTGATATTAAACACTAATTATCTGACATTAAGAAAATACTGAATCCTGCTATTTATTCTTCTTCTTCTTGGCACACCAAAGTAATAAAGAACTGAGAACAGAACCAATGCCTATTTATATAATCCCTGCATATACACAGACACAAAATATGCCTTGATGCCCAGCTTATAAACAGTTTCATATAAGTGTTCTAAGTTTAATTATAGACCTTGAAAAGATTTCAGATTATTAAATCTTTGAGAATTAGAAAACTAGTTGGAAAATACAATTAAAACTTCCTTTAGAATTAAAATGAATACTAAAGTATATAGGGTAATATGCGCCCAATTATCTTTAAATATAAAGATGTTTTTATGATATGGAATTTATTGGTCCTTACCCTTTGTGGGTTAATTAAGGCATTCTAAATAGTTATACTTTCACATCTAAAATAGCCTCCTCTAGTGATTCTCATTTCATAAAGGGAAGACCATCTCTCATCCTAGTATTTTTTCTAAATAGTTCCTAGAGAACATTAAGGAAAAACTTATTTGGTGCACCGACCTGACAGCAATCACAATTTGAGAGTGTCTCTTTTAATTTCAGCAATGATAAGTTCTCTTGTATCCAATGCAAAACCATAAACCAAAAAAAAAAAAATACTGAAAATTAAAGCTGATTACTTATCTAGAGTGCTATTTTAATCTACTAAATCTAAACATTGTGGAATACATTTTTCAGTATATGAAAATTAGCATCATATATGAACATATACTATTTCAGGTAGAATAATTTACATGAGAACATATCCCGAGAGAATATTTCTGGACAGCAGTGAATAATTAATGACCTATTAACCGTATGTGGTATCTGAAAATGTACCACACTCACAGGCTTTAAAGTGAATGTGATCTAAATCCTCATAAGCAAGTAAGTCTCCTACAGTCTGAAAATATCTGCAAAATCCTTTTAATCCTTATCATCCCTATCCAAAGGAGTTTATCTATAGCCTGTACTAAAGATGTTATAGCRAAGATATGCACCATCTTTCATAAAACTTTTCATTTGATCTTAACACAACGATATCATATAACAGAGAGCAGCTTCAGGACGGTGATTTAAATTCATCCTACAGGAAGGTGAATGGGGCAACCTATTAAACTCTTCCGCACAAAAAACAGGATGCAAGTTAGAAACTGTCATTTTGAGAATTACTTAACTACATCATACTGGACACCTAAAAGGAAGTCTAGAATTATCACTTTATGTTGACACTGCTCCTGAAACCCCCTGAATATTATATTCTTATATTTTGATCTTGTAAGGAAGTAAACCATTTCTTCAACCACTTGCTGAATTAAATGAGATGTATATTGAACTCAAAGATATGCATGTCATATTTCTTCTGTGTATAAGGTAGCACAATTTATTTGAATACTGATACAAGAAGAAAAATAAAAATGATCAAAATTAAACTTGATCACAAATATAAAGTTATACAACACCTCCAATCCAAATCCAGCCAAACATTAAAGACCTATCTTTCTTCGAAAGGTATTGTCAAAAATAGACATTTGTATTTGTAGATAATCTGATACACTTCACCACTTTTTATAATCAATTTGTTTTTAAAGTAGAACAAGCAGATAAATTGAGAACTGTTTGTATGTGAACTCATCTGGCTGGTAATGATTTCACTTTGGACAAGAMACTTGGGGTCTTGTGGCATGTGGCTTAGATGTACGAGACCTGGAAAAATATTAAGCAGCAGCTAACCTAACCCCTTAAGCAGCACTACAGGAGTAAGTGGAATAACTATGGCAATAGAAACTGAATGTCCTGTTCATCTCTACATTAATGTAAGGTRGAACATTATAAAGCTTTGCGAAAAGCAAATGCGAAGAGCAATGTGAAAATGAAGCCAAGCATTGTGAAAAGGAAGCCAAAGAAATGCGGGTGGCTGAAAGAAGCAGGAAGACGTGGATGTCCAGAAATAAACAGTCCCAGTATGAGCAGCTTGCATCAAAGTCCACTTG
Organism: Rhea americana; assembly: GCF_003343005.1. Lineage (NCBI taxonomy): Eukaryota > Metazoa > Chordata > Aves > Rheiformes > Rheidae > Rhea > Rhea americana. The sequence continues at coordinate 379,616 of NW_028186590.1, read as the reverse complement.
AGATCCACAAGAACAGGCATCTTGCTCAAATTCCTGGAAAGAACTCATCCTGCAAAAAATTTCTCCTTACATAACCAAGGCATACACGCAGAAGGAGGCCACCTGGAAATTACAGTACTGATTACTTTCTTCTGATTGGGCTGGAAAAGGTGTGTAACTTCTGTACAATACTGTAAAGGTCAAAACGCTCGCACAGAAATTAAGTAACCTGACTGCARTCACTCCTCAGCTTTCTTAGCCTGATCCCTAGGACAGTCTTCCAGCCACCTGGTAAAYGTCTGACTGACTGGGAGCATTACCTACTCCCTCTTAAAGAGTGAACTGATTTTTTTTTTTTTTTCCAAAAAGCTGTGAATATGGACAAAAGACCACAAACAATTTGAGCTTGTCTGGCATARCAAGCTGCACTATGTTGGTGCTCTGTACTTGCTCTAACATGACTTGTTAAATCACTCTAGACCATTTAATTAACAGAGAAAACAAAGGATTATAAGGCACACATGCGATTTAGAACTACAGAAATGTGCTTAAATCCTAATCCATTTTTTTCAGCGTTTCCAATGGCTATTTCTGTTCTTCTTTGAACAGGCTGTTATAAATACCACTTTTAGATGACCAGTAATACACCTGAAATAGTTATACACACAAAAAAATAAAAAAATAAACTTCCTAGTATCCACTTCATTTTTTTATTGGTATACTTATTCCTCCAATAACCTTTTCGGCAAGGGGACAGCAGCCCCGCCCCGCGCACACAAAGCACTACCGTTTGCCCGGCAGCGGCTGCCGGGGGGGCGGGGCACCGCCGCCCAGAGGTGCCCGCCACGGGGATGGGCACAGGCCGGGCCGGCCCCGCTCCCCTCGCAGGCGCTCAAACCACCCAGACAACCCCGAGCCGCGGCCCGGCCGGGTCACGCCGAGCTCGCTGCTCTCCTCTGCTCGTGGCCCCAGTCGCATTTACTGCCCGTATCGGCGTCAACTGCAGCGCGCGGCCCCCGGGCGGCGCGGAGCCCTGCGCGGAGGTGGCCGCCAGCCGCCCCGGGCTGGTCGAGGCCGGTTCCAGCCGGCTCTGGCCGGGGGAAGCCGCCGCCACCGCCGCGCCGAAGCAGGGCGCGCTGAGGTGCGCGGCGGCGCTGCTCCAGCCTGGGCCCGACACGGGCGGGGCCGCCGCGCCGGGCCGGGGGGAGGCGAGAGGCAGGGAGAGGCAGGGGGAGAAGCCGCAGCGGCTGCGGGGGCGGAGGCGCGGGCTGGCGGGGAGGGGGCCGCGGGGCCGCCGCGGCGGGAGAGGAGGGCGGCGCGGGGCGGCAGAGAGGCGGCNCCGGGGGGAGGCGGGGGAATAAGCGGCACCGCCTGCGGGGGCGGAGGCGCGGGCTGGCGGGGAGGGGGCCGCGGGGCCGCCTCCCGCAACACACACACTCCCCGGGAGCGGGACTGGAATAAGCATAGCGAGTTCGAGACTCTGGTCGGAGCTTTGGTTCTGATACTGGGGATTTGCGGTGGGAGGATCGTGGCAGGCGGGAAGATGCTGGGGAGCGGGGCCGGGTCCTGCCCCCAGTGCCTGCTCTTGTGGGCTGGTGCCGGGACCGTACMAAGCTTATGGCTTGTTACWAGCAATGGCAATACCAAATCACAGGGCTACCCCAGCTACCCTAATACAGGAACAACACTGTTGAAGCTGGTTGAAGAAAGAGCCACCAAGCTGGCCTGGGTATGTGAGGAGAGGCTGAGGGAGCAGGGTTTGTTCAGCCTGGAGGTGACCAAACAGTGCCAGTGCTTATGGGGAGGGTATCATGAGAGCRGAGCCAGGCTCTTCACATTGGTGCTTGATGGGAGGACAAGACACCATGGGTGTAGGCTGAAACAAAAGAAGTTGAGATTTGATATAAGGAAAAGAATTTCAAAATGAGGACATCCAAGTGCTAAAGCAGGTTGCCCAGAGAGGTTGTACAGTCTTTTGTGCTTGCAGGTTTTGAAGACCTGACTGCATAAAGCCCTGAGCAACCTGGTCTGACCCCACTTTGAGCAGAATATTGGACCAGAGACCTCCTAGAGTYCCAACCTGAGTTACTCTGTGATTCTATGATTACTTGGGGGGTATGAAAAAGATCATTTGTCTTGTGGAAGTTGAGCCATATATGGAAGAAAAAGACCACAGATCCTAACAAAAATGTGGGCCATACAAAGCCATAGGTTCAGAAGAAGAATATATGTATTAAGAGTATGACTCTGTATGACAGTCACCTATGAGAAATGACTGGCTTCTGATGACAGTAGTGTGTAGCATTTTGGATTAGCTCTCCAATATTATCACTGCTTCCTTTTCTCTACTGAAAACTATTCTGATACATTCTAGAATACCATTCATTTTTTTTCACGGATATGTTACAGGTAGCATGGCATGTGGTTTACTGCTGTGATCAAGTCCTTTCCTTCTTCAGTCATTTATTCTTGACAATCATTTCATGCATYTTGCTTTAGAGAAAATGTATAATAAAGATTTCAGGATGATATTTTAATGAAAATCCGTTTTCGTTGAGGTAAATGCCCGAAACRCTGATCCAGAAAAATGCTCTCAATTTCCCTGTGCCAAATGGCACAATTTCAACAGGAAGGTCAAAAGGTTTTCCCTCCTGCCTCTGTTTTAAAGCATTATTAAAGCATTTTCTGGGAAGTGAAAGCTGTATATTAGGTAGATGAAACCACTGGAGTCAGTAAGTATTCAGATCACTAAATTACTTGTTAAGAACACCAACTACTTCTGTTCTAAAACAAAATGGTTACTCATCCAGTTATGTTCTGAATATGAAATGACTTCCTTGACATTAAGAATGTCATGTTAGTGGTGTTCGTACTAATGTTAAAGTCAAACACTTGTGACCTGGCTAGTTTAGTGTACTCTCCTCCCACATCTGTTTACTATKCTAGGTGCAAAATCAATGTTTAAATTTATTCTAGGGCATCTAACTATCGTCACAGGGATAACAGGTGCTTAAAGCTATGGATTTCACTCTAGTTGGAGCAGGGATGAATATACATTCCCCAACTGTAAATTCAGATAATTGTATTTCCCTATCTCAGAAAGGTGCTGGATTATCTGAACATTTTTGAACTTGTGATACTCATGTTCTATATTACTGGAGATAAGTACTGTAGGTAGCATATAGTTTTATTATCCTGTCCATGCAGACTTTTCATTATCATATTACAGATGTCCTAGTGGGCTGTCTCAGATTGTGACTCTAAACAGGCATAGAATCACGTCTTGAAGAAGAGGGTTRTCTTGGTATTGTCCATGTAAGAAATAGGCACTAGACAGTGCTATTAATCATCCTTGTCCAGCCTATGAATGGCACTAATGAGGTCTAGAAGGAGTCGCCTCTGGCTCTAGCTGAAATAACTGCAAGTTTGTAGGTTTATGAAAGGGATTATACAGGAAAAAGAATCAGGGTTCTGTTCATCTTACTGTGTTCAGAGAAACATTGAATCCAATTTAGGAGGTGATTTTATCATTATTGAAAGTAGACTTTTTTTTTGTTTGTTTCTGTTCATCTTATGGCAAATCATTACCTGTGAAGAGACTGCCCCAGTAATAAAAAAAAGGTCTGTTTTTTCTGGGGAGGACAGGTGCCTTACAGATTTCTGACTCCTACACAGAGCATACACACTGGCAGTTCAAATGCTGCAGAAGAAGAAAGCATGGATTCCTGAGTCCACCTTCTGCTTTTGAGAACCACTGGATTAAAAGTCACAAGACTGTTAGGAGCAAGTATAAGAACTCTCTTGGGGCCCCTGGGAATTCTTAAATCTTTAAGCTGCAGGTGYACATTATCTTGTCTGCTTTCCTCTCTGGTCATGAGACTTTCATTTCTGCTTGCCCAGTTATGCAGCTCCAAAACAGTCAGACTATTCTGTAGCTTCTTGGTTAGAGCAATAGGGAAATACTGAAATTATGAGTTTCAGTACTTTAGCCTGAGGATAAACTTGTGCTCACAATTTCCAGTTTCTGCTCAAATAATTTAACAGCTAGGCTAATATGCAAAGCAAGGAAAAAACATCATCACTGGGTATTATTACAAAGAAAAGAGCAAACATTTCTTCACAGAGGACTGACCTGGCTTGCTATGTGTGGACGAGTCAGTCAGACCCCTTTTAGCACTCGAGCAGGCCGAGCTAAGTGCTGACTTAAGCCATTTCATGCTGTGTCTTGATAGGATAATAAATATGGTTTTAGAGTACCTACTAGTGGATCAAAAGACTTAAACTTATTTCACCTGACTTTTTCACCAAGTAGGTTTGTAAGTCTTTGAAGAAATAACTTTATCTTTGTTGATTAGAAAATACATCATCTGTCTGTATCACTGTCTTTTTGCTAATTCAGTTATCTGAACAGCAAGCATAAAGCTTGGTTAAAAGTATGAAGTCAGCATCAAATTCACATCATGTGCTCTGACTAGTTGGACAGAAATGCAGTCATATATTCGTAGCTGATCTGCAGTACTGTGTGATCCAGCAATAGATGTAGTATGAAATAGTTGTGAAGTGATATAAATGACCACATCTTCATAGATCTGCCTCTTTTGAATCCTATCACAGGTGTGGATACAGGGACTATTTTCTCTGGCAGCTCAAGCAGTACAAATAACCTGCATTTACACCATCCATCATGACCCCAGCGTGTCCTGTCAGTTGAGCTAAAGTTTGTGGGGCTACACCATAAACTGTATCACTGAAGTGACCTGGGTAAAAA